>NC_089848.1:101591841-101966841 GCF_035609145.1 Eleutherodactylus coqui | reverse complement strand
CCTAGGAAAACCAGGATACAAATTGGATTGGAAAGGGTTAAAAGAAAAACAAGAGCCAGAGATTTTTTTTTACATTCACGAGTTTCTTTCATAGTGGCACAAGAGCGGCCGGGCGGATCTAATGAGGTTTGAGCCATTCCACTCATTGTTTCCCAAAAAAGTGAACGCCCTTCGGTGTCCTTGACAAATGGGCATATTTCCACGTGCCGCGTTCTACTCATTAATTGATAGATTATGGGATTAAGCATTGACTACTGCAATCTTTAAATGCACTTCAGGTTTTTTGCACTCACATGATGCTATTTTGGGTTTATTCCAACATTAACCCTCTCCAATCCACTGTCTGACATCTGAAGACATTCTGATTGAAGGCTGTACAACCCTGATGTCGGAAGACGTCCGGCAGGGTATTCTTATTGTATATTACTGGCCGCTCTGTTGTCGGAGGCCTCTCCAGTATGTCACATACTGCAGTACTGACTCTAGCCAGCAGATGGGGCCATTGTATAATGGCAGAAAGAGAAAGCTCCCTAAAAAAAAACCTGAATCCAAAATTGGATTGCAAAGGGTTAAAATTAAAATATGGAAGGCATATCCACAAATTATATAGTGACCTTTTGTTTCTCTGCAGCATTTTATCCCCTGGATAGGTTCTCAGTAGTTGATGGATAGGGCTCTGTCGCTTGGGATCGCTGTCTATCAGCTGATCGTCCTGCCCGCTGTCAGTACAGCGGGCAGGACGTGTGTCATCAATGGTCAGAGGAAGACCGGGCAGCATCAGCTTCACTTCCATTGAAGTCAATGGGAGCTTCGCATTCTCCCGATCCAAAGATAGGTCATCAAGTAAAAAAGCCAGGAGTAGCCCTTTAATTTCCAAAGGCTACTTTAATATGGGCATATTTTTCTATAGTATTTTGTGTTTCTTTTTAACCCCTCGGTGACCGACCTATTTTATGTCTTGATGACCAAGCTATTTTCTTATTTTTTCATTTTTTTTATCATCGTATTGAATGTTCCATAACTTTTTTATTTTTTCGTAGAGATTATTTTATTTTTGCAGGACAGGTTGTGTTTTTTTTAAAGTCACTACTATTGGGTATGTATAATGTGTTGTAAAAGGTCTGTTGATTTTTATGGGAGAGTCAATGTAAAAAAGCAGAAATTGCAACTTTTTTGGGGGGGAGGAATGTTTTTTGCGACTCATCATGTGGGTTTTTTATTGGGTTTTATAGTAAACAAAGAATAAAAGAAAGTTGAGATATTTGTTGTGTTACAATTTCCGTACCGTCCGTGACCTAAATATTTTGAACATACGATGCGTTGCTGAATAGTAATGAAACTAATGTTCCTTCTTACAATAGAAAGAGAATAGTTGCCAGGTTAATGCAGTGCGTCACTTGACTTTTTGATCGCTTTTTATTCAACTTTTTGGGAGGTTGAAGTAGCAAAAAACTGTAATTCTGGATTTTTTTAAAGCTTTTTTTTTATGGCGTTCACTGCGCGGCATAAGTGACCTTTTTTCCCTTCATTCTGTGGGTCATTTCAATGAAAAACGAATTGAATTTGCGTCGCCTCATCCGAAGACCGGTAACTTTTTTTATACTCCTACTAACAGAACTATGTGTTGGGTTTTTTTGCGGGAAGTGTTGTAGTTTATTGATTCCATTTGGGGGTACGAGGGACTTTTTGATCTTTTTTTTATTGCATTTTTTGTAAGGTGGGTGGATGAAAAATAGCATTTCTGACTTTAAAAATATTTTCATTGTTCAGGTGATACTTATTATGTGCGTGTTTTTATTTGTTGGGCTTTCTTTTATTTAAAAAATGTTTTGTGTGGAAAACTGTTTGTTTACACAGATTTTTTTAAACTGAACTTAAAGGGGTTGTCCCGCGAAAGCAAGTGGGTCTATACACTTCTGTATGGCCATATTAATGCACTTTGTAATGTACATTGTGCATTAATTATGAGCCAAACAGAAGTTATTCACTTACCTGCTCCGTTGCTGGCGTCCTCGTCTCCATGGTGCCGTCTACTTTTCAGCGTCTAATCGCCGGATTAGACGCGCTTGCGCAGTCCGGTCTTCTTCTTTTCTGAATGGGGCCGCTCGTGCCGGAGAGCGGCTCCTCGTAGCTCCGCCCAGTCACATGCCGATTCCAGCCAATCAGGAGGCTGGGTTCGGCAATGGACCGCACAGAAGACCTGCGGTCCACCGAGGGTGAAGATCCCGGCGGCCATCTTCACCAGGTAAGTAAGAAGTAACCGGAGCGCGGGGATTCAGGTAAGCACTATCCGGTTTTCTTTTTTTACCCCTGCATCGGGTTTGTCTCGCGCCGAACGGGGGGGCTATTGAAAAAAAAAAAAAAAACGTTTCGGCGCGGGACAACCCCTTTAATTGAACTTTTTCTTATACTAAATTTTAGTCTCTCGAGGTGACTTGAAGAGGCGATCATTCGATCGCTAGCATAGTACACGGCATTATTTCTCTGCAGCCGCCACCTAGCTAACTTTGGCCTCCTTCCCACTAACGGATTTACGCTGCGTAAATTCGCGGCAAAAATCTGCTGCGTTGCCCCTGCTATTAGGTTCTATTGAACCTAATAGCTCCATGCTCATGGTGCGGAATTCCACCGCGGAATTTCGCACCGTGAAATCTCCCGTCCTCACCCGCGGCATGCTCTATTTGCCGCGGGTGTACGTGCTGATGGCTTCCATTGCAGTCAATGGAAGCCGTTCGTTCACGCTATCTCCCGCTGTAACACAGCGGAAGATAGCGTGAAAATGCTTTCCCACCTACCGCCGCCGCGTCATATGACGCGGCCGGCCGCGTCATGTGACGCGGTGGGCGTGTCACATGACGCAACGCGGTGGGCGGGGAAGCGTCTTCACGCTATCTTCCGAGCCCGTCACGCTCGTGTGAAGCCGGCCTTTGTCTCTACCTTTCTTGATGCTCAATCTTGTTTCCCCGTATGGCTCTTATTACATTTGGTTTCTTGTGCGGTGAATGTGTCAGGTAGGCCGTCCCCACCACCTACTGTCCATGGCTGACATCAGATTTGATTGACAATGAGTGGAGAGGAATACCCACTTGACTCATTCCGAGTGCCATGAGCCGAAACTATGAAGAGTCGATACAAGAGGTGGGCGAGAGTATGAACTAGGGAAGGACATTGTTAGAATCAGCAGGGCCTTGATGGAAATCTATGAAGCTAACTCCACTAACATGAGAATATGACAGATCTATCTATCTATCTATCTATCTATCTATCTATCTATCTATCTATCTATCTATCTATCTATCTATCTCATATCTATCTATCTCATATCTATCTATCTATCTATATCATATCTATCTATTATCTATCTATCTATCTATCTATCTATCTCATATCTATCTATCTATCTATCTATCTATCTATCTATCTATCTATCCATCTCATATCTATCTATCTAGCTATCTATCTATCTATCTCATATCTATCTATCTATCTATCTATCTATCTATCTATCTATCTCATATCTATCTATCTATCTCATATCTATCTATCTATCTATCTATCTATCTATCTATCTATCTATCTATCTATCTATCTATCCATCTCATATCTATCTATCTATCTAGCTATCTATCTACCTATCTCCTATCTATCTATCTATCTATCTAACTATCTATCTATCTCATATCTATCTATCTATCTATCTATCTATCTCATATCAATCTATCTATCTCATATCTATCTATCTATCTATCTATCTATCTATCTATCATCTATCTATTAAAAAAATCATTTGCTATATCCACGATGACGCACAACTTATTTCCCTTTAAGAAGGCTATGCATATTGGTGTTCTTGTATTAGCACTTCTTTCCACATATTAGCTGGTGATTGGGCTACGTTAATATCATTTCATAGAGCCTCCTCGCCATTCCCTATCTGACGTTACCCGCTCCGCTCGTTATATGTGGAGACTGAAGTAAAATGTTATTTCTACTCTTCCAGATAGTACTGTTTGTTCTAAAACCTTTTCAAAGGCCGTCACTCAAACAGAACCGTATTCCGGCAGCCGTGAGCCGTGGCATACACTAATTCCCAGAAAATACAGCAGTCACACATTCTGTGACTAATAATGGAAGTGAGACTTACAAGTTACGCTGCAGGTTCACATATTTTTTTCTGGATGCAAATAGAAATGTCTGTATGTCAAGTCAATGCTGTGCTGGAATCATGTAGACGACTCACATCTGTGACATTTCGCGATGTAATCTGCTTCATCTTCTTCCATATCTTTCCGATTGGCAGCAGTGCAAATGAAATACAAAGTCCCGGGCCAAATTCTCAGACACAACTATTTTCTGTTGGACAGTTGGACAGTTGCTGTACCCTATTATCTCACAACTCTACGGAGTTGTAAGGAGTTTTTCTTGCAGGTTTTGTCACCAATAATCATATTATAGACATTCGCGGTGCGCTACGACGCTCCCCTGGCTCACCCGCTCTTGTAGTCGTGGTTGGGCGACGTCATCCTCCTTGCGCTGCATACTGTGCATGTTCTACCCTACCTTCCTGTAGGGCACATGTTCCCACCCCTCTCAGGCACCTTAAACATATCCCCCATCAATCCTCATCCAGGTCCTGCTATGTTAGGCATCCTCCCCATATGGAGGATGCCTAAATAATTCATCTTACTAGCCATTCTTATAAAGCCCCAGTTTGTGTGTTTCGGTTCTTGCCTTTGCCTGTGCTCTTGGTGATTCCGACTGCTGTGCTCCCTGGCCTCAGTTCTGCATCTGGACCTCTTTATTGCTCCTGTACTACCAGCCCTAATCATAGACAGTCCTTTGAATTCACAGCAGTCCACACAATCAGGTACCACATTTCACCCCTGTGCAGCGTCCGCAGTCACACTACCGGGACTATCTGTGTACGTAACGACTTGGGGATCCTGCAGCGAAGACCAAATCCCACTTGAAGGGTTCAAGGGTGAAAACCAATGTTCTCCAAGTGCTGCCACCTTGGATAGCCCATAGTCAATCCGGTGTATGGCAAGGTGGATTCCCATTTGTCTGTAGTATTTAAATGAGCCATAGTTGTGGGTTAGGCTGGGTTTGCATTGTGTTTTACCCTATATTTAGATTGTATTTCTGGAAATCTCCTGACATACACTTTAAATGTGTTCATAGCAATCCATTATCAGAGGGAGACCAAAAGAGTGACATTTGGTCTTCTGTCTGTCTAGTATATGTCAGTATATAACTAAAAAAACAGTAAGGAAGTATATTATGGAAGAGTAAGGAAGTTAAAGGGGTTTTCTATTGATAACCTATCCTCAGGACAGCTTATGATTAGTTGATCGGCGGGGGTCTGGCTCTTGGAACCCTCAGTGATCAGCTGATATCAGCTAGCTGTCAGTGTGGACAGAACCAGAATCAAAAAGCTTGTGCGTAATGCAGCAGCCCAGGTTGTTATTGCCAATGCTTTCTCCACTAGATATAATGCAATAGCAAGCCAACTTGATGCAAAGTGTATGGAGCTGTTAGCAACCAGAGAAATGGCCATTAAAGGTTAGTCATAGGGACCACCCACTTGACAGATTCACAGCGCTGGGAATTTGACCTAATGAGCCAAGATGAAGGGAAGTAAGTATGAAAAAAGGGGATAAAGTTAGTAGGTGCGCCACTGCAGAGCCATGCAGTTGGCCCCGCTGAGCTTATCCAGTGACAGGTCGTCTTTAAGGGGGTTTTCAAGAATAGTTGATAATCTATCAATAAGATTCATTGAGGTTTGACTCCTCACACCCCTATTGATCAGCAAACTGCAGGCAATGGGTGATGACTGTGCCCACATCAATAATGTTGATTTTATTGGGTTGCAGTGAGCCGCAATACCAACCACAGCCACTACCAAAAGTACAGCACTGTGCCGGATAAACAATGAAGGTGATGTGACAACCCCATTAATTAGCTGATCAGTAGATTAATAAGTAAGGATAGGCCATCAATAATATAGTCCTGAAAACTTTATTTAAAGCCAATAACCCTCACAAATGGCGGAATCCATTTATTACTTAACTCTAAAATGATTGGTACACATGTAAAAAGAGCACAGTGATGGCTTTAAGACTCCTTTAATAATAATGTCTCCTTGTGAGTTGTATTTCATTAGTTTAGTACTAGTCTGAGCGTGCTTGAAAGTGTTAGAATTAATTTTTCTCCGTGTCTGATCTATATTGCCTATGAAAATGTGTAATTTCTTTAGTTGTCACCCGCTGTAATAAAGAGATCACAGAACGCAGGATGACGGCAGGAAATGTATACAATTCTTTTTAGAATGTACAGAAAGCTTGGACTTGAAGAAGCCTTCCGGGAAACATACAGAAAAGATTTTATGCCAGTTTCTGGTGTGAAAAAGTTGTACATTTTTGCCCAAGTGGGTATTTGCACAAAAATTTGCTACTTTTTGTCATCTGTGCACTGCAGTCAATTGTTCAGATTTATGACAAATGCAAAAAAGAAAAACTGTCTTTCTTGCCCCTAGTGGCCAATCATAGCACAGCTTTCATTTTAAAGGGCTGAGTATTGCTCATTGATCTTTGGAGATGAACAACCCCTTTAATACAAACTATTAACTTCTTTTCCTGGTTGTACTATTTTGCATAGTATTATATAAAAACTGTCATCGCAGCCTGTCCCTAAAGCCTTTATCTATATATATAAAGACGAAAGCCCTCACTGACTCAATGACTCACTCACTGACTGACTGACTCGCCACTAATTCTCCAACTGTCGTAGAAACATGAAATTTGGCACAAGCATAGATTATGTCCAATATAGGAAAAGTAAAGAGGTCCCAACTCGATTATTCAATTCTAGCGCAAAAGAATTAGCGTCCAAATTTTACGGAAGGAATCTAATTCTCTCACTTCCCAATGTCAAAGAAACTTGAAATTTGGCATGAGCATTGATGATGTCATAAATAGGAAAAGCTAATGGGTCCCAACTCGATTATTCAATTCTAAGCGCAAAAGAATTAGTATCCAAATTTTACGTACATAATCTAATTCTCTCACTTCCTGATGTCATTTTATATAAAGGAAACGTCGCATGGTTACCTCCATATGGTGTTTCCTGGGTAACGCTAAGAACCATGCAAAATGGTGAACATATTTTTTTCCCCGGTATCTCTAAAGTAACCACGACTTCATTAAGATTTTCCGTGTGAACACCAGATAAACACCAGTACCAAATTAACTCGGGAGAAGCTGGGTATATCAGCTAGTCTCATATACACACAAGGGCCATTTGACCTAGCAGTGTATTTTTAGAGTGTGGGAAAGAACAAGAATACCTGGAGGAACCCCAAGAAACCACTGGGAGAACATACAAACTTCATTCTTGGCTGGATTCAACCCTAATCCACACATCACATCCAGTGATAGAACGATTTCATAGCCTGGCTAATCTTGAGTGTAATACTCTGGGAATGGTCGGCCATACTTCCAACAAGACAACACACCTCGTCACACATCCAACACCGGTTTACATTAATTTAAGTATATGGATGTTCCACGATTGGACCGGCTGCACAGAGTCCCAAGCTGAACCTACTGAATATCTTTAGGATAAACTGGAACATTGGGTCAGGAAAGAAGAACAGCGTCTATCTTCTTTGCAGGATGAATGGAGGGAAATACCAGACGTTAGTAGAAAGTGTGCCACGGAGAGTATCTGATGCCATTAGGGCCAAATGAGCCCCACTAAGTATTAACATATGGAAATAAATACTGCTTTTGATTCTTACTCAGTTGTCCATTTACTTTTGATAGGATAGTGTATACTCTTATATCAGTAATATTTGTATTAAAGAGATTGTCCATTAAGGCAAAATCCTTAACTGGACCCATGGCATCACAACCTCCACTTTCTGCTCAACAACTGGGTCATATAGGGTATGACTGTTCATCTCATCTTAAGAACTAACCCAGCCCAATTCTCACAGTCAATGGGAGAGACAGAGAAGAGGACTCAAGTGCAAGAAATTAAGGGAGAACATGGCGCTGCTGAAGATAGAAAGTCCAGGAATGGATATAACGATTCTGTACTGGCAACACGTTTCAGTGCCAGAGTGGCACCTTCCTCAGGGCATAACAGAATGGCTAAACCAGATACAAAGAGATACATCATCTGATTACATGGTCGTCTTAGTTATTAAAGTGAGCCGAACAGCAACCTTCTGCGATAATGTGATGAGGATCCCTACCACATGAATCAATATCAGAACCGGACCAGAAGTGGAGTCTGAGTAAGTATTTTGTCACCTGCTGTCAGAATTGGAGGTTCCAACACCTCAAGTCCGGGTTTAAGACTTTGCCTCCTCATTTCAAAATTTGGTTGGAAGTGGAGGTTCTGTCACCGCAGGTCCGCTTAAGGATTTAGCCTTCTGACATCAAAATTTGGCTTGAAGTGAAGACTCCACCACCACTGGTCTGCTTAAAAATGTTACTTCCCTGGGCAATCTCTTCAAACTAAACAATCCTACAACAACGGCTTCCCTTCCGACATCTCTCTTTCCATCGTCTCTAGATACAATTCTGGTTGCCTTAGACAAAAATCCTCCGACAATGGCCCTGAACCTTATCGCGGGATTTATTTTCCTTTTTGCTCAGCTGAGTAATAAAAGTACAGTTCTGCTCCAGGTAACGGAAACTCTTCACTTTAGATACTCACTTGAGTATGAAGACGTGAAGTCGAGAGATAAGAAATGTAATCAGATAGTTTAGGTGTAACCAAGTTTAATTGGTGGCAAAGAGTCCATGAAATTAAAAGTCTGTCTTATGATGCATTCCGGGCTGCTATCTGGAAAGCGAATCTCAGAAGGGTTTTTTTTATTTCTGCCATGGTTATTTTCGAGACAAACACCATGTTAAAGTGCGTTGCGCACACTAGTCGTGTGGCGGGTTGGGTTTAGATAAAAGCCTAAGAATTCTTGTGCTGTCAGTCACGTAATGGCTTTCTCAAGACACTTTAGTTTTGTTTTGTCTCATCTAACTTTACTGTGCACTTTATATCTTTGTCCCCCACATTCGGCTCATCTGGTCACAGATGATTTTATTTTTTGCACTTGACCATTTCCGTGAACTTGACTGTATTTTTCCTCTTTTCTAGTTTAATCTTATCCCTGTGCTATGACTTGCAGTAAAATAGCTTTCTCCATCATACACTTTGGTCTACATTTTATGTTCCTTTCATGTTCGCTCCTATCCTCCGGCTATTGATTTCTCTGCAGTCTTGGTGGTGTTCATAAAACTCTTCCATGTGGAGACTATACCTTTCGTACCCGCTTAGGTTTACTTTTTTTTTCCTAACTGGTTGAAATCTTAGCATTTATAATAATTACTTTTCGAACAGTGTAGAAAATGTTACAGGAAGGAAATTAATAGCAGTTTCCCAATATACGGTTATTATCGGCAGCAGACGCTCTCCTCTAAAGCAAACGAATGGCAGCAGTGAATTTTAATTGATGCCACACAAATTCATCAGCGGACTGAAGACTCGTAAAAAAGCCTCATTCTTCAACTGGGCGGACAGTGGTGCCGCTGGGAGTTGGAGTTTACCCTACTGCTCGGCTGAAAGGAGCCATTCGATCACAATGCTTGAGGCGTCATGCAGGTAAGGCTTTAGCTAGCACCCTTATATTTTTAATGGGTGTGGTCTGCACATCGGTTGATGAGATTTAACCCCTTAAGGACCAGGATTTTTTTGCGATATTACGCATGGGGTAGTTTTATGGCCTTCATTTTTCTTCTTGGACTGCCTAAATTATTTTTACAGGTTTTTTTTCATGACATATAGGGCTCTTTTTAATACTTTTTTTTACGTTTTTCTTCCATTATTAGAACTAGAGATGAGCGAACGTACTCGTCCGAGCTTGATATTCGTGCGAATATTAGGGTGTTCGGGATGCTCGTTACTCTTAACGAGCACCACGCGGTGTTCCGGTTACTTTCAGTTTCCTCTCTGAGACGTTAGCGCGCTTTTCTGGCCAATTGAAAGACAGGGAAGGCATTACAACTTCCCCCTGTGACGTTCAAGCCCTATACCACCCCCCTGCTGTGAGTGGCTGGGGTGATCAGATGTCACCCGAGTATAAAAGTCGGCCCCTCCTGCGGCTCGGCTCAGATGCCGTGTGAGTTAGTGAGGGAAAGTGCTGTTCTATTGGAGTTGCTGTAGGGAGAGTATTTGTAGTGAGTGTAGGCTTCAAGAACCCCAACGGTCCTTCTTAGGGCCACATCTACGTGTGTGCAGGCTGCTGTTAGCAGTGGAAAATTTATTTATTTTTCTCAAAATCGGCAGTGCAGAGCATTGCACCCGGTATTAGGGACAGAAGTGGTGCTTAGGCAGGGAGAGTGTTAGGAGTGAGTGTAGCCTTCAAGAACCTCAACGGTCCTTTCTAGGGCCACATTTGACTGTGTGGAGTACTGTGCAGGCTGCTGTTAGCTATGTTGCTTTTTTTTTTTTTTTCTCAAAATCGGCGGTGCAGAGCATTGCACCCTGCATTGATACTACAGGCACAGAATTGTGTAGGCAGGGCCACAACACAGTTATTAGTCATTGAATAGACGCAGTGGGCCTATCCTTTTAAACAAAAGGGAAGAAAGTATATTTGCCCTGCCTCTGTCAGTCCTAAGGTCTCCGTGTACGTGTGTGCTGCGTGGAGAACGTAAAAAAATCAGACGCAACCAGCTACGGTTGAGTGCAGCCTTGCGCCAATTTCTTTCCTGCCTGGGAAATACCTGCTCTGCCACAGTTAATAACTCTGCAACAGTAAAGTTCTGTGACACTTTTGCAGGGCCGCAACACAGTGTCAGTTATTAAACTTATTATTCAGTGAATAGACGCAGTGGGCCTATCCTTTTAAACAAAAGGGAAGAAAGTATATTTGCCCTGCCTGTGTCAGTCCTAAGGGCTCTGGGTACGTGTGTGCTGCGTGGAGAACGTAAAAAAATCAGACGCAACCAGCTACGGTTGAGTGCAGCCTTGCGCCAATTTCTTCCCTGCCTGGGAAATCAAATCACTGGTAATACAGCATGCTGAGGGGTAGGGGTAGGCCTAGAGGACGTGGACGCGGCCGAGGACGCGGAGGGCCAAGTGAGGGTGTGGGCACAGGCCGAGCTCCTGATCCAGGTGTGTCGCAGCCGACTGCTGCGCGATTAGGAGAAAGGCACGTTTCTGGCGTCCCCACATTCATCGCACAATTCATGGGTCCATGCGGGAGACCTTTATTAGAAAATGAGCAGTGTGAGCAGGTCCTGTCCTGGATGGCAGAAAGTGCTTCGAGCAACCTATCGTCCAGTCACAGTTCTGCGCCGTCCAGTGCTGCAAATCCGAATCCTCTGTCTGCTGCTCCTCCTTCCTCCCAGCCTCCTCACTCCACTACAATGACACCTGCTCAGGAGCGGGAACACTCCCAGGAACTTTTCTCGGGCCCCTGCTCAGATTGGGCAGCAGTGGTTCCTCTACCACCAGAGGAGTTCATCGTCACTGATGCCCAACCATTGGAAAGTTCCTGGGGTCTGGGGGATGAGGCTGGGGACTTCCGGCAACTGTCTCAAGACCTTTCAGTGGGTGAGGAGGACGATGACGATGAGACACAGTTGTCTTGCAGTGAGGTAGTAGTAAGGGCAGTAAGTCCGAGGGAGCAGCGCACAGAGGATTCGGAGGAAGAGCAGCAGGACGATGAGGTGACTGACCCCACCTGGTGTGCAACGCCTACACAGGACAGGTCTTCAGAGGGGGAGGCAAGGGCAGCAGCAGGGCAGGTTGCAAGAGGCAGTGCGGTGGCCAGGGGTAGAGGCAGGGCCAGACCGAATAATCCACCAAGTGTTTCCCAAAGCGCCCCCTCGCGCCATGCCACCCTGCAGAGGCCGAGGTGCTCTAAGGTCTGGCAGTTTTTCACCGAGACGCCTGACGACCGACGAACAGTGGTGTGCAACCTTTGTCGCGCCAAGATCAGCCGGGGAGCCACCACCAACAGCCTGACCACCACCAGCATGCGCAGACATATGATGGCCAAGCACCCCACAAGGTGGGACGAAGGCCGTTCACCGCCTCCGGTTTGCACCGCTGCCTCTCCCCCTGTGCCCCAACCTGCCACTGAGATCCAACCCCCCTCTCAGGACACAGGCACAACCATCTCATGGCCTGCACCCACACCCTCACCTCCGCTATCCTCGGCCCCATCCAGCAATGTCTCGCACCGCACAGTCCAGCCGTCGCTACCGCAAGTGTTGGAGCGCAAGTGCAAGTACGCTGCCACGCACCCGCACGCTCAATCGTTAACCGTCCACATAGCCAAATTTATCAGCCTTGAGATGCTGCCGTATAGGGTTGTGGAAACGGAGTCCTTCAAAGCTATGATGGCGGCGGCGGCCCCGCGCTACTCAGTTCCCAGTCGCCACTACTTTTCCCGATGTGCCGTCCCAGCCCTGCACGACCACGTCTCCCGCAACATTGTACGCGCCCTCACCAATGCGGTTAGTGGCAAGGTCCACTTAACTACGGACACGTGGACAAGCACAGGCGGGCAGGGCCACTACATCTCCCTGACGGCACATTGGGTGAATTTAGTGGAGGCTGGGACAGAGTCAGAGCCTGGGACCGCTCACGTCCTACCCACCCCCAGAATTGCGGGCCCCAGCTCGGTGGTGGTATGTTCGGCGGTGTATGCTTCTTCCACTAAAGCACCCTCCTCCTCCTCCTCCTCCTCAACTTCTGTCTCGCAATCTAGATGTGTCAGCAGCAGCAGGACGTCGCCAGCAGTCGGTGTCGCGCGGCGTGGCAGCACAGCGGTGGGCAAGCGTCAGCAGGCCGTGCTGAAACTACTCAGCTTAGGAGATAGGAGGCACACGGCCCACGAACTGCTGTAGGGTCTGACAAAGCAGACCGACCGTTGGCTTGCGCCGCTGAGCCTCCAACCGGGCATGGTCGTGTGTGACAACGGCCGTAAGCTGGTGGCGGCTCTGCAGCTCGGCAGCCTCACGCACGTGCCATGCGTGGCCCACGTCTTTAATTTGGTGGTTCAGCGCTTTCTGAAAAGCTACCCACACTTGTCAGACCTGCTCGTAAAGGTGCGTCGGCTCTGCGCACATTTCCGCAAGTCCCACACGGACGCTGCCACCCTGCGCACCCTGCAACATCGGTTTAATCTGCCAGTGCACCGACTGCTGTGCGACGTGCCCACACGGTGGAACTCTACGCTCCACATGTTGGCTAGGCTCTATGAGCAGCGTAGAGCTATAGTGGAATACCAACTCCAACATGGGCGGCGCAGTGGGAGTCAGCCTCCTCAATTCTTTTCAGAAGAGTGGGCCTGGTTGGCAGACATCTGCCAGGTCCTTCGAAACTTTGAGCAGTCTACCCAGGTGGTGAGCGGCGATGCTGCAATCATTAGCGTCACCATTCCTCTGCTATGCATCTTGAGAAGTTCCCTGCAAACCATAAAGGCGCCCGCTTTGCGCTCGGAAACAGAGGCGGGGGAAGACAGTATGTCGCTGGATAGTCAGAGCACCCTCCTGTCTATATCTCAGCGCGTTCTGGAGGAGGAGGAGGAGCATGAGGAGGATGAGGAGGAGGGCGAAGAGACAGCTTGGCCCACTGCTGACGGTACCCATGCTGCTTGCCTGTCATCATTTCAGCGTGTATGGCCTGAGGAGGAGGAGGAGGATCCTGAAAGTGATCTTCCTAGTGCGGACAGCCATGTGTTGCGTACAGGTACCCTGGCAGACATGGCTGACTTCATGTTAGGATGCCTTTCTCGTGACCCTCGCATTCAACGCATTCTGGCCACTACGGATTACTGGGTGTACACACTGCTCGACCCACGCTATAAGGAGAACCTTCCCACTCTCATTCCCGAAGAGGAAAGGGGTTCGAGAGTGTTGCTATACCACAAGACCCTGGCGGACAAGCTGATGGTAAAATTCCCATCCGACAGCGGTAGTGGCAGAAGGCGCAGTTCCGAGGGCCAGGTAGCAGGGGAGGTGCGTAGATCGAGCAGCATGTACAGCCCAGGCAGTGCAACAGTCTTTAAGGGCCTGGCCAGCTTTATGGCTCCCCAGCAAGACTGTGTCACCGCTCCCCAGTCAAGGCTGAGTCGGCGGGAGTACTGTAAAAGGATGGTGAGGGAGTACGTAGCCGATCGCACGACCGTCCTCGGTGACGCCTCTGCCCCCTACAACTACTGGGTGTCGAAGCTGGACACGTGGCCTGAACTAGCGCTGTATGCCCTGGAGGTGCTTGCTTGTCCTGCGGCTAGCGTCTTGTCGGAAAGGGGGTTTAGTGCGGCTGGGGGAATCATCACAGATAAGCGTACCCGCCTGTCAACCGACAGTGCCGACAGGCTTACACTCATCAAGATGAACAAAGCCTGGATTTCCCCAGACTTCTCTTCTCCACCAGCGGACAGCAGCGATACGTAAGCAATACGTAGGCTGCACCCGCGGATGGAAGCTACGTTCTCTCTCACCATCCAAAACGGGGACATTTCTGCTTCATCAATCTGTGTCTAATATTCCTCCTCCTCCTCCTCCTGCTCCTCCTCCTGAAACCTCACGTAATCACGCCGAACGGGCAATTTTTCTTAGGGCCACAAGGCTCACTCATAATTTTTCTAAACAATTTTTATACGTTTCAATGCTCTTAAAAGCGTTGAAACTTTAACTTGAACCAATTTTTAGTTAAACTGGGCTGCCTCCAGGCCTAGTTACCACTTAAGCCACATTAACCAAAGCGATTAATGGGTTTCACCTGCCCTCTTGGTTGGCCATGGCCAATTTTTTTGATGTACATTAGTACTGTTGATACAGCAATTTTTGTGGGCCCTCGCCTACAGTGTAATCAAATGAATTTTTAGCCCACCTGCATTACAGCTGACGTTACATCCGCTGTGTTGGGCAATGCAATGTGATATTTCTGTGTACCGCCGGTGGCTTCCTGGCACCCACCCATCCTGTGGGTCCACAGGGAATTATAAATGCATCTGATTCCACTTGTAAAGAACCCCAGTCTGACTGGGGCATGCAGTGTGGGCCGAAGCCCACCTGCATTAAGCACGACATTACTACCTCAGCTGTGTTGGGCAATGCAATGGGATATTTCTATGTACCGCCGGTGGCTTCCTGGCACCCACCCATGCTGTGGGTCCACAGGGAATTATAAATGCATCTGATTCCACTTGTAAAGAACCCCAGTCTGACTGGGGCATGCAGTGTGGGCCGAAGCCCACCTGCATTAAGCACGACATTACTACCTCAGCTGTGTTGGGCAATGCAATGGGATATTTCTATGTACCGCCGGTGGCTTTCTGGCACCCACCCATGCTGTGGGTCCACAGGGAATTATAAATGCATCTGATTCCACTTGTAAAGAACCCCAGTCTGACTGGGGCATGCAGTGTGGGCCGAAGCCCACCTGCATTAAGCACGACATTACTACCTCAGCTGTGTTGGGCAATGCAATGGGATATTTTTGTGTATCGCCGGTGGGTTCCAGGGAGCCACCCATGCTGTCGGTCGACAGGGACTTCACAATAGGGAGTTGTACCTGCCTGTGTCTATGAATTAAAAAGCCCGGTCTGACTGGGGCATGCAGAGACACCTTGACAGAATGAATAGTGTGTGGCACATAGGTTCCCCATTGCTATGCCCACGTGTGCAGCTCCTGATGGCGGTGGCACAGGATTCTATTTCTCATTGCTTCTGTACAGCATTGTGGGCTATCGCCCCGCCCCTTTTAAAGAGGGTCGCTGCCTAGCCGTGCCAACCCTCTGCAGTGTGTGCCTGCGGTTCCTCGTCATGGCAGACGCACTTCTAAATAGACATGAGGGTGGTGTGGCATGAGGGCAGCTGAAGGCTGCGCAGGGACACTTTGGTGTGCGCTGTGGGGGGGAGGGGGGCGGTTGGGCAGCATGTAACCCAGGAGAAGTGGCAGCGGACTGTCATGCAGGCAGTGATTGTGCTTTGTTGGAGGTAGTGTGGTGCTTAGCAAAGGTATGCCATGGCTTTTCAGAAGTAAAAGTTTTTGGGAGGGGGGGGGGGCCCACTCTTGCCGCTATTGTGGCTTAATAGTGGGACCTGTGAACTTGAGATGCAGCCCAACATGTAGCCCCTCGCCTGCCCTATCCGTTGCTGTGTCGTTCCCATCACTTTCTTGAATTGCCCAGATTTTCACACAAGGAAACCTTAGCGAGCATCGGCGAAATACAAAAATGCTCGGGTCGCCCATTGACTTCAATGGGGTTCGTTACTCGAAACGAACCCTCGAGCATCGCGAAAAGTTCGTCCCGAGTAACGAGCACCCGAGCATTTTGGTGCTCGCTCATCTCTAATTAGAACTAATGTGTAACATAGTAAATTAGTATTTTAGGCAGAAAAAAAGACATATGTCCATTCAGTTTAGGCAATTTTCTTGCAATGTTGATCCAGAGGAAGGGAAAAAAAAACTTCAATGAGGTAGAAGACATTTTTTCTCACTTTAGGAAGAAAAAATTCCTTCCCGACTCCAAGTGTAGATGTCAGAATAATTCCTGGATTAACACTATAACACGTAATATTGTAATTCTCAAGAAAGGCGTCCAGGCCCCTCTTGTACTCTTTTAGTGAGTTCGCCATCGCCACGTCCTCTAGGAGAGTTCCATAGTCTCACTGCTGTTACAGTAAAGAACCCCCTTCTATGTCAGTGTAGAAACCTTCTTTCCTCTAAATGTAGAGGGTGTCCTCTGATTATAGTCATAGTCCTGGGTATAAATAGATGATGGTAGAGATCTCTGTATTGTCCCCTGATATATTTATACATAGTTATTAGGTCGCCCCTCAGCTGTCTTTTTTTCTAAAACGAAATAACCCTAATTTTGATAACCTCTCTGGGAATTGTAGCCCACCCATTCCATTTATTACTTTAGTTGCCCGCCTTTGTACCCGCTCAGGGCTCTGATATGTCCTTTTTGAGTACTGGTGCCTAAAACTGCCCACAATATTCCATGTGTGGTCTGACCAGTGACTTGTAAAAAGGAAAAACAATGTTCTTATCATGCGCCCCTAGATCTCTTTTGATGCACCCCATGATCCTATTTGCCTGGGCAGCAGCTGCCTGACACTGGTTGCTCCAGTGAAGCTTACAGTTAACTAAAACCCCCAAGTCCTTTTCCATGTCAGTGTTACCAGTGGTTTCCCATTCAGTGTGTACCCCACTAGTAACATTGACCCCTCCAATACTGCCCTCTCTGGTACCCCACTAGTAATGGTGACCCAATCAGAGTATGTACCATTAAAAACCACACTTTACTTTTTTATCACTGGGCTAGTTATTTACACACTTACATACATTCTCGCCCAAAGTACAAAAAGTTCCCCCAATTTTTTTTTTTACATTTCTACTTCTTAATTTTTAAATTCTAACGTCAATTAGGCAGCGCCATAATAAAGATAGAGCAGATAAAATTATTAGTAGGGCTAAATGCCAAAGGACTCGCCTAGCGCCAGCGGGGAGGCCCCTAAAAGAAACCAGCCTGCTCGCACCCACAGTCCTGAAAGACTTTATGTCGGTATCCTTATTTCTGACTGGGAATCCACAGTTTCGGAAAGCAGCAGCTGGTAACCCAAAATCGGTATAGATAGTGGGTGGAGAAGCAGTGTTTAGAAACAGAAAAAATGCAATGACTGCGCTCTACAAGGATCCTATGGAAAGAGAAGCGGCAAACTTACAGTTGGAAGAAGGGGTTCTGACCTGGGTGGGAACCCCTTCCTCCAACTGTAAGTTTGTCGCATCTCTTTCCATAGGATCCTTGTAGAGCGCAGTCATTGCATTTTTTCTGTTTCTAAACATAATTTTTAAATTCTGTAATTTTTAAAATTTCCACTTTTTTGGTTTTATTAGGGGTTATGCTTACAAAAAGTAAAAAAAATGCTTAATTTATATTTCCTATTTTGAAAAATTAGTATATTCACACCAAAATACAGCACAGGCTTGGCAACTGTGGATCAGAAGAGACAAACACGGTGTTGGCAGCACAATCCAAAGTACTTTAGTAGTGAGGCAACATATGCACAGTCACCTGGAACCAGAATCCATGGATTTCGATTTGACTATAAGGTCTTAATCAACTGTGCTTGGTAAAGACCTTCTGGCCAAAACGTTGCTATCATGTGCTTGGAGAAATATTTTTACATTTGGCACTTTGAATATTATCATGTGTCTCTTCTATCATCCTGGATTAGAAGAGGCAACCTAGTGGTGCCACACTTCAACTAAGGGGAGTGATATGCCCTGTACAGTTGTACAGGTCGCACACCCCAAAGGCCGGCCCTCTGTATCGGCATCTTTAGGCTAGGGCTACATGCTTATCATGCAACATCACGTTGCATACTCATAATGCAACTCAAAATTTGTGCAACCTACCTGCAACTTTATGCCTTGCAACTGCTTAAGGCTTGGGCCACATGGCGACTTTGATTATGTGACATCAAGTTTCAGAAAATTCTCACAAACATAAACAATTTTTGTGATTTGTCTTCAACTTGCTGTTGTGTAACTGTTTTAACCCTTTCCAATCCACTGTCTGACGTCTTCCTACATTCTGATTGAAGTTTGTACAGCTCCAATGTTAGAAGACGTCCGACAGGGTATTCTTAACATCTATTACCAGCTACTCCACTGTAGGTGCCTCTCTGGCGCGCACCCACTGGCTTTAGCCAGCAGATGGCACTGTTGTATAACAGCAAAAAGAGAAAGCCTTTTAGGAAACCCTGAATCCAAAATTGGATCAGAAAGGGTTAAAGTTGCAATTTTGCTGTGGAACTGGCATATCTGAGCTATAGTTAACAGCATTTAGAGAATGTTTTTTACAACAACCACATAGACACAATTGACAAGAGGGGACCCATTGCCTTATATGGGAGAGTGATGTGGGCATGGTCTGGAATCTATGCAGGGAGGGAGAGGAGGTGAGCTGTGACATCACCTATTGCGAATGGTAGATCCAGTGTTATCTATATATGGGTGTCACCTCTCAGTGTAATCCTACCCGTGAGATGAAGTTTTCTCGACAGAACAGGAAGTATCAGACTACTAGTAGGCTTAGTGGTCAGCATGAGAACTGCAAGATTTTAGGAATTTCTTTTAGTATAGATCATGAAATTGAAAAAAAAAATAAATCTAAAAAATGTAATATAATAAGTCATTTTCTGATGACACATTCCCTTTAATGAAAGCGGTACTAACCTGTAAGCTCGGCGAGCGGACTATCTGCTAAAGCCCTAGAGCTGGAGTATTTTTGTTCTTTCATCCATTAACATTTGCGTTGCAGAAAAAAAAAGATCCCCTTTGCTATTACACACTGCATTACCGCGCAAAAGCAGATTATGTGAGGGCATCAGAGTCTCCTAACAAGCCCCCCTTTTGAACAATTTGAGAAACTTTTGTTGAATCAGTATTTTCTCTCCCGGCGAACGTTATTAGCGGTATTTTCCGACTGAACGTAATAAGATGTGCCCCTTTCAGCTTTTTTTTTTGTAATATGTTGAAGAGGAAAAATGCTTCATAGCACGGAGGTTTTGTCATTGAACGCACCACGGTGATTCAATCAGCATCATCTCTTTTCACTGAAGACTTTACACATCTGATTATCTTGGTCTGACAGGTCCCTCGGGAAACAGATCCTTTATATGCATTAGATTTTCCGAACACCTTTATCTTTTTTTTTTTTTTTTTCGCCTCCTGAAATGTATTAGAGCTTTACCTGAATTCTTGGGATTTTTTTCTTCCTTTGGAAATATCAAACAATATCAGTCTGCAAAAATATCCTCGGGCTTAACAATGAACTTTGGCAGCCGTGACCGGGGTAGTTCCCGAGCCTCTGAATTAATTGTCTCGCTGGGGCCAATTTCTAGACATATATCGGAGCTTTACAGAAATAATGATCAAGGAATTTTTAATGAAAGTTCTCTCGTTCTTTTCCAGGCTGTGAAATAATTTGTATCTGATCAATGTATATTAGCTTACTCATCGGAAACAGTACGAGAAGCCAGTAGGGTGGACCCTACAGTAACTGAGAAGGGGGTGCTGGAGGATATGGAAGCAAATTATTTCCACGGCCACTAAAGTATCTTCTAATGTAATATTGATGCATTTAAAGAGCAAACGGCTTGGTTCATCTCTTTTAATAACAAAGGGTTACCCTGTTTTATCTGTAAAGAAGTAAGTTGGGGGGGGGAGCTGGTCGGCTGCCATAGAGGAAATATTGGGGGTGGTAAGTTAACACTTTGGAAATGCTAGAATTCAGAACGAGCAAATTGTAGACCAAAGGTAATGCATCGATCTACTCAGAGACTGACTCCATGGAACCCCCATACACCAGTCGCTACAAGTCATACTCATAGGATTCTGGGTGGGTGGGACATGGGGATTCCATTTTCAATGCTCTCGCCATGTAGTGCTGATTTTGACTGGGTGCATATACATTCATTGTCAAAAAAAAATTAAGCACCTAGAAGGAGTTGTCGTAATTGAAAAAAAAAAACGCTCTGCATGTAATTGTAATATTGATATAAATAAGTGAGGCTCTAGTACCCTGTTGTACTGCCTCTAGCTTGGATACAAGATGTGATACAGGCGGGCATGGTGGCTCTAGTACCCTGTTGTACCGCCTCTAGCTTGGATACAAGATGTGATACAGGTTGGCATGGTGGCTCTAGTACCCTGTTGTACCACCTCTAGCTTGGATACAAGATGTGATACGGGCAGGCATGGAGGCTCTAGTACCCTTTTGTACCGCCTCTAGCTTGGATACAATATGTGATACAGGCAGGCAAGGAGGCTCTAGTACCCTTTTGTACCGCCTCTAGCTTGGATACAATATGTGATACGGGCAGGCATGGAGGCTCTAGTATCCTATTGTACTGCCAAGATGTGATACAGGGGGCATGTAGGCTCTAGTACCCTGTTGTACTGCCTCTAGCATGGATACAAGATTTGATACAGGCGGGCATGGAGGCTCCAGTATTCTATTTACTGCCTCTAGCTTGGATACAAGATGTGATAGGGGAGGGCATGGAGGCTCTAGTACCCTGTTGTATGACCTCTAGCTTGGATACAAGATGGGATACGGACGGGCATGGAGGCTCTAGTACTTTGTTGTACCACCTCTAGAACAGATACAAGATGTGATAAGGGTGGGCATGGAGGCTCTGACAGACACGGAGCCTGTAACAATGGTGTTACCTGTCTCTGGATGAACAGACAGCAAAACAGTTGGAGCTGCTGGTACTTTTTGGATGATCAAATGATCCTCTCTACTAGTGGTCTGTCGAGGCCGTCCTGAGCCTGATTGCCCTGTGTGCCCTCATGCATCCACTGGTACCAACGTCTCCTAACAGTCTGATCAGAACGTCCCAGGTGACGTCAATTCATCAATACGACCATCCAGCTTCTCGCATTCCAATAATGTACCCCCTCTCAAACTGTTAACTGGGTGAAATCCCTTTGATTGTGTCACAGGGGCGTTTAATGGTGAACAAGCTCTACAGAAGCAGAAGAAGACGCCACTACAAACAAGGAGCCTCAGGGAGCTTTTTTTATAGGCCAAGGGGGGAACCACTTTTAGGGCTTCAATTGCCAAGACCGTTCATCTAATCCCATCACAACTCTCATCATTTGTATATCCACCTGAGATGTAACTGCAGGACGAGTTTTGCAGCAAAACAATAATGCCTAGGTGCTTGATTTTTTTTGCAAAGAGTGTACACTTGATCCTCCAGTCAGCATAGTGCAACAGAAATCTGTATTCATCTGAGCAGGTGATTTTTTTCATTTCCCAGTAATCCAAGTTTTGCGCTCTTTTGCCCACTGGAGTCTCAGCTTTCTGTTTCTCTTAGACATAATGGCGTTGGAACTAGTCGTCTGCTGTTATAGCCCATCTGTGCTAAGGAATGGATGAGAGGATCGTTTGATCATCCAAAAAGTTCCAGCAGCTCCAACTGTTTTGCTGTCTGTTCATCCAGAGACAGGTAACACCATCGTTACAGGCCGCGTGTCTGTCAGAACCATTTCCAGGAGCTTGGCTGAAAGACATTCGGTCTCTCAGCTCCCATCGCATGTACTGCTATTGACACCCACCATCGCCTTCGTTTGCAGTGGTGTCATGAATGACAAAAGTGGACTGGAACAAAGTGCAACTAGGTTGACTTCAGTGATAAATCCAGGTTTAATTTGGGCGCTGATGACAGCCATGCTTGCGTCTGGAGACCTAAGGATGACCGCCTCGATCCTGCCTTTGCTGTGGAGCAGCACACTGCCAGGTGTTGATGTGATGGTCTGGGGGGCCATCACATATCACAGTCGGTCACCCCTAATAGTGGTATGAGGGACAATGACAGCTCAGCGATATGTTCAGGACATCCTGCAGCCACATGTGTTCCTCTCATGGCAGCTTCCAAGAGGCAGCAGGATAATGCTCGGCCGCACACACAAGAAGGTCACAGGAAGCCCCCACAACATTGTCACACTTCCATTGCCTGCTAGGTCATCATATTTATGTCCAATTGAATCTGTATGGAACCATCTGAGATGCCAGCTTTGACAGCCTATGAGTTTACATGATCTAAAGACTCGGTTACAGCAAATGGGCCACAGGATACCATACAGAACCTGTATGCCTTCATACCCGCCCGTATCACATCTTGTATCCCAGATAGAGGTGGCGCAACAGAGTACTAGAGCCTACATGCCTTCCTGTGTCATATCTTGTATCCAAGCTACAGGCAGTACAACAGGGTACTAGAGCCTCCATGCCCACCCATATCGCATCTGGTATCCAAGCTAGAGGTGGTACAACAGGGTACTAGATCTTCCATGACCACCTGTATCACATCTTGTATCCAAGCTAGAGGTGGTACACCGGGTTACTAAAGCCTCCATGCCCGCCTGTATTACATCTTGTATCCAAGCTAGAGGCGGTACAACGGGTTACTAAAGCCTCCATGCCCACCTGTATCACATCTTGTATCCAAGCTAGAGGCGGTACAACAGGGTACTAAAGACTCCATGCCCGCCTGTATTACATCTTGTATCCAAGCTAGAGGCGGTACAACGGGTTACTAAAGCCTCCATGCCCGCCTGTATTACATCTTGTATCCAAGCTAGAGGTGGTACAACAGGGTACTAGATCTTCCATGACCATCCATATCACATCTTGTATCCAAGCTAGAGGTGGTACAACGGGTTACTAGATCCTCCCTACAAAGGGGTCAGTTTTCAGCAATAAAGGATCCTTTTCCTCTGATATCGTAATCACTTATATCAGAGTTACAATCACACAGAGAAGGTTTCATTCGATTCTGACAACTTCTTCCAGGTGTTTGATGTTTTTTACACAATGAATGTATATTGTAGGTACGTACAGTTGTAGCAATCATCAACATGACGGACGCATCGTGATAACTCGAGCTGTTGCACTATAGTACATTGTAGCTGAGTGAGCAGAATGTGTTAAGTATTAAGTTAACGATTGCTACATCCATACATCATTCACATTAGTCTTACGGAAGATTAGTAGGTATATGTCCTATGAGTAAGAGCTGGTTTGCATCAGCCATGCTCTCTTTGCAATAAGGGAGTTAGTTACAATGAAGCCTATAAGTGTACAAGTGGATCTATTCAATGCAGGATGCAAATAGTTAAGCTTGCAGGGCATTCTGGGTATATGTAGAAGTTCTAGCATGAAGTCTTAGTCAGGATTCAGGAACTTGCTGCACGCTGTGGCTGCTGTTTAGCCGCTGACAAGAGAGTTGGGTGTTGAATCACTTCCTCAGTTCAATAGGTTTTCCCACATCAAGATCCCGCTGTGTGCAGCTATTGTACGTCTCCTACCTTTTATATTGCTTTTTTTATATGACACTGCTTTCACAACAAAAATGATTGCATCTCATCAACTTGGAGAAGTGCAGAGAAGAACCTAAAATGTCCTCTTTTGTATTCTTTTCTACGCCTCCTCTTAAGAAAGCACGTAGTCTAGTACTGTAAAAAGAAATGGGACTATTGAGGATCTATAGAAGTACACAGACGAGATATAAATGTTGGCAACACTACATATATATAGGACAATCGTGTTACTCTGGCAACCAGATGCTCGATTAGGACATCTGAACGTCAGAGAGTGGGGTCTCCTACTTGGGTCCCCCTTCTATGAGTCAGAGCTCATAGTGTAGTCTCAGGAGCTGCAGGTGAGCATTAAGTCAAGGCTGCTTCTTGGCACTTTGTATTCAATGTGGCTATCACCAATTCTGGGGGCCAGCACAGGATTCACAAAGACTGTAAACCTCTGGGCATAGGTGCAATACATGGCTTACCTTGGACCAGACCCAATGGAGGATTCCACTCCACCATGATTTCATACACAACAATAATGGCAACGCCAGCTTGTTCAACAGCTGCTGGAGCATTTCCTCCATAGAGTCCACTTACCTCGGACCCACTACTCTGAGCATGCAACAATCTGGTGGAACCCTTTCTCACAGCTTCCTCCGGTCACTCAACAACACTCCCCAAAGAGGAAGACACGGTCCTTTTTGTCCAGAAGGAAGTGGTGCCTAACGAAGGTGTGTAACGCCCTTTCGGTCCACGGCATCCTGAACCTGTACCTTTGCTCCAACTCCTGGGGGCATTTATACGTATATAGCCTTACAAACAAACATTAAAGGGGTTGTCCCACGGCAGCAAGTGGGGTTATACACTTCTGTATGGCCATATTAATGCACTTTGTAATATACATCGTGCATTAAATATGAGCCATACAGAAGTTATTCACTTACCTGCTCCGTTGCTGGCACTCCAGCCTCCTGATTGGCTGGAATCGGCACATGTGACGGGGCGGAGCTACGCGATGACGCGTACAAGGGGGCAGAGCCAGAACACTGCTGCTGCCGGACCGAGCCGAAGGGAAAAGACCCATCTGCGCAAGCTCGTCTAATCGGGCGATTAGACGCTGAAATTAGACGGCACCATGGCGACGGGGACGCCAGCAACGGAACAGGTAAGTGAATAACTTCTGTATGGCTCATATTTAATGCACGATGTATATTACAAAGTGCATTAATATGGCCATACAGAAGTGCTGAACCCCACTTGCTATCGTGGGACAACCCCTTTAACTGTAAAGTATCAGAATAACAGAGACCAAGCCAGTCACTCTCTTACAATAGCCCTCCTTGTATTACAGGACAGCCATTTATGTGAATGGCCATCATGTGGTACATTAATGAAACAACTTATCTTTGAATGACTGCCTTTTCATATTGAATGAAGGTGGGTGGAGGGAGGAGACTTCCGGCACACTCGGTGTCCATTCACTGAACCCGTGTGGCGCAGAGTTTAACCTCTCACCTTTGACCTGAAGGTTGCAAGTTCAATCCCCACGTGATTCAGGTAGCCGACTCAAGGGTGACTCATCCTTCTAAGGTCGGTAAAATGAGAACCCAGCTTGTTGGGGGTAATAAATAATAATTACCTGAAAGCGCTGCGGAATAAGTTGGCGCTATACAACTACCAAGGTTTTTATAGCACATGAACAAGTCTTAGGGGGGCTGTCAGGCATTTAAGCCACCCTTATTGCGCATGCCCAGAAGGGTTTAGAAACTGTAGGGGAAAAAGCATTTACACTTCTTTATTTTCCTTTTTAAAATAAAATAGGGTGGATTTGCTCTTTAAAGAGGACGTGGAACTTGTTATGGTGGAAAGTCAGAGGGGCTGGCTGCATCACTGTGCAGCCATGAGCCCATTGACTCTATCCTTATTTTCTTTTTTACATACCCATCTCCTTTTGCCTGTATGGGCTCATCATAAGTCTAGCTCCTGCCTGGTATGACTAGTTAACACAACTGGAAGTGACAAATTCCAGATTCGTAGATGGAGTCAAAGTGGCAGACGGGTGGTCCTGGACTAACAAAAATACTTAAGCTAAGTGAAATGGGAAATTCGCTAAAAAATTGACTAGAAAATTGACCAGTCCCTCAAGCAGAGCACCTGCTACAAAAGGGCAACCCCGCTATGAGAGAGATACTGAATACCAGTCTGAAGCACACAAGTGACACCTGACACTAAACTTTGGAGACTTTGGAATCCTAAATGCGAAGCTAACTGTAACAAAACTATTATAGACCGGATCTCTGGATTCTAACCCCCAGGACACACTGGAAGAGTGCGTTGGCCAATAAACAGGACGTATAACAAGCAAGTCTTTCACTAAAGAGCCGTTTTAAACACCTTTACATGTAAACTGATAGGCTGACTGGGCTAAAAGACAACCCAGCCTAACAGCGCTAGCACCAGATGGAGATGTTACTCCCTTGGTGACCCGCACAGAATGACATCACATGTGCCGCCCCCGCACATCACAATGTCACCCTGAACCAGTCTGCACAACCCAGAAGTCATGGTGCAGTCAGAGCAGTGACACCATCGGAGTGAACCTCAGAGTGGGTGGTCATTGGGTGACATTCGACTTGAATGACAGTGAGCAGCGTGAACCACCCGCTTGACAGATTCGCAATGCCAGGAGATGGACCTAAGAAGAGCCCATACAGGCAAATGGAAGTGAATATACAAATCATCGGGGCTGCAGCTGCAAAGCTATGTAGCCAGTCTCATTGACCTTATACCATGAAAAGTCCTCTTTAACTCATTCAACTGTTGATTCTGTTGATATCCAACCAACAAGTGATTTTGGTTCTCGGAGAATTATGTTTTAACCTGCCTGTTTGATACACCAAGCTGTTCCAGCATTAGAGAATAGATCAACATCTGTGCTCCATATTCACATGGAAGCCGGGGAGAAATTTGTAGAGAAGGGCATAGAGTTCAATGGTGGGATTGTAGATAAATGTCTTTGAAAAAAAAGGGCCATTGTAATCTCCATGGAAGATTGTGTTCGTAACATCTCTGATGTACGCTTCTCAGCGAGTAATATAAGATCGGTGCATAATGGAAGTAAACCACGGAGCGAAATTATCGCATTTGTTGGCAAGATATGATTAAAAAATGTATATCCAGAAAAAAAGATGTAGTGACATTGTGAAGGATGATAATGTGTTCAGAAGGACAGCAAAATAATTACACGAACTGTAGAGTGGAAATGAAGGCTATTAACATGGAAGGAGTGATGGTGAGTGCTCTCGGAGAGGAGAGACATAATAGAATTTACAAATCAGATAAAATGAGGATATGAATGTATGGTCATACATGCACTGTGTATAAAGGTAGATAAAGCTGTTGCTTATCTCCTTCACCTCGTATCAACTTTTATTTTAGTTCCCGGTGTTTAAGGAGTTTGGTGTTTGCTATTATTTATTATGTTTTATAGTTATAAAGTATGACTTAGTGGGGCTAATGTTTTTCCTTGTGGAGAGAACCACAAGGAGTCTTATAGGTCATGCAGTGCTTCCTGGGAAAAAGCTATGCAAATAAGTGTTGGAATAATCATCCGTAGTGCCACCTATTGGAAGGCATATACCATATGGGTCAATATCTGACCTTGTAACAGGCCTGTACGGGCTAAAAAGATGTATTGTATGGATCATCCTGAAAATGCTAAATATGTATTTCTTTTTTTACTCAAAATGTGAGCACAAAATTGGGGTTTTATTATTTTTTTTACTTGGATTTTATTAACTTTTTAAAACTTTTTTCTAGTCCTAGAGGGGACTTGAACATGCGATCCTGTCATCACTCTTAGACCGGTCTCACAGGAACAGAATTGCATTGCAGATTCCACAATCACTGCCCGCGTGTATTATACATGGTAATATGTGGCCTATCAAATGCATTGACTTCTGCCGTTTCACTCACACTAGCGGTTAGGAATTGTGGAATCCGCGAGCGGAAGAAAAGTCGCAGCGTGCTCTATTTTATCGCAGATTCCACGCGTATGAGCTCCATTGATCTCTATGAATGAGTTTGATCAACAGTGCATGCGCAATTACATTGTTTATACCCAGGACTGCGACGAAAATATCAACAGAGCGAGGTGGCACATATGCACAAAACATATGCAACTACTCCAATTGGCAAGTGGTTATATAGCCCCTGAATTGAAGACTGACATACTCATGAGATAATGAATGCCCAAAACAGCCAGTTAGTTTCTGGAAATGTGAATATCGCTAAAGGCCCTTTTACATGCAAAGATTATCACTCAAAATTTGCTCAAACGGCCGAAAATGAGTGATAATCGTTACCCATAAACGCAGGCATCATGCACTTTTCATTTGAACGATGATTTTAAGGTCAACTTAAAATCCAATCGTTCAGCCATTGAGAGATAAAGCAAACACATTCATCTTTACATAGACCGCACGCTGTTCCTTCCATGGCATGTTTACACTAACTGGGAGAGAGCAATGCAATCTGCAGGCAGCCGCAAGGAGTACAATGCAGCTGTTTGCACCACTGGGTGTGTGTTTAAACACACTCTGGGCTCTGCAAACAGCTCCTGGAAGCCCTTTTACATGCAAATGCTGATAATAAAGTATTAATGTTCATTAACACTTTATGCAAATAGATCGCTAAACCTTTCACTCATTTCAAAGATTATCTTTGCGTGTAAAAGGGCCTTAAGAAAAGTAACATAATTGATCACTCACAATGGACAATCACCTGATCATAGTCCGCCAAAGACCTGATCTGTTATATCAGAAAATTTTGGTTGACGACAGCCGAAATTGCAAGTATATGGTATGATTGTGTTATTTTGTGCAAGCCTGTAAAATAACAAAATAAGGCATACTCACTTGCCCCTGCTACCCCCACTCCTCCACCAACCTAACCCCACTTCTGGTGGCCGGTCCCCTGCTGCTCCTCACTTCCTGGTGCACATCCTGATACAGGGTCATGTACTTGCTGTACCCACTAACCAACTCTACTGAAACGTCACAAGACTGTGTGTCAGGATGTGCAACCGGAAGTGAAAACCAGTGGGGGACCAAACTGCTGGACTAACAGTAGTGGCAGGGAAGCGGGGTCTGGTGAGCAAGCCTTGTGAGTCCAAGCCATTGTCCCTGATCATGTAGTTTCGACTTGCATCCAACTGGTGGGATCTTTTGTATGAGTGACCCGATCAGCTGCAATGTTTAATGTGTATTGCCTGCTGAAATGTTAAAAAAATTCCTCCAATTACAAAATGTACGCAGCGCCCACCCCAATGATAGAAATAAACAATAGATGTAATTAAATCGATTTGTCAGATTTGGGATTCGAAGGCCTCAAATCAATCTGTGAATGTTTATCCATTACTGGATATAGGTGAATCAATTCACCAACTTCGGAGCTCGAAGCTGGTGAACGGAGTCTGAAAATTGGCAAATCAATTTGCACATATTCAAGATTTGATTTGCGAAGTGCGAATCTCCAACTTGGTAAATCAATTTGCCCATTTCTAATAAAGCATCGGAGCCAGTTCTACAAATCTGCATTAAAAAGACTCATGCAAAACTTTTTCTTCTGCATATTTTCTGTTGATAGGAGAAATGAAAGGTTAATTGAACCGCTAACCCCAGAACTGCTAATCATCCCGAGCACCAAATCACGAGGCAGACCTGCAGTGAATTGAATCTACAACTCATGAATGGGCATGTCTCTGTTTTTCACATTTTTTTCCCACCTCTTTATCTTATTCTGCTCCTATAAAAATATATAATATAAGAGTTTCTAACTCTTCTCCAGCTCCCTACATTAGGACATGGCTCGGGTGCTAACCTTATTTCTACGGTCTCAGCGCGTTCAGTTCTCTATGCATTAAAATAGCGATTACATATAAAATACATAGCTTAGCAGAAGAAGGTAATACAAGCGCAATAAGACTGTCAAGTGTCTGCACACCAAACTCTAAGAAATAGGAGTGAATACCAAAGCAGAAGATTGGAAATTGAAATTGTACGGTTCATAGCATTTCACATTGGGAGAACTTAAAGGTCTCTGTGTCTGCTTTTTTAATTTTCTCCTGTCTATTATCACTTGCCCTTCTGTTAACTTAAAGATTTTTAAGGCTTACAAAAATAAAATATTCAGACGCGCACGGATACTGTAGCATGCATAATGCCCAATTTCTAGCTAATATCATTTTTTTTTTAATTGAAAGACATGTATATATATATATATATATATTTCTCTCCCTGCCAGCCGTGTTATTTTACAATTGTTGACTATTTCATGTTTGGAAGATAATCTTGAGTAGTGTTGAGCGAAGCAAAACAGACAAATCCTATTTCGGGTCGAACTTTGATAAAAGTTTGGTTCAGTGCGAACCTCAGCTTTGGACAGTTTGTCTCGGTGGAACCTGCTAAAATTCTTATACTTCTTTTTTTCTTCTTTTTTCTTTTAAAAAGTTAGGAAAAGACATGAAAGAAAAAGGAGATGAAGAAAAAGAAGGAAAAAGTAGGAGAAAGAAGAAAGGGGGGCAAATGATCTTTTTGCTTCTTCTTTAGAGATGAGCAAGCGTATTCGGTTCGGGTGTTTTTGCACTCGAGCACCGCTTTTTCCGAGTAACTGACTACTCGGACAAAAACATTCGGGCGGGGGGCGGCGTGGTGGAGCGGGGGGTAGCAGTGGGGAACAGGGGGGAGCTCTCTCTCCCCCCCCCCCCACTCCTCTCTGCAACCCCCCGCTCACCCCTGGCGCCCCCGAATCTTTTCGTCCAAGTAGTCAGTTACTCGGAAAAAGCGCTGCTTAGGTCCAAAAACACCCGAACCTCGTATGCTCGCTCATCTCTATTCTTCTTCCTTCTTTTTCCTTCCTCTTCTTGCTTCTTTTTCTTTCTTTTTCCTTCTTCTTCCTTTTTTCCCTCTTCTCCTCTTTCTTCTTCTTTCTCTTTTTCCCTTCATTTTTTTAATTCTTCTTTCTTTTTTTTTCTTCTCCATCTTCCTTCTTCTAGCTTTTTATTTATTTTTCTTATTTAACTTCATTAAAAGGGTTTTCCAGGGAGAATACTACTGATGACCTATCCTCAGGATAGGTTATCTATAGTTGATATGCTGAGGTCCGTTGCTTGGAACGTCGCCGGATCTGCTGAGTGGGCGCATGCTGTCAGCGGCGCAAATACACAGAGGTTGGAGCAGAAGCAGCAGAATCTACACATTGACCCCTGTGTAGTGGCTGGTGCTTGTAATTGCAGGGACGGCTCGTGTTGATTTCAATGACAACGGTGCCTGCAGTTACCAGCACTGGCCACTAAACAGAGGTCGGCATGGAGACTTCTGCTGCTTCAGCTCCAACCTCTTTTGTATTTGCGGAGCTGACAACAGGCGCACAATCAGCTGATCTATCGGAGTCCTGAGTGACGGACCCCAGTCGATCAACTATTGATGGCCTATCCTGAGGTCTCTGGAAAAACCCTTTAACTTTGCCTTAAAAACAGCTCAAAGTTATTAAATACACTGCTAGGTGACCTAAGAGTATTATACGGGGCTTTTGTGGCTTTTGGACACTGCTATACACCAGTTTTATAGGTGTATGTGAAATTCCAGTTCAGTTTCAAACTAATTTGGAGCAAACAAAACTTTTTGCTCAAATTCCGCAAACTGGCTGAACCAAACTTTTGAAAAGTTCCCTTACAGATGTAGCAGCACCGAACAGGATGTTCGTTGTGCTACATCTATAGCACAGATTGCCAGGTGCCTTTTCGCCGCACTATGTTAATCATTAATTCATAGTCTATGGCAGTGGTGCTACGGAATTAGTGTAGCCACGGCTCAGCGGGACTTATTAACAGACTTGCATGTTAATGCAGTATGCATTATCGATGCTAGATCTGTATCGCTAATCATGACTTGAACACCTTTGCCCTGGACAGCTCATACAACCCCATGGCGTTCAGTATCACCTTTAAACTAATGACGCTCAAATCTACCTCTCCGGCCCAGATGTAACCACTGTAATATCCAAAATCCCAAAGTGACTGCCAGCTATGTGTTTTTTTGTACTTTTCTCTCTGAACTCCTCATCTTTCCCCATCTCACTCAACATCCTCACCAAACCTATCAATCACAATTATTGGCTCCATACATGCCACATTCTCACTAGTCCGCTGTCTTGGTGTAATATTCGATTCTGCCCTGTCCTTCACACTGTACAAGCCTTCACCAGCTCCTAACGCCTCCAACTCAAAAACATCTCCTGGATATGATCTTTTTTTAAAGCCTAGTCAACAAAAATGCTAGAGCACGCCCTCTCATCTCCCATCTAGATTATTGCAACACCCTTCTCTGTGCCCTCCTATCCAACTCACTTGCGTCCCTCCAATCCACCCTCAACTATTAAAAGCTAACCCACCTCTGCCCCGTTACTCCTCTGCCTCTCCCCTCCCCTAATCTGTTCGCTGCCTGCCGATTGTCCAGAGAATACAGTTCAAAATATTATCATAAAAGCCTTCCTCAATCACCTGTCCCCTCCCTGATAACTAATACCATGTTATCTCCTCTATACATACAACCTATCCGTCCATACATCGCTGACCTAATCTCCCTATACATCCCCTCATGTAAACTCCAGTACAGGACTGGTCCCCTCCATACATCGCTGACCTAATCTCCCTATACATCCCCTCATGTAAACTCCAGTACACGACTGGTCCCCTCCATACATCTCTGACCTAATCTCCCTCTACATCCCCTCATGTAAACTCCAGTACAGGACTGGTCCCCTCCATACATCGCTGACCTAATCTCCCTATACATCCCCTCATGTAAACTCCAGTACACGACTGGTCCCCTCCATACATCTCTGACCTAATCTCCCTCTACATCCCCTCATGTAAACTCCAGTACACGACTGGTCCCCTCCATACATCTCTGACCTAATCTCCCCATACATCCCATCATGTAAACTCCAGTACACGACTGGTCCCCTCCATACATCTCTGACCTAATCTCCCTATACATCCCCTCATGTAAACTCCAGTACACGACTGGTCCCCTCCATACATCTCTGACCTAATCTCCCTATACATCCCCTCATGTAAACTCCAGTACACGACTGGTCCCTTTCATAGATCTCTGACCTAATATCCTGATATCTCCCACATGTAATGTATATACAACCTGCCCCCCATACATCTCTGCCCTAGTATCCCCATACTTCCCTACATCTCGAGTCCTCACAAGACCTCCTTCTCTGCTCTTCTCTAGTCTGCACTTCATAAATAGTCTCCCAGTTTTCTCCCGTGCCTCACCTATACTCTGGAATTCACTACCCCAACACATCTGACAGCAGCCTTAATGCAGCACCGACACAGTATAAATACAGCTTCCTTATTATGCATCAAAAGAAAAGTTCATCATTAGATAAAAAGCAGCAAAAACAACAACAACAAATGGCGCCTAGTGATGACCTGATTTTGTTTTTTCAAACAGCAGATTCTACAGAATTTTTTTTGTACTTCCAACGCTGCCAGCAAATGTCATAAGACATAATAGAGTCCAATTCTCTCCAGTATTACGCCAGTTTACAATTTTTCTCTAGAGAACAGTGGAAAATGGTATTAATAATTAAACATGTATTTACATATAAATAAATTTCAGGCAAGTAAGTGGTTTTCTCTTCTTCGACGAAGGTTTGGGATGTAATTTGCATTCATTCCTAAATCCATATCACTGGGCTTATTTAAAAAAAAACAACACATTTACGTGAAATTAGGTTGAACTTATGGGGTAAAAACAAAGAAGTTAATGAAATTTCGGACTACTGTCTCCATATCTGCACGCATAGTACTATTCTGGTAGGACCGCTAGATCATTAGAGTTCAAAGTTAGTGCAAATGAACGTAGGTGACATTTAAGATGAACAGGTACCAGAATTCTCATCTTGATTACCAAAAGCCGCAGCCAGCGGAGAACCATAGGATGCGCGTTGTAAAGATCATGTGTTAATGTTTTATAAACAGGAGCTTCAAAAAGCACATAAAATAGAATATCTGTCTTTCTACTGGCGCATCGCTTCCTCTCCTCCACTCTTTGTAGAAATGTCCTCGCTGCACAAATAAATGTGATATTTTCATTCGAGGCTCTTCGTGGACTTCAAGAGCGACTTGGCTTTCAAGATCAAAGAGCAGTGTAGAATTTAGGCCGGTTCAAAAGTAGTCAAGGACAAATATTTAAAAGCAAATGCGGAGGGTAATAACGTGATTCCGGCGCCGCTCGTCCCAATTTATTTTGTTGTGATGTAAACATGTATTAGAGTACTTTTTAGTTCGGGTGTTATTTCATGTGTTAAAAGCTTTTATGGGTAAAAAGTTATATTTTTCGACATGTATGTTGTCTGCATCTGTTTATATGCAGCATTAAGCTGGCCTTACACTTAAAGGGGTTTTCAGGGAAGTACTGGTACCTTTCCTCAGAATAGGTCATCAACAGTTGATCAACTGGGGTCCGCAGTTCGGGACCCCAGTCGATCAACTGATCAGGTGCCCACCATCAGCACCACAACGCACAGGGGAACGGAGAGGAAGATACTGCTTCGGTCCTTATATAGTAGTGGGCGCCTGTAACTGCAGGCGCAGAACGTACTACACAGGGCCTGGAGCAGCAGCTCCATTACGCTGTATGTTGTGGCACTGATAGCAGGTACTTGATCAGTTGATCAGCCGAGTTCTCAAGCCATGGACCCCAGCCAATCAGCTATTGATGACCTATTCTGGGGATAGGTCATCAATAGTAATTCCCTGGAAACCCCCTTTAAAATAAAGATTGACCCCAATTAGCCCATCGATCATTTCTTGGATCATTAGTACAAATTATTTCATCAATAATTACAGTATTTGGCTATAGAACAAAATAAACAAATAAAGTTTGTACTCACCTACGTTTTCCCCATCCAGCTCAAGAGCCCTGGTCTCTGCCGATGCAAACCCGGAAGAAGCCGGTAGTGATCACGTAAACCATGAACACCATTGTACGCATTCAGATGATCATGCTACGCCCTACAATTTTTGGCCATGTTGATCAGACATTTTTTGATGTGGTGGATCAGATCTTTGACAGACCGGCCATTGCAATTGATTGTTCACATTAGTTTTGTATTAAAATTGGTTGTCTGAAATGGGCAAAATCTGCCATTTTGGGCGACTTTTATCCCAAGTGTATGACCATTGGCCAGTATTAGGGTTGAGTGAAAAAAAGCTATTGAATGGATCTATTTGTTTCACTTCAGTACATCACTGCATTGCAACAGCATTTAAAATTGGCGTGTTTTTTTTTTTTTACTCAGCCAGAAGCCATGCTTCCTCATAGACTTCTATGGGAGAAATGAATGGACACTCCTAAATGGAAATTGTTGACACCGTTTTGTGTCCTGCACCCTGGATGCAGCCCAAGTATTACTTTCTCTCTTAACTAGAGTGATGTCAATGCTAGCAGCGCTGAATCCCGCGCATGCTCTGTCCATCTGCCTTTGACTGTAGATGGTGATCATGCATTGTAAACCAAGATGTATCCACATAAGCTTCCCAGGCAAGTATGTGGATGACAAGTATACTGACACTTGAAAACCTATCTGCAGTTTCCAGTGCATGTACAATAAACCTGTGAAGCTGAGCTGGACATACCTTGGTTCAGTATGCATGAGCACAATCTACAGTCCAAGAAGATGGATGGAGCATGCGCAGGGTTTCAGCACGGTTAGCAGTGAGATCACCTACCTTGGAAGCCGATTAAATCTATGGGGACTGGTTGTGGTTGCACCAATGACTCAGCGATTTGGGATAAAGAGGTGGTGCTCCCTGGATAGGCTTCCCATGCCATCTGGTACCACTAGCGCTTTTGGATTTATCCTCCAGCCCCAAGAATGATGTCGTTTCACAGTCGGACTAATGAAGGTGCCTACCCTGATGTGTGTATCCGCTGGTTTTAATTTAATATAAAAAAAGAGAAGTTGCATAATTATATCTCACTTTTTGTCAAAATTCATTTGGAGAGCAGCTCCGAAATACCCGTATTTTTGTGCCATAGAACACACCACCAATCTAGACACAAAACGTGCCTAAAGCAGTTATCAAGTATTATAGCACATGGCAGAGGTTTCATATCAAAGAAAGTGATGATAGTTTCTTATAAATTTGGTGGAGGAGTATATATTTCCTCCCGATGTTGTTTTCTGCCACCCCTACAATTCACTAGTTTCAGACCCTGATTTTGGCTGTCCAAGACAACTGCAACAATTTTCTCTCTAGCTAATGCACACTGTGCACTACTCTCTGATTGGCTACTGCTGATCACATGAGCAGCTCTAGCTAATCAGAAATAGTGTATTAGCGGTCTTACACTACCAGTGCTTTGGGGAGGGTTAGGTAGTCTGAAGATTGTATTTGCCATCTTCGACAGACAAAAACAGGACACGGAACTTGAGGATCGGAGGGTCAGCAGAGAAGGACAACTGCAAGTAATATACCCAGTTGCTCCTCCTGTCCTAAGACAGAATTTTGTCCCAAAACCGGAGGGTCACTTTAGGAAAAGAGCAAAATGGGACATAGAAAATAACTGATGAACATCTTATTGATCAACTATGACTTTGGTGAGTTGAATGCTAAGAAGGCGATGTAAGAAGTTCTCGGAGGTCAGCCCAAGGCAAAGATTAAACCGGTAATATTACACAGAAATGCTTTCATATGACTGGTTGATATTAAAGAGCAGATTTTATATAGAACTCTAACCTTGATATTCAGATGGACATCACAAGTCTCATCTTGAAGATCAGTTACTGTGGTCATTCCAGTATGGAAATTGTAGCCATAAGAAATTGAAGAGGTTAAAGGTTCAATCATCTCTTATTCCAACTGAATAGACAGGATTACTCCTTAAGAAAAAGCAATCAGACGGTTTACATTGGCTTGTAAATGCCTTCGGAATGGAGTTGGTGGATGGGTTATGTTAGGATTCACGTATTATGCGATGTTCGTTCTTGACAGCAATTTATGCTATTGTATAACAGTGATGAAGTACAGTGAAGGAATCAGCACCCCCATCATTAGTTTAGATGTTCAACTTAGATCAAGTAGAACACACACTACCGGTCAAAAGTTCTAGAACACCTCGATTTTCCCAGTTTTTATTGATATTTACACAGTTTAATGTACTTTGAAATTAAAGCATAGAACACATAAGCAAGTTAAGATACCTGAAAATAATGGATTCACTTTGTTACACCAAATGAAATCTAGATTCAAAGTAGATTGGTTTCAAAGTTGCCCCCTCTAGCTGATATAATAGCTTCACACAATTGGGGTATTCTTTCTACAACTGCATTCAGGTATTGTTCAGAAATGTATTCCTGACATTGTTGCAGAAGTTCCCACAAATGTGCTGCACTTGTAGGTTGCTTTGCTTTTACCCTGCTGTTCATTTTATCCCAAACATCCCAGACCACACATGGAAGAATATTGTGGATAGTTTTGGGCACCGGTACTCAGGAAGGACATATCAGAGCTTGAGTGGGTACAAAGGTGGCAACTAAAGTAATAAATTGTCTAATATACCCAGAGAGGTTATCAAAATTGGGGTTATTTAGTTTAGAAAATAAGAAGAGGGGGTTACTTAATAACTACTGTGTTTCCCCAAAAATAAGACATTGTCTTATATTAATTTTTGCTTTAAAAGAGGCAGAGTGTCTTATTTCGGTGGGGGGGGCTAATACTCACCTTGTCCGCGGCAATGGTCTCCGGTGGCGCTGTGCCAAGCTGCAGTGCCCTCTGCGCTGACATCTCAGCTTCTTTCTGGTGACGGGGCTTTGAATACCCCACCTCCAGCAAAGCGAGCGCTGTGATTGGATCGAGTGCCAGCTAATCACAGCCAGCGCTCGATCGCCATTCAGTGAATGACATCACTGAATGGCTGTGATTAGATCATCGAGCACCGGCTGTGATTGGCTGGCCCTCGATCCAATCACAGCGCTCGCTTTGCTGGAAGCGGGGTATTTTGGCTCCGTCACCAGAAAGAAACTGAGATGTCAGCGCAGAGGCACTGCAGCTTGCCATAGCACCGCCGGAGACCATCGCAAGGCATCAGGACGCCGCGGACCAGGTGAGTATAAGCCCCTTCCCCACTGAAAATAAGACAATGTGCTTCATTTGGGGCAAAAATTAATATGACAGTGTCTTATTTTCAGGTAAATGAGGTAGTTATTAAGTACCCCCCTCTTCTTTTTTTTTTTAACTAAATAACTCCAATTTTGATAACCGGGGAAGAGCTTATTATCAGGGTAGGTCTTATTATTGGGGTAACACGGTATGTATAAATATATCAGGGGTCAGTACAGAGATCTCTCCCATCATCTTACTGTGACTGTCTATGTCCAGAGGAAAGAAGGTTTCGACAACGACATAGTAGGGGAGTTCTTTACTGTAACAGCAGTGACATTATGACACCGTCTGCCTGAGGACGTGAGGATGGTGAATTCAAGAAAAGAGTGTTATTGATGCGGGGATTATTCCGATTGCCAGATTGGAGTCGGATGGGAATTTTTTTCCCTTAAATGGGGAAAATTGGCTTCGACCTCCTAGTTTTTTTTCCTTCCTCTGGATCAACATTGGGGGTAATAGGCTGAACTGGATGAACAAACGTCTTTCTTCAGCCTACATACTATGTTACTATGAAGTGACTACGCATGGATCGGTAGACCTCAGGGAGTCACTATCATTCCTTATAACTACTTCTAAGAAAATTAGGGGCAAGAAACACCAACCAGTTCTTCAGTCCAATAGAGTCTTGTCCACCTTCAGATCGAGTACATGACAAATGTCTCACATTAAAGCATGTTTACCGGCCTCTTAAAATGATTCCTTTGGACGATTTGGAAGAAAACTCATTTCGCATCCTATTTTGTATGATTTTGGAGTAAAGTGGTTTTCAGTTTTCTCATAAGCCGGACCGGTGAAATTGTTTTACGAGACATATCTGTACATATCAAAATCGCAAATCTTCAGACTTTTCGACAGCAGTGAGCTTCATAACCGTTGAGTCAATTTTTAACCGAGTTCCAAGAAAACAACGAATGGCGAGCGGGAAAGAAAGTTACAAAGCTGAATATTACTCTCGAAAGACTGTTTTAAGGACTTCTCACATGTGAGGTTCATTGACGGTACTTTGCATGTGTCTCTTCTGCTGTAGAAAAGCTGCTTAGGTTCTTAGCACGGATCACGTGCGGGCCCATTGTAGAGGTGACAGCAGCTTATTTCATTCCTACACCTGTTTTTATGTATTGTATTTTCCAGTAATGACAGCAGAGATCGGGTGGGTGTTCTGCCAGAACCGCCGTACCGCTATTTATTTCATGTATTAAAATATAATGAGGCTCTACTGGCGATAATGTTGCTTGTACACTGAGATAAAATGCCAAGATAATAGACATGATACAATTGCGAGCGGAGCGATTGCATGCCATCGGTTCTCTATAGACTATTCATTCCAGCTGTCTTTGTATACTGAATTGAACCATACAAGTCCTTCACAATGGGACAAGCTCTTTCCATCGCTATACCAACCATGTAAATGTTCGCACCTCAAGTTTAGTTCATTTTAACCCTTCCCTTGCCCAATTACATACTTGGAAGAGAAGGTTTAAATGGACTGTGTCTTCAGAAAATAAGCTAATGTGTAAATCAGGTTCTTATGTTTAACATATATTAACCCCTTAGGTCGCCTGCACACGGGCGGAAATCCCGCCATGGGATTTCCCGCGGTATTTCCGCCGCTGAAAGTCTGCATAGGAGTGCATTACAATACGCACTCCTATGCAGACGGCCGCGGTTTGGCCGCGCGAAATCTCGCGCGGCAAACAAACCGCAGCATGTCCTATTTTTCTGCGGGGCACACACTCACCCGGCCGCCGGCTCCGGTCTGCGCATGAAAGAGCTGGGGCCGCCAGGCGCGGGTGAGTATGCGCACGTCCCTGCAGGCTCTCGGGTCGGGTCCCGCGGCGAGAATTCTCGCTGCCGGATCCGACCCGCTCGTGTGCAGGCGGCCTTAAGGACACGGCCAATTTTGGGCTTAAGGACGCAACGATTTTTGGCGGATTTTCATCTCCATTTTACAAAAGCCATAACTTTTTTATTTTTCCTTCGACGCGGCCGTATAAGGGCTTGTTTTCTTTTGCGAGGTGAACTGTAGTTTTTATTGGTGCCATTTTTGGGTACATAGACTATATCGTAAAACTTTTATTATTTTTTTTATGATAACAGGGAGAGAAAACGCATCAATTTTGTAATAGATTTTTTTTATAGCGTTAATTAGGCAACATAAATGACACAATAGATTTTTTCTGCGGGTCGGTATGATTACAAGGATCCCAAAATTCTTATATTTTTTAGGTTTCTGCACTTTTTTGCTATAAAAACCCTTTTTTTGGAAGTCTTTTTTTTTTCTAAATCGCAGCATTCAAAGTCCTATAACTTTTTTTTTCCATGAACGGAGCTCTGAGAGGTCTTTTTTTTTGCGAGACGAGCTGTAGTTTTTATTGGTATTATGTTGGGGTACATACGGCTTTTTTGATCACTTTTTTTGGGTTTTTTTGGGAGGCAAAATGCTAAAAATTAGCATTTTGCCTCAGTTTTTTAGCGTCTTTTAAATGCTTTTTGCCATGCCGGATAAAAAGCATGTGCAACTTATTGTACATGTCGTTACAGACATGACGATACCAAATATGTGAGATTTTATTTTATTTTTTACATTTTTTTATGCTAATATGAGAAAAAGCACAAAGGTTTTTTTTTTACATTTTTCTTTTTTGTACTTTTTGGACTTACATCGCAGCACTGATGATCGCTATGGTAAGGCATTGCAGGACTTCTCTTCTGCAATGCCTTATTGCTTGTTACAGAAATCATAGGCACAGGCAATACAGGACACCGGTATCGTTCGTCCTGTTGCCATGGCAACCAGTCGGGCTCTCCGACTCGCAAGAGTCCGATGATGTCAAAGAGGGAGCGTGCTCCCATTGTGAACCCTTCCCTTGCCGCGATCTACATAGATCGCAGCAGGGAAGGGGTTAACAGCGGGGGTTGCTGCTCCGATGCACCCCCGCTGTTGCAGCTGGAGGCCGGCTAGCAGTGACATCCGGCTCTCGCTGACGGATAGCACGGGATCTCTTCTGATCTCGCGCTATCCCCAGGATGTAAGTGTACGCCCTGTTGCGGGAAGTGCCCCTGCTGCTAGGACGTAAACTTACCCTTTGAAGCTGGAAAAGGTTAAAGCATTTTTGATTATTTTACTTTATAACTTCTAATGTCACAATCCCTATTTTTCAGAGATCCTAAAAACCTGCAATTCTTGTACTGACCACTAGGCCTAATAATAATCTGACACTTCCTGTTTTGTAAAGAAAACATATCATCTGTCATGTCTGAGGCAGATGTCAATACACCTCGTCCAGATCTAACACAATAGTTGGCCAACAAGATGGATAAACCTACTAGTAATAACTAGAGATGAGCGAGCACCAAAATGCTCGGGTGCTCGTTACTCAGGACGAAATTATCGCGATGCTCGAGGGTTCGTTTCGAGTAACGAACCCCATTGAAGTCAATGGGCGACCCGAGCATTTTTGTATATCGCCGATGCTCGCTAAGGTTTTCATTTGTGAAAATCTGGGCAATTCAAGAAAGTGATGGGAACGACACAGCAACGGATAGGGCAGGCGAGGGGCTACATGTTGGGCTGCATCTCAAGTTCCGAGGTTCCACTATTAAGCCACAATAGCGGCAAGAGTGGGCCCCCTCCCAACAATTTTTACTTCTGAAAAGCCCTCATTAGCAATGCATACCTTAGCTAAGCACCACACTACCTCCAACAAAGCACAATCACTGCCTGCATGACACTCCGCTGCCCCTTCTCCTGGGTTACATGCTGCCCAACCCCCCCCCCCCCCCCGCATGACCCAGTGTCCACAGCGCACACCAAACTGTCCCTGCCCAGCCTTCAGCTGCCCTCATGCCACGCCACACTCATGTCTATTTATAAGTGCGTCTGCCAGAGGAACCGCAGGCACACACTGCAGAGGGTTGGCACGGCTAGGCAGCGACCCTCTTTAAAAGGGACGGGGCGATAGTCCACAATGCTGTACAGAAGCAATGAGAAATCCAATCCTGTGCCACCTCCATCTGGAGCTGCACACGTGGGCATAGCAATGGGGAACCCATGTGCCACACACTATTCATTCTGTCAAGGTGTCTGCATGCCCCAGTCAGACCGCGTTTTTTTATAAATAGTCACAGGCAGGTACAACTCCGCAATGGGAATTCCGTGTGCACCCACAGCATGGGTGGCTCCTTGGAACCCACCGGCGGTTCATAAATGTATCCCATTGGATTGCCCATCACATCTGAGGTAATGTCATGCTTAATGCAGGTGGGCTTCGGCCCACACTGCATGCCCCAGTCACACTGGGGTTCTTTAGAAGTGGACACATGCAGTTACAACTCCGTGTGGACCGACAGCATGGGTGGGTGCCAGGAAGCCACCGGCAGTACATAAATATATCCCATTGCAGTGCCCAACCCAGCTGATGTAACGTCAGCTGTAATGCAGGTGGGCTAAAAATTAATTTGATTACACTGTAGCCGAGGGCCCCCAAAAATTGGTGTACCAACAGTACTAATGTACCTCAGAAAAATTGCCCATGCCCAACCAAGAGGGCAGGTGAAACCCATTAATCGCTTTGGTTAATGTGGCTTAATTGGTAACTAGGCCTGGAGGCAGCCCAGTTAAAATAAAAATTGGTTCAGGCGCAAGTTTCAACGCTTTAATGAGCATTGAAACGTATAAAAATTGTTTAGAAAAATTATATGACTGAGCCTTGTGGGCCTAAGAAAAATTGCCCGTTCGGCGTGATTACGTCAGGTTTCAGGAGGAGGAGCAGGAGGAGGAGGAGGAATATTATACACAGATTGATGAAGCAGAAATGTCCCCGTTTTGGATGGTGAGAGAGAACGATGCTTCCATCCGCGGGTGCAGCCTACGTATTGCTTAGGTATCGCTGCTGTCCGCTGGTGGAGAAGAGAAGTCTGGGGAAATCCAGGCTTTGTTCATCTTGATGAGTGTAAGCCTGTCGGCACTGTCGGTTGACAGGCGGGTACGCTTATCTGTGATGATTCCCCCAGCCGCACTAAACACCCTCTCTGACAAGACGCTAGCCGCAGGACAAGCAAGCACCTCCAGGGCATAGAGCACGAGTTCAGGCCACGTGTCCAGCTTCGACACCCAGTAGTTGTAGGTGGCAGAGGCGTCACGGAGGACAGTCGTGCGATCGGCTACGTACTCCCTCACCATCCTTTTACAGTGCTCCTGCCGACTCAGCCTTGACTGGGGAGCGGTGACACAGTCTTGCTGGGGAGCCATAAAGCTGTCAAGGGCCTTAGAGAGTGTTCCCCTGCCTGCGCTGTACATGCTGCCTGATGTCTGCGCCTCCCCTGCTACCTGGCCCTCAGAACTGCGCCTTCGGCCACTAGCGCTGTCGGATGGGAATTTTACCATCAGTTTGTCCGCTAGGGTCCTGTGGTATAGCATCACTCTCGAACCCCTTTCCTCTTCGGGTATGAGAGTGGAAAGGTTCTCCTTATACCGTGGGTCGAGCAGTGTGTACACCCAGTAATCCGTAGTGGCCAGAATGCGTGTAACGCAAGGGTCACGAGAAAGGCATCCTAACATGAAGTCAGCCATGTGTGCCAGGGTACCTGTACGCAACACATGGCTGTCCTCACTAGGAAGATCACTTTCAGGATCCTCCTCCTCCTCCTCCTCCTCCTCCTCCTCAGGCCATACACGCTGAAAGGATGACAGGCAAGCAGCATGGGTACCGTCAGCAGTGGGCCAAGCTGTCTCTTCCCCCTCCTCCTCATCCTCCTCATGCTCCTCCTCCTCCTCCTCAACGCACTGAGATATAGACAGGAAGGTGCTCTGACTATCCAGCGACATACTGTCTTCCCTCGGCTCTGTTTCCGAGCGCAAAGCGTCTGCCTTTATGCTTTGCAGGGAACTTCTCAAGAGGCATAGCAGAGGAATGGTGACGCTAATGATTGCAGCATCGCCGCTCACCATCTGAGTAGACTCCTCAAAGTTTCCAAGGACCTGGCAGATGTCTGCCAACCAGGCCCACTTTTCTGAAAAGAATTGAGGAGGCTGACTCCCACTGCACCGCCCATGTTGGAGTTGGTATTCCACTATAGCTCTACGCTGCTCATAGAGCCTGGCCAACATGTGGAGCGTAGAGTTCCACCGTGTGGGCACGTCGCACAGCAGTCGGTGCACTGGCAGATTAAACCGATGTTGCAGGGTGCGCAGGGTGGCAGCGTCCGTGTGGGACTTGCGGAAATGTGCGCAGAGCCGGCGCACCTTTCCGAGCAGGTCTGACAAGCGTGGGTAGCTTTTCAGAAAGCGCTGAACCACCAAATTAAAGACGTGGGCCAGGCATGACACGTGCGTGAGGCTGCCGAGCTGCAGAGCCGCCACCAGGTTACGGCCGTTGTCACACACGACCATGCCCGGTTGGAGACTCAGCGGTGCAAGCCAGCGGTCGGTCTGCTCTGTCAGACCCTGCAGCAGTTCGTGGGCCGTGTGCCTCTTATCTCCTAAGCTGAGTAGTTTCAGCACGGCCTGCTGACGCTCGCCCACTGCTGTGCTGCCACGCCGCACGACACCGACTGCTGTCGACGTGCTGCTGCTGACACATCTTGATTGTGAGACAGAGGTTGCGTTGGAGGATGAGGAGGAGGAGGATGCTTTAGTGGAGGAAGCATACACCGCCGCAGATACCACCACCAAGCTGGGGCCCGCAATTCTGGGGGTGGGTAGGACGTGAGCGGTCCCAGGCTCTGACTCTGTCCCAGCCTCCACTAAATTCACCCAATGTGCCGTCGGGGAGATATAGTGGCCCTGCCCACCTGTGCTTGTTCACGTGTCCGTTGTTAAGTGGACCTTGCCAGTAACCGCGTTGGTGAGGGCGCGTACAATATTGCGGGAGACGTGGTCGTGCAGGGCTGGGACAGCACATCGGGAAAAGTAGTGGTGACTGGGAACTGAGTAGCGCGGGGCCACCGCCGCCATCATACTTTTGAAAGACTTCGTTTCCACAACCCTATATGGCAGCATCTCCAGGCTGATAAATTTGGCTATGTGCACGTTTAACGCTTGAGCGTGCGGGTGCATGGCGGCGTACTTGCGCTTGCGCTCCAACACTTGCGCTAGCGACGGCTGGACGGTGCGCTGACAGACATTGGTGGATGGGGCCGAGGACAGCGGAGGTGAGGGTGTGGGTGCAGGCCAGGAGACGGTAGTGCCTGTGCCCTGAGAGGGGGGTTGGATCTCAGTGGCAGGTTGGGGCACAGGGGGAGAGGCAGCGGTGCAAACCGGAGGTGGTGAACGGCCTTCGTCCCACCTTGTGGGGTGCTTGGCCATCATATGTCTGCGCATGCTGGTGGTGGTGAGGCTGGTGGTGGTGGCTCCCCGGCTGATCTTGGCGTGACAAACGTTGCACACCACTGTTCGTCGGTCGTCTGCACTCTCAGTGAAAAACTGCCAGACCTTTGAGCACCTCGGCCTCTGCAGGGTGGCATGGCGCGAGGGGGCGCTTTGGGAAACAGTTGGTTTATTATTCGGTCTGGCCCTACCTCTACCCCTGGCCACCGCACTGCCTCTTGCAACCTGCCCTGCTGCTGCCCTTGCCTCCCCCTCTGAAGACCTGTCCTCAGTAGGCGTAGCAAACCAGGTGGGGTCAGTCACCTCATGTCCTGCTGTTCTTCCTCCGAATCCTCTGTGCGCTCCTCTCTCGGACTTACTGTCCTTACTACTACCTCACTGATAGACAACTGTGTCTCATCGTCATCGACCTCCTCACCCACTGAAAGGTCTTGACAGTTGCCGGAAGTCCCCAGCCTCATCCCCCGGACCCCGGGAACTTTCCAAAGGTTGGGCATCAGTCACGATAAACTCCTCTGGTGGGAGAGGAACCACTGCTGCCCAATCTGAGCAGGGGCCCGAGAACAGTTCCTGGGAGTCTGCCCACTCCTCAGAATGTGTCATTGTAATGGAGTGAGGAGGCTGGGAGGAAGGAGGAGGAGCAGCAGCCAGAGGATTCTGAGTTGCAGCAGTGGACGGCGCAGAACTCTGGGTGGACGATAGATTGCTGGATGCATGTTCTGCCATCCACGACAGGACCTGCTCACACTGCTCATTTTCTAATAAAGGTCTACCGCGTGGACCCATTAATTGTGCGATGAATGTGGGGAGGCCAGAAACGTGCCTCTCTCCTAATCCCGCAGCAGTCGGCTGCGATACACCTGGATCAGGAGCTTGGCCTGTGCCCACACCCTGACTTGGGCCTCCGCGTCCTCGCCCGCGTCCATGTCCTCTAGGCCTACCCCTACCCCTCAGCATGCTGTATTACCAGTAGTGCAGAAACAGAACGCTGTAATTAAATGTGCCGCTTATTGGCCTGTGGTTGGAGGCTGACTTCGCTTATGGAACGCCAGGAAATAATTTTGCGCAAGCCTGCTGTAACACTTAGCTGGCTGCGTCTGAATTAGGAGGACTACTACACGCAGCAGAGACCCAGAACACTGAGGACAGTCACAGGCAGCCCAAATAGATTTTTTTCCCCAAATGTTTTTGCAAAGGCCCACTGCCTATATTTAATCAATATGTCTTCTGTCCCTGCCTCACAATATATGTCTTCTGTCCCTGCCTAACCACCACTTCTGGCCCTGGAGTATTACTGCAGGGCGCAATGCTCTGCACGGCCGATATACCAAAAAAAAAAAAATGTGCAACACTGCAAAAAGCAGCCTCCACAGTACTGCACACGGTCAGATGTGGCCCTAAGAAGGACCGTTGGGGTTCTTGAAGCCTAAAATACTCCTAACGCTCTCCCTATAGCAGCTCCGGCACCAGCAGCACTTTCCCTCCTCTATGTCAGAACGCATCTGAGACGAGCCGCGGGAGGGGCCGATTTTTATACTCGGGTGACACCTGATCTCGCCAGCCACTCACTGCAGGGGGGTAGTATAGGGCTTGAACATCGCAGGGGGAAGTTGTAATGCCTTCCCTGTCTTTCTATTGGCCAGAAAAGTGCGCTAACGTCTCAGAGATGAAAGTGAAAGTAACTCGAACATCGCGTGGTACTCGTCACGAGTAACGAGCATCTCGAACACGCTAATACTCGAACGAGTATCAGGCTCGGACGAGTACGTTCGCTCATCTCTAGTAATAACATAACTAAAATGGGGAAAGGGAAATCTTAGCCTATTACATTAATACAGGAAAACCCAAAAGTGGAGTGATTGCCCTGACAAGGGCAGCCCCATGTACAGAACTTGGGAGCTGCATAGACTATCCCTCGATGGTAAAGGGGTAACAATTGCACTGGGTACCAGATGTACCAGACTAGATAGTAACAATAAATACCAGGGACTTATCTGAGACAGGGATGGAACCCAACAGACATGAACTGGACCAGAACTCAGGCAGGATTACACTTAACGGTAACACCCTTATTTAGATAACACAGGATCCACCATTCACAATAGGGGAAGTCACAGCTAACCTCCTCCCCCTCACATATATCTATATCACTCCCCAAATGCACACCATTCGCAAACTGATTGGTTGTTTGAATTTACTCATTCCCGGTGATTGGTTATTTGAGTTGGCTGATTCATGGTGATTGGTTATTTGGTTTGGCTGCTTCGCGGTGATTGGTTGTTTAGGTTGGCTCATGTAAAAGTGGGGAGTAATAGGCTAATATGCCTCCCCCTCCCTTCACAGGTCACAAAGCATGCCCACAACATTCCCCCATAGATGTCAGTGAGTCACTTCCTGTTCATTGTGTCGATAGCCCATGTGCCTTCTGTAAAGCATAGCTCTAAATTCTGTTCACTGCAGCTCAGACAATATGGCTGAGCCGATAGCCAAATTGCAGAACAGCAAGTTGCAGACAAGTCCCATAAGTTTTAGATTGTGCGACTTTTTTAAGACTTGATGTTGTATGACTAAAGCTGCCATATGCCATGAAAAATCGCTGAAAGCCAAAGGAGATCCAATGAGCTACTAAATGGGGGTCTCTAATAAAGTGGCCATTCCATATATACATATTCTCATGCAGTAGAAAAATACAAAGAACAACCATCCAAATGTCAAGAATTCCCTATTAATTTGACTACAGTACTCTATGCTCTGGTTCTAATAATCCTCTATCTTACTCCTCTGTCGACTGTTCATGGGAGCGAGTGAAATAACACCCTCAGGCTATAATATGGTACCGCTCGGCAAACTAAAGACAGCAATGTGAGAATTCACTACATATCAAATAATGCATTTTCTCCCCTTATATTGCGAAGTGAAATCATGTTTCATGGTCATAACAGACTTAAACTTGTACATTGTTAAGTCATTTTCAATAAGTAACCCTCCTTCCTCAGAATGCAGCCTGCTTTCACGGAGGGGGGCTATTACAGCGTCTTTTTCCGAAATCCATTCATGTAAAACACATCTTGCTCATATCAGTAAGGGTGCCTACCCACTTGCGATTTTTTTTCCTGCGATGTTTTGCGTTTTTTCTCAAGAGCAATTAGTATAGAATGTGTTCTTGTCCATCTGGGTTTTTTTTTTCCGTTTCGTGGGGTTTTTTCACATAGGAACTGTCAGTTGCATATGTGTCCTTATTTTTCTCTTAATGGACCCATGATTGTCAATGGAGGGCTGCAAAAAACGCAGCGAAAAACGTGCGAAAACGCCGCGTTTTTCACGCGCGAAAATCGGCAACGTAAGTGGGTAGGCGCCCTAAGGCTGGGTTCACACTCGCGCTGTGGGTTCCTGTTGTTCAGCTCCATCCTAGTGAAATGGGTCACGGGTAAAATGCGCGAGTAGCTGGTTACGCAATGGCACAGCAGCAGCTGACGGACGGAGATGGAGGCTGGATTTTTTCGAAACCTAATACACTTTACTGAACATAACTCTTGGCTGTGTTTCAATCCATAGGAGAGTGTCAGTTACTTGAAGGAGTTTTACACTTGTAAACTAGTAGTAATGGCTTATCCTTAGAATAGGTCATCAATTTAGGTCACCAGATGATCACGTATTTGCCAGACCACCGTGCTTTGCACTGAATTAATTGCTGCAGGAAGCAGCCAGCTCCGTTTTTACTGCAGTGGCCAGGCTTGGTATTGCAGGGAAAGTTTCCATTGATTTCAGTTGTAATTTGGCCTGCAATACCAAGCCTGGCCACTGCAGTTTGAACAGAGCTATCTGCCTCCTGTAGAAATCAACTCTGTACACAAGCGCATCACCCTAGAGGAGAGATAATTGGTGGGAGGCCTTCAGTCAGATCTCTGTCAATCTGCTAGGATAGGCCATCACTAGTTTACAACTGGACAACCCCATTAAATGTTGCAGATTTAACAGAATTCACACACAATCTATCTGAATCAGGATGACAAGGCACTTTGTGTTTCAGACTTTACTCACAAATAACCATCTCCATCACTCAACTTACTGGAGTTTCGTGGCATTGTGCATTCTGCGCAACATAGGTGCAAAAGGATATCTACACGACTACACAAAATTCAGATTTCCCCGCTCCTCTATCACATAACCTCTGATCATAATGCCATACCGAGTGCCTTGTCACCCCAGTACAAAAGCTCTACACATAAATAACATCTTTACTTCCTCATACCTGGTTAACCATAAACAGAGTGTCAACATAAAAATAAGTCAAAATCCCCACTATAGGAACAGCCTCTTTAGGGAGATACTCCCCCAGCCCACATCTGTCAATGTCCCTACAGTGTACACACTAAATTGTCAGAGACCGGTCTCATGTATCCTGATGCTGAGTCTTCCATTTCCCAGTTCATGGCACCATCCACAGCTTCTGGGACCAAGTCAGGATGCTATTGGTGTCACTCAGCCTCCAGTGGCTTGACCCCTGGCTGTCTTCCCCCTCTAGGAATGGTTACACTCATGGCTGACCACTCAACTGCCGGGGTCATGGATGGCAGGGGATTCTAGCCTTTGCCGCTTTTCTCAGTATAGGGCCTCTGGGGTACATTTCTAATATAATTTATACCAATTTCTGATGTAAATTATACATAAATATGCCAGTGCAGGGTGCCTACTCCCCCTCTCCAGAAGCCACATCCACTTTTCAGGAAAATGGTGGATGGCGGGGCAAAAGTTGAAAAGTTTTTGCAAAATCCAAACTTGTGCAAAATTTTGCAACTTTTTTTTACACCAGAAATTGGCACAAAAAGTTTTATAAATATCCCATATATCGTCACCGTGACAGAAAAATTCCCTTAAAGGACAAGAATATGCTCACATATAAATATCCCATATAGTCATATAAAAAGACACAAAATCTAACTCCGTAGTTTAAAAACACGACTCCTCTTTAATTCCGCAGGGAGGGGCTGAACGGTTGCTCAGTTGCCTGCAGCACATCAGCCAGTGTGCCCCACAGAATGCCTTCTGCTGCCTGCTGATGACTGGCTCCAGTATTCGCTGCTGATCTGAATGTGTCAGCGGATTTCTGCTCTGTTCAAATCCCTAAATTTCTCCTGCTCATAAAGTAGTGATTAGCACAAAGACAATTCTGTGCATAAACAACCGTCCTCCATGGTAAATTGTCTTTCTAATCATGGCGCCCACACCGCGTTCTACTCCCCGTTTCTTTATAGAGTGCAAATAAAGGAGTAATTTGTTTTTAGCCACATTTAATTCATCTCTGGTAATAAAGCTAATGAACGTCACCTGAATAACAGTGATAAAATGTTGCCCTAGAGGCTCCTGGTGGGTAACCATGTCTTTAAGCCTTTGCTTAATGATAGAGAGAACAATAGCTTGTAGTTACCCATATGAGATACGTGTAGATGCCCCCTAAGAACGGCGTAGGGTGTTGATGAATAATTCATGGTTGTTGCGGTAGTATAACTGCGGCTCCATGGATCGTATTTCTTTATTAACAGTTCACTATCGTTACATTGAGATTCAAGACACGATTCGGGTTCGGTTTACCAGAATAGGACTCAAAAAATAATACAATACCCAAGTTTACTACTTTTTGCACAGAAGTTGAAAGCAACCCTCATGGGGATCCTCATCAGTGTTCTAAGGTGGCCACGGTGCTCCGGGTACTACTCAATGCGCATTCAACGTCAGTAGTTAGAGACTAAATGCTAGTTTCGGATTGGCCAGCACTGCCAAAGTGCTACCCAATGCTCAGTGTGCATTGGGTAGTCTAAGAATCAGCACAGCCATCTTGGAACACCATAGAGGGGATCCAGAAATAAGTGGATCATAACAGAGAGAGATAGGGGGAACCAGATAATATAACTTCCCCCTCAGACTCCAGAAGAAGTTTAGTTCTGGGACTGGAGGATCACATTGATACCTTTAATGTTGTCTATGTACAGTAATATCTGCAAGTTATTATTAACCCTTTGCAATCCAATTTTGGATTCAGGGTTTCCTAGGGGGCTTTCTCTTTCTGCTATTATACAATAGCGCCATCTGATGGCTAGAGTCAGTACTGCTCTATGAGACATGCTGGAGAGGCCCCCGACAACAGAGCGGCCAGTAATATACAGTAAGAATACCCTGCCGGACGTCCTCCAACATCGGAGCTGTACTGCCTTCAATCAGAAAGTCTTCAGACGTCAGACAGTGGATTGGAAAGGGTTAATACCTGGAGCCCTCAGGGGTAGTTGGTCCACATTCGCAGCATGACATTATAATTCATTTGACCTGTCTGTTTACAGCCTATGCATAGTCAGGAAAAGTTTGGTTTGTTGAATAACGTCTTGCATGGAAGGACCTGCAAGCTGAACCGGTTACAAAATAAACATGTATTAAAGGGGTTGTCCCGCGGCAGCAAGTGGGTCTATACACTTCTGTATGGCCATATTAATGCACTTTGTAATGTACATTGTGCATTAATTATGAGCCATACAGAAGTTATAAAAAGTTTTATACTTACCTGCTCCGTTGTTGGCGTCCTTGTTCCCATGGAGCCGACTAATTTTCGCCCTCCGATGGCCAAATTAGCCGCGCTTGCGCAGTCCGGGTCTTCTGCAGTCTTCTATGGGGCCGCTCGTGTAGAATGCCGGCTCCGTGTAGCTCCGCCCCGTCACGTGCCGATTCCAGCCAATCAGGAGGCTGGAATCGGCAATGGACCGCACAGAAGCCCTGCGGTCCACGGAGACAGAGGTAAGCGCTGTGCGGGTTGTTTTTTTAACCCCTGCATCGGGGTTGTCTCGCGCCGAACGGGGGGGGGGGGGGGTTAAAAAAAAAAAACGTTTCGGCGCGGGACAACCCCTTTAAGGGTGGTGTTTATACTGTAACAAGTAATTATTAGGAAATTATAGTACCAGTGTTTCTGGTGGCGCAATGTGCCACACAGCTCTGCTACATGCACATCACACACACACAACTCTACTACGTGCACATCACACACACACAGCTCTGCTACATGCACATCACACACACATAGTTCTACTACATGCACGTCACACACACACAGCTCTGCTACATGCACGTCACACACACAGCTCTGCTACATTGCTTTTGTATAGGAGCTGCATGTGATTTACGAAGTTCAGCAGCTTGCTGAGGAGACATGTTTACTTGTAGCTTTCACATATCTGCTTCACGAGTTTTATGAACTTCAGCTGGTGGCTGAGGTGAAATCTTGGCTTGTCGCTGTGCCATGTAAGCTGCATTAGCTTCACGGCGGCGTTGAACCCTCTGTGGTGACATGTTTGCATGACAGCAATGGTTTGTTTCAACACTGGACAATGGTTTACAATTAGAACGACTATGCTTCAATGTTGTTGATCAATATGCACCGCCAGCTATGTATGTGGACATTTGTGAAGTATCACTCATTGGAGTCTCCACACAGGTGTCCAGCTGTCTCACAACCAGCTACAAACTGCCAGACTGAGTACTGCTGTATCTATAGCAACTGAGGCCACAGGAGTTTGTGGGGGATGCAATCCATCTATAATTCCTCATTCAGCTCAGAGACCATGTGACTGATCACATGATGGTGACATCATCACAAGTCCTCCAAATAGAAAGTGAATTGAGCAGCACAACCAGTGATCCGAAATAGTACTTCTTTATTGATCTATAAAGGGCAGAGCAGCCCCAATATTTGCTTATTTGATGATCACAGGTCCTGCCAGCACACGAACTATGTATGTGTGCATTTGTGAGGTGTCATTTATTGGAGTCTCCACACAGGTGTCCAGTGGTCTCACAGCAATCTACAAACTGACAGGCTGACTACTGCTGTATCCATAGCAACAGAGGCCGCAGGGGTTTATGGTGGATGTAATCCACCCATAATCTTTCATTCAGTGCACAAGGATAAAGGATGCTTGATGACATCACCATCGTGTGATCAGGGGGCGGCGCTAAGAGCCGGTAACTGACATTAACAGGTGCTGTCGGGCTCTGCAATTAACTCACACGTCACACACGGAAAGACAGACAAGTGGTCGTTAGCACCTTTGATTGAGTTAAATAATAAAAACTAAAAAAACTATAGCAAAGTCAGTGATGATTTTCTTGGAGGCATGGTAATTGGCAAGTCCAGCACATTAGCTGCCTGGCGGCTGCTAGGGTGGCCGTACCACGCCATTGGTGGAGCATTCATCTTCCTTCCATGTATGAATGGCAACAAGAGATGTCACACCTGTGTCATATGGAGGAACTGTGTGCGGTAAATCCGAGGGAAGCAGATACATTCCTGTCAGTATGGCAGCCATGGAGAGAATTTGAGTCCTACGCAGAGTTCCAAGACTTGTTCTCTTAGGCACTAGAGATGAGCGAGCATACTCGCTAAGGACTATTGCTCAATCGAGCATTATCCTTAGCGAGTATCTCCCCGCTCGGAAGAAAAGGTTCGGCTGCCGGCGCAGGTGACAGGTAAGTTGTGGCCATGAGCAGGGGGGAGAGAGAGATCTCCCCTCCGTTCCTCCCCACTCTCCCCCGCCGCTCCCTGCCCGCCGCCGGCAGCCAAATCTTTGCTCCCGAGCGGGCAGGTACTCGCTAAGGGCAATGCTCGATCGAGCAATTGCCCTCAGCGAGTATGCTTGCTCATCTCTATTAGGCACAATGAATATAGGACCCATCTGGCAATACTAAACCTACCTGCTTTCCCCTATCCCCTCCCCTCTTTCCTCCCCAGATCTCATGTTTAGCCCATTTATTATAACATTTGATACTAATCCTTATCCCGGATTTATTTTTTTATACAACAAAAACCTTTTCTTGTTTTGTTAGTTTCCATAAAGAACAGTAAGCCTGTTATAACATCTGAATGTGTTATTCCAGAGCCTGGGCACTGCGCCCCTCCACACGAAATCTCCAGCACAATATGCATCGGCCAGCGGAGCAGGAGATAGAGATTGTGCTTATAAAAGTAGTAGGGTGTTAACACATCCGGCAAAATAACTTCCATTATTCGCTAACAACAACCTATTTCCTCTTTGTAGTTTTGTTGCGATGAAAAATTAAAACATTTTACATGTTGGGGGTTAAAAGAGCCCTCAAAATAAAGAGAAAATTGAAGGCAGCATTGTGTAATAGTAAATGGCCGGCTTTACTTTGATGAAAACCACTCTGCCATTCTGAGTACATTTTGTTCTACACCAAAGGAGGCCCTTCTCTTTGAACAGTTGCTGTTTATATCTTGAATAAAAGTTGAAAAAAAAAATACATTTTTTGAAAAAAAAAAAATGTTTTTGAGTCCATTTCTTTTTCGGCACGGGGTTCTTAAGCATTGGCTGCGGCATATTGCTCCCTATAAATGATTTAGGTTAAAAGGCATAAAACTTTAAGTGAAATTAAAATCCTTAAATGTTTTTTTTTTTTTTTGTAATGCGCTTTGATAATTTTGCCCAAGAGCCACAAGATAGGTATACACGCCGCACCTTTGATTTTCCAATACGCACATTAATTATGTTGAAGCGGGAATGGTTGATAATTGACTTGAAATTGAAAAAAAAAAAAAAGTACAAAAGTGCGGGGACAAAGAACAAGAAAGGATCTTAAACACAGGCCTTAAGCTCGAACAATAAAAGGCTTCTATTAAACATAGACAAAAGGAAGATTATAGCATACAGGCAAACAATATATCCAATAATTGCCCCTAATAAAGCCATGTAATGGTAACAATGCGGTACAGCCAGGCGCAGAATTCTAAAGGGTTAGTAACAAGCACGTACGGATTAAGTAAAATAATATTGATGTTTTCTGGATAAGGAAGCACAATGTTCTGAAGGAAATTATTAAGCGCATATAATGAGATAAACAAAGAATCCGTTTTAGGTAATAATTGTCTGAAACAAAAAGACTGAAGAAAATAGAGAATAATTCTTAAGGATTCATCTTATGAAAGTCTTCTGACTTTTGTCTGTTACTTGTTCTGCTTTGAAAATGCAGTAGATCAAAAATAATTATAACGTGATGATTCAACTTTCTTTGTGTTATTGGGGGAGGGGGGGGGTGGTCTGCATGGTCAGGCGCCACTATCCTCCATGTGTACGACCAGGAGGGTCCTACAGAGTAGTCAAAAAGAGTTAAAGGGGTTGTCCGGCGACAGCAAGTGGGGTTAAACACTTCTGTATGGCCATATTAATGCACTTTGTAATATACATCGTGCATTAAATATTGGCCATACAGAAGTTATATACTTACCCCCTCCCGGTGCTGGCGTCCCCGTCTCCATGGCGACGACCAAACATCTCCTCTGGTCGCACGAACAGTCGTACTTGCGCACTGAAGATTCCTCTTCTGGATGGTCCAGGCTCACGAGCTGTGTACTGGCTCCTCCCTCTTCTCCTCGTCATCACGTAGCTCCGCCCCCGTCACGTGGTGCCGATCAGCCAATGAGGTGGCTGTAATCGGCAGTGGAGCTCAGACTGGAGAAGAACATCCACGGTGCACCATGGGAGAAGACCCGCGGTGGTGCACCGTGGGAGAAGACCAGCGGTGCACCTTGGGAAATGACGGCAGCCATCTTGGAAGAATAATTTTATAATTTCATAAAACTGCTTCATGGTGAGTAGAAACACTCTATACAAACGATTTACATGGGTAGTTTGTAATGTTTGCTGAACATAGGGGACTAAGCTGTGAAAAATTTTTCATTTTGGCCGCGGGACAACCCTTTTAATATGTGGGTTACGGCGTGCCTCCCGTAACCCAAGCCATCCGATATAGACCGCGGCAACCCTGGTTCACGCCTCAAATGCAATTCATCCGGTGGTGCTCTAGGTGTGCTGAAGGGCTGTGGAGAAAGTCTCAAAAGCCCGCAGACTTTCTCCACTTTAAATTCATGCTCAGAACATACAACCTCGCCCTCCACCACACCAAACAAGTCTACTTCACCTCTCTCGTCTCCTCACTATCCCATAACCCTAAAAGACGGTTTGACACGTTCCACTGCCTTCTCAGCCCAAAACTGCACACCCCCTGTGACACATCTCAGTGCTGAAGAGCTGGCTGCTTACTTCAAAAAGAAAATTGATAACATACGGCAGGAAATAACCTACCAATCCCAGACTAGCCCCGACCCTAGTCTTGTCAGTACTGCATCTAGCTCCTGTTCACTCTCTGTACTTAGACCAACGACAGAGGAAGAAGTCTCCAGACTGCTCTGCTCCGCTCGCCCCACCACCTGCGCTGGTGACCATTTTCCCTCACACCTCCTGCAATCCCTCTCCCCGGTGGTCATCTCCCACCTCACCACTATATTCAATCTTTCTCTGACCTCTGCCATTTTCCCCTCCTCATTCAAACACGCTATCATTTCCCCACTGCTAGAGAAACTGACTCTTGACTCGACCGATGCTGCCAACTATCAACCCATCTCAAACCTCCCTTTCATCTCCAAACTACTAGAACGCCTGGTTTACTCTAGCCTTGTAAGCTATCTCTCAGAAAACTATCTTCTTGACCCTCTACAGTCCGGCTTCCACCCCCTGCACTCGACAGAAACCGCCCTGACTAAAGTGTCAAACGACCTCCTGACTGCCAAATCGAGGGGCGACTACTCCCTACTGATCTTCCTCGACCTCTCTGCAGCATTCGATACTGTAGACCACAAACTTCTCCTTACTATGCTTCGCTCCATTGGACTAAAGGACACTGCCCTCTCCTGCTTCTCCTCTTAACTATTTGACCGCTCCTTCAGTGTCTGCTTTGCTAGCTTTACCTCCCCTCCTCTTCCCCTTGCTGTTGGTGTCACCCAGGGTTCGGTCCCCGGTCCCCTCCTCTTCTCCATCTACACAGCCCCATTGGACAGACCATCAGGAGATTTGGTTTCCAGTACCATCTCCATGCTGATGATACCCAGCTATACACCTCCTCCCAGGATGTCACAGCAACATTCCTCCAGAATGCTGTGTCCAACACTATGTCCTCTCTCTACCTAAAACTGAACCTCTTAAAAACTGACCTACTGGTGTTCCCGCCCTCTACTAACCAACCTCATTCTGATATCTCCATCTCACTGTGTGGCACAACCATAACTCCCGGACAGCACGCTCGCTGCCTTGGGGTCATATTCAACTCAGATCTCTCCTTCACCCCCTATATCCAATCTCTGGCCCGAACATGTCATCTGCACCTCAAGAACATCGCTAGAATATACCCTTTTGTCATCCTTAAGATGTTTCCCAACACCCTTATTTTTAAAAATTGAGTTCCTCAGTAGTGGGGGGACCTACATTGGTTCCAGCCATCCAGTAAAAAAGGGGATGGGACCAAGCATTGCTGGGCCCTCTTTCTCCATGAACCCCATAGCAGCCACATGGTCTGCCTCTGTGATACTTATGCCCTTGATTTTAATTCAGGTTTGTCCTATATCTGTAAATTTATGAATAACCAATGATAGCTATGTAGATAACCAAAGGAGGGAACCATGCTCCAGACTTGATGCAAATAACTTTAATTCATTTAGGTGTGGCTAGGGTCAGGTGATGGAGTAGCCCTGAGCTCTGGAGGGGAGGTGGAGGCTGGGAGCTGCAGGCGGCAGTGATAGGAAACATATTCTCCTGAGGCCATCTCAATAAACGTTTGATAAACATGTCAACAGAAAATGTAGTACCCCAGAGTTGGGTACTACCGCACTTCTGTAGTCATCAAAAGGTTAAATCATATTTATTGTTATACATGTGGAATTTCATGCCTCACTGTATGATGTTTTCTGACAATGTTCTCCAGTCCCTATTGAGTTGAGGTCACTTAGCAACAGCTAGGGTAGTGGGTAGCCAGGCTTAGCAAGAAAGGAGGGTCTGCGGTTGGTAGAATAGAATCCCTTTACAGGTAGAGCTAGTGTGACAGTATAAGAGGAAGAGTGAGTGAAGCCAAGTTAGTCTAGTCCTGGAGTCTAGTCCAGAGAAGCCTTAGATAGAGACCGGGGAGAAGGAGAAAGCCTCTGCCAAATCATCGCAGAGCAGCTAGTGTTGTGGGAAGGAAAAACATCTAAAGTGTGAGTACTCAAGAGCAAGAACTGGTTAGTAGAGAGCATCAGAGGGAACAGGAAAGAAGTAGATTTAAATAGCAAAGAGGAACTAAGAAGGGGAAGAAAACTAAATCAGATGGTCATAGGCACAGCCATGGAGAGAAAAGCTGGACGGAAAAGCAAAGTGTTTGTACAAATGTAGTTTCTTGTATAGACATGAGCGAACGTACTCGTCTGAGCTTGATATTCGTGCGAATATTAGGGTGTTCGGGATGCTCGTTACTCGTAACGAGTACCACGCTGTGTTCCGGTTACTTTCAGTTTCCTCTCTGAGACGTTAGCGCGCTTTTCTGGCCAATTGAAAGACAGGGAAGGCATTACAACTTCCCCCTGTGACGTTCAAGCCCTATACCACCCCCCTGCTGTGAGTGGCTGGGGCGATCTGATGTCACCCGAGTATAAAAATCGGCCCCTCCCGCGGCTCGGCTCAGATGCCTTGTGAGTTAGCTGAGGGAAAGTGCTATCGTGCAGTACTGTGTTAGCACTGTATTTTTTTTTTTTTTTCAAAATTGGATCTGCAGAGCATTGCGCCCTGCAATAGGGACAGAAGTGGTGGTTAGGCAGGGAGAGTGTTAGCGGTGAGTGTAGGCTTCAAGAACCCCAACGGTCCTTTCTAGGGCCACATCTATCCATGTGCAGTACTGTCCAGGCTGCTGTTAGCAGTGTTGCATTTTTTTTTTTCCTCAAAACCGGCTGTGCAGACCATTGCATCCGGCATTAATCCTACAGGGATAGAATTGTGTAGGCAGGGCCAGAAGACATACATTATTCATTGAATAGACGCAGTGTGGCTTTTCCTTTGAAAAACAAGGGAAAAAATTCTATTTCGCCTGCCTCTGACAGTCCTCAGGGCTCTGGGTACGTGTGTGCTGCGTGCAGAACGTTAAAAAAAATCAGACGCAGCCAGCTACGTTTTACTGCAGGCTTGCGCCAATTTTTTTCCTGCATGGGAAATCCCTGATCTGCTGTAGCGAATAACTTTGCATCACTGCAGTTCTCTGACACATTTGCCGGGCCACAACACAGTTATTAAACTTAGTAGTATTCATTGAATACACGCAGTGTGGCTTGTCCTTTGAAAAACAAGGGAAAAAATTCTATTTTGGCTGCAGGCTTGCGCCAATTTTTTTCCTGCCTGGGAAATCAAATTACTGGTAATACACCATGCTGAGGGGTAGGGGTAGGCCTTTAGGACGTGGACGCGGGCGAGGACGCGGAGGCCCAAGTCAGGGTGTGGGCACAGGCCGAGCCAGTGCAGTGGCCAGGGGTAGAGGCAGGGCCAGACCGAATAATCCACCAACTGTTTCCCAAAGCGCTCCCTCGCGCCATGCCACCCTGCACAGGTCAAGGTGCTCTACGGTGTGGCAGTTTTTCACAGAGACGCCTGACGACCGACGAACAGTGGTGTGCAACCTTTGTCGTGCCAAGATCAGCTGGGGAGGCACCACCAACAGCATGCGCAGGCATATGATGGCCAAGCACCCCACAAGGTGGGACGATGCCCGTTCACCGCCTCCGGTTTGCACCACTGCCTCTCCCCCTGTGCCCTAACCTGCCACTGAGATCCAACCCCCCTCTGAGGACACAGGCACTACCGTCTCCTGGCCTGCACCCACACCCTCACCTCCGCTGTCCTCGGCCCCATCCAGCAATGTCTCTCAGCGTAGCGTCCAGACATCGCTAGCGCCACAGTTTGAGCGCAAGCGCAAGTACGACGCCACACACCCGCACGCTCAAGCGTTAAACGTGCACATTGCAAAATTGATCAGCCTAGAGATGCTGCCGTATAGGCTTGTGGAAACGGAGGCTTTCAAAAGCATGATGGCGGCGGCGGCCCCGTGCTACTCGGTTCCCAGTCACCACTACTTTTCCCGATGTGCCATCCCAGGCCTGCACGACCACGTCTCCCGCAACATTGTACGCGCCCTCACCAACGCGGTTACTGCCAAGGTCCACTTAACAACAGACACGTGGACAAGCACAGGCGGGCAGGGCCACTATATCTCCCTGACGGCACATTGGGTGAATTTAGTGGAGGCTGGGACAGAGTCAGAGCCTGGGACCGCTCACGTCCTACCCACCCCCCGAATTGCGTGCCCCAGCTCGGTGGTGGTATCTGCGGGGGTGTATGCTTCCTCCACTAAACCACCCTCCTCCTACGCAACCTCTGTCTCGCAATCAAGATGTGTCAGCAGCAGCACGTCGCCAGCAGTCCGTGTCACGCGGCGTGGCAGCACAGCGGTGGGCAAGCGTCAGCAGGCCGTGCTGAAATTACTCAGCTTAGGAGAGAAGAGGCACACTGCCCACGAACTGCTGCAGGGTCTGACAGAGCAGACCGACCGCTGGCTTGCGCCGCTGAGTCTCCAACCGGGCATGGTCGTGTGTGACAACGGCCGTAACCTGGTGGCGGCTCTGCAGCTCGGCAGCCTCACGCACGTGCCATGCCTGGCCCACGTCTTTAATTTGGTGGTTCAGCGCTTTCTGAAAAGCTACCCACGCTTGTCAGACCTGCTCGTAAAGGTGCGCCGGCTCTGCGCACATTTCCGCAAGTCCCACACGGACGCTGCCACCCTGCGCACCCTGCAACATCGGTTTAATCTGCCAGTGCACCGACTGCTGTACGACGTGCCCACACAGTGGAACTCTACGCTCCACATGTTGGCCAGACTCTATGAGCAGCGTAGAGCTATAGTGAAATACCAACTCCAACTTGCGCGGCGCAGTGGGAGTCAGCCTCCTCAATTATTTACAGAAGAGTGGGCCTGGTTGGCAGCCATCTGCCAGGTCCTTGGAAAATTTGAGGAGTCTACCCAGGTGGTGAGCGGCGATTCTGCAATCATTAGCGTCACCATTCCTCTGCTATGCATCTTGAGAAGTTCCCTGCAAAGCATAAAGGCAGACGCTTTGCGCTCGGAAACAGAGCCGGGGAAAGACAGTATGTCGCTGGATAGTCAGAGCACCCTCCTGTCTATATCTCAGCGCGTTCAGGAGGAGGAGGAGGAGCATGAGGAGGATGAGGAGGAGGGGGAAGAGACAGCTTGGCCCACTGCTGACGGTACCCATGCTGCTTGCCTGTCATCCTTTCAGCGTGTATGGCCTGAGGAGGAGGAGGAAGAGGAGGAGGAGGAGGAGGATCCTGAAAGTGATCTTCCTAGTGAAGACAGCCATGTGTTGCGTACAGGTACCCTGGCACACATGGCTGACTTCATGTTAGGATGCCTTTCTCGTGACCCTCGCGTTACACGCATTCTGGCCACTACGGATTACTGGGTGTACACACTGCTCGATCCACGGTATAAGGAGAGCCTTTGCACTCTCATTCCCAAAGAGGAAAGGGGTTCCAGAATGATGCTATACCACAGGGCGCTGGTGGACAAACTGATGGTAAACTTCCCATCCGACAGCGCTAGTGGCAGAAGGCGCAGTTCCGAGGGCCAGGTAGCAGGGGAGGCGCAGAGATCAGGCAGCATGTACAGCCCAGGCAGGGGAACATTCTCCAAGGCCTTTGCCAGCCTTATGGCTCCCCAGCAAGACTGTGTCACCGCTCCCCAGTCAAGGCTGAGTCGGCGGGAGCACTGTAAAAGAATGGTGAGGGAGTACGTAGCCGATCGCACGACCGTCCTCCGTGACGCCTCTGCCACCTACAACTACTGGGTGTCGAAGCTGGACACGTGGCCTGAACTCGCGCTGTATGCCCTGGAGGTGCTTGCTTGTCCTGCGGCTAGCGTCTTGTCAGAGAGTGTGTTTAGTGTGGCTGGGGGAATCATCACGGATAAGCGTACCCACCTGTCAACCGACAGTGCCGACAGGCTTACACTCATCAAGATGAACAAAGCCTGGATTTCCCCAGACTTCTCTTCTCCACCAGCGGACAGCAGCGATACCTAAGCAATACGTAGGCTGCACCCGCGGATGGAAGCATCGTTCTCTATCACCATCCAAAACGGGGACATTTCTGCTTCATCAATCTGTGTATAATATTCCTCCTCCTCCTCCTCCTGCTCCTCCTCCTGAAACCTCACGTAATCACGCCGAACGGGCAATTTTTCTTAGGGCCACAAGGCTTACTCATATAATTTTTCTAAACAATTTTTATACGTTTCAATGCTCTTAAAAGCGTTGAAACTTTAACTTGAACCAATTTTTCTTTAAACTGGGCTGCCTCCAGGCCTAGTTACCACTTAAGCCACATTAACCAAAGCGATTAATGGGTTTCACCTGCCCTCTTGGTTGGCCATGGCCAATTTTTTGGATGTACATTAGTACTGTTGATACAGCAATTTTTGTGGGCCCTCGCCTACAGTGTAATCAAATGAATTTTTAGCCCACCTGCATTACAGCTGACGTTACATCCGCTGTGTTGGGCAATGCAATGGGATATATTTATGTACCGCCGGTGGCTTCCTGGCACCCACCCATGCTGTCGGTCCACAGAGAATTATAAATGCATCTGTTTCCACATCTAAAGAACCCCAGTCAGACTGGGGCATGCAGTGTGGGCCGAAGCCCACCTGCATTAAGCACGACATTACTACCTCAGCTGTGTTGGGCAATGCAATGGGATATTTTTATGTACCGCCGGTGGGTTGCAGGGAGCCACCCATGCTGTGGGTCCACAGGGAATTATAAATGCATCTGTTTCCACATCTAAAGAACCCCAGTCAGACTGGGGCATGCAGTGTGGGCCGAAGCCCACCTGCATTATGCACGACATTACTACCTCAGCTGTGTTGGGCAATGCAATGGGATATTTTTATGTACCGCCGGTGGGTTCCAGGGAGCCACCCATGCTGTCGGTCCACAGGGACTTCACAATAGGGAGTTGTACCTGCCTGTGTCTATGAATTAAAAACCGTGGTCTGACTGGGGCATGCAGACACCTTGACAGAATGAATAGTGTGTGGCACATAGGTTCCCCATTGCTATGCCCACGTGTGCAGCTCCTGATGGCGGTGGCACAGGATTATATTTCTCATTGCTTCTGTACAGCATTGTGGGCTATCGCCCCGCCCCTTTTAAAGAGGGTCGCTGCCTAGCCGTGCCAACCCTCTGCAGTGTGTGCCTGCTTTTCCTCTGGCAGACGCACTTATAAATAGACATGAGTGTGGCGTGGCATGAGGGCAGCTGAAGGCTGGGCAGGGACAATTTGGTGTGCGCTGTGGACACTGGGTCGTGGGGGGGGGGGTTGGTCAGCATGTAACCCAGGAGAAGTGGCAGCGGAGTGTCATGAAGGCAGTGATTGTGCTTTGTTAGAGGTAGTGTGGTGCTTAGCAAAGGTATGCATTGCTAATGAGGGCTTTTCAGAAGTAAAAGTTGTTGGGGGGGGGGGGCCCACTCTTGCCGGTATTGTGGCTTAATAGTGGGACCTGTGAACTTGAGATGCAGCCCAACATGTAGCCCCTCGCCTGCCCTATCCGTTGCTGTGTCGTTCCCATCACTTTCTTGAATTGCCCAGATTTTCACACATGAAAACCTTAGCGAGCATCGGCGATATACAAAAATGCTCGGGTCGCCCATTGACTTCAATGGGGTTCATTACTCGAAACGAACCCTCGAGCATCGCGAAAATTTCATCCCGAGTAACGAGCACCCGAGCATTTTGGTGCTCGCTCATCTCTATTCTTGTATCAATTCCCTGAAGAAAATGCAGAAGTGATTAATGCCTGCAAATGTAATTGTTTATTTCAAAGTCATCTCATGTGAACTGTGTGAAGCACGTCGATCTGAACTCTCATCTGCTCTTGGTTTACTTTGCAACCTGACTCCTGGAGTCCCTTTCCACCAACTTAACACCTGCACCGAGGTACCACACTTCGTGCTCCAGGGGAATAGAGGTTCTACCCCTGTTATATTTATTTCTCCACTTCTTGTTATTATTATTTTGTCTGGAATGACAAAACATCTTCACCAACCAACTCCATGAGTATCGCCTCACTGGGGTATCACCATCTTACCCTGCCCAACCCCGCAGGCAGCATACAATAAGAACTGCCAATTTACCAATGTGCAGCCCCAAGCAAGACCACATTTTTCCATTGGGGAGAAGCAGTCATGCCACTGTGACTACCACCATTTTGCTGCCCTCCTCCTTTGTCTGGCCCGCTGCAATAACAAGCAGTAAAAGTATTTCTGCCAACCAGAAAATTATATGGAGAGTCCACCACAGTAATGTCTGTTGAATGAATAAATAGTCCTTCCTGATCCTTGGCACCCTTAGGGCGATAACACAGTCTTACATTCGATTTAGTGGGTCTTTTACTTACAGAGTCTGGTTAGCCCGACAGACATATGGTGATTGTCACTGAAGTCGGTGGAGGGAGAGAAGGAGATTGCGCACAGTCTCACTGGAGAAAATCATTCTGCTTCTCTAAGTGGTGCTTCTCAGCTTTATCTTCTCTCAGAGCCAGAAACTAAATGCCCGTAGGGATGCCGATTTCCTCACAAGCTGCTATGAGGATTATCCCCTGCTTCTGGACTGCAGCCTTGCTGCCTCACAAACTGACTGAAACATCCTGTCTCTCCACTCAAACTCCCACTTTGTACTGTCCCCCCTTTCTAAAAGAAGAATTCATCATGAACAGTAGAACATACGTGAACATTATCAACAGTCTTGACAAAACATCACAGACATTCCTCCTTACATTCACAATGCTCAAAGTCCAACATATATGGGGGATTTAACTTAAACCAGTGTTTTATATGTCGGTCCAAATAAAGACTGCCCCTGGATGGAAGTATACCAAATTTATCCATAGGTGGATCAAGATGGGTAGAGTTTCTTCTTGTGGAGCCAAGTAGAAACTGTATCCCTTCAAACCAAGGCCAATCACCCAACCAGCCCAAAATCGTCTGCACACTGATGAAACTCTGAAACAGCTGTCTGTACATGGCTATGTGTTCCTCTTGGAGAGGACTCTGACATTGACTTCTATTTCCAGTCATTGTTACAAGGTCTGTTAAAAGGTGAGACATTGAGTTGTAGGAAAGCTGCTTTCTTATAAGGGGTGCAGCAAATGGAGTATTCCATATCCTGTTTGTATATCAAGTTTAGTAAGAGGCATACCCCACTTTAAACTTGGCATCTGGTCAGTCCATGCACTAAACTGAAATCTACATGAGGGTCCTGAGCATAGCTCATCAATAGCTTTGGACTGGTAGAACTTTTTAAAGGGGTTATCAGAGAACAAAAAGTTTTCTGAACACTGTTCAGCCTGATGTGAACATAGAAAAAAAACATTCTCACCTCACTGGATCTCTTACCACTGCTGTTCTGTGGAAGCCTGGTCCCCTACTGGTCTTCACTTCTGGCTGCAGCATCGATAACGTCCCGACATTGGGAGTAGAGTAGCCGGAGGTGCAGACCAGCAGGGAACCGGACATCCACAGAACAGGAGCTGTAGGGGATCCAGTGAGGTGGGTATGGTCTCTTTCTGTTTTTTTTTACACAGTGCTTAGCAGCTATGAAAAAAATATTTTGTTCTTGGATAACTGTTTAAAGTGATTGTCCAGTTTGAACATTAGATTATGGGTCGCCAACAGCCCGTAAGGTGGGTTTTACTACTAGGAGACTCAGTAATATTGTTTTCACTGTAGCAGTGCTTCACGGAAAACAAAACATTGCAGAAGGGTCATTAATTCTTCCTCCAAGTCTATAATAAATATGTCATGGTCACCGAGTACTTCTCAATCCATGACTGCTTTATACATCATGGTGATTGCTTAGTGCATGACCACTTGTAGATCAACTGTGACAGCCACCCACCTACTCTAATGGCTGGAGTTGGAGGAACTGCCAATCCTGGCTGTTTTACACCTAAGATGCTGCATACGATTCTGATCATTCCCCCGATTTACTGAGTGTGTAAATGGAAATTCTCTTTCCTAAAATGATGTCAGGGAACTGCTGTTTAAGAAATCCCCTAACATAAACTACAAAGTCTGTTCATATAGCATATATTGAAATTTGGGTACAGATTCCGCACCCAAATTCCCAGCAAGCTACGCTCTGGAAGTTCACACTATAGTTTATACAGTGCGGATTTTGACATTTTTACATGGTAACTGTGTGTAAACTGCGTCGGTGGCTACACATGGAATTGCCCCATTGACTGGAGCAAAATCTGCTTGCGGATCCGTATGAAAATCCACAGCAGAACTCAATGTGTATCTAACACTTCAATGGCCATGTGAACGAAGCCTAAAGTATCTCCAAAAGTAGAGATAATGGGGCATATTAATATAGACCAGTATTTCATAGACCGTTCTAAGTAAACTGTACGTCCAACTATGACACAAGTCTGTTAATACAGTTTTCTCATCTGGAGGCACCTCCATGTGCCAGATACGAGCTAGTGTTGGTTTCTAGTATAATGTACAACACTTTCTGATGTAGATTATACTAATTCTGACAGGCCCCTTGCAGCCATGTCCCTAACGCTAGGCCTTGCCTACTTTTTGAAAAAATGGTGTGGGCGAGCATAAATGCTCGAAAAGCCACAATTTTGGTGCATGCGTGTTCTATGGTGGGTTCCATGATGAGAATCAGTGGGTTCACATACACACAGCCCAAATATTAGTCAAGTAGGGGAGAGCTTGGCCACAGAACGGACTGAAAAGAGTCATGCTGTGGGCATGCACCAATTTGGTAGGACACAACACTGGAACAGGGCGCCAATGAGTATGAAACACCACTCCCTGGACTCCCCGATTGCATGACCCTTGGACCCCATAACGTAGTTCATGGGGCTCAAAGGTGATGACAGGTTTCCTTTAATAAACTTGGCGCACTTTACTCCAGATCTGTCTCTAGTTAGACTAGTGTATAAAATGCTGGTTTAAGTAAATTCCTTACAAAATGTTTTTGGTTTTTTTAAATAGATTTTTAAAAATGTCCCCTTCACCTAAACGCTTTGCTGCAATGCCGATTTTATATCTTATGTTGAGTTTTACTGACCAAATATTTGCTTGCAAAGGCTAAACAGATTTCCCTTTGGACTTACAAGGGTCGATACAGAGATATAGAAGAACTGCGAGACGCAGAACACAGCTGTCTATGTTTAATTTACGAACCTTTTATTGAAACTAAGAATACAGAACTTTATTTCTTACCTTGCTCCATTCTGAGATTTTATGTATATACTATATATACTGTATATACACCGAATGACCTCTTTATTAGAGCCAACCACCCTTTCTTGATTTGAGCTTCCCTGTATTGAAATTCTCCCCGTGACCCCGGAGTGTACCATAAAATCACGTGACAAGTTTTCCATAGATCACTTTCAGTGTGCATCCACATTAGATGGGACACTCCAGCAAACTGAGTGACTTTCAACAATGCCTGGTCATCAGAGCTAGACTAGCCGTGGCCGCGATGTCACTGCCAACCTTGTGGGGTTTTCTCATGTAACGGTGTGGAGAGTATAATGAGAAGGGTGTGATCGAGGAAAGCATGCAGTAATAGTGGGTCTTGTGGATTGAAACAACTCATCACGATAAGGTGTCAGACTTGTCTGAACATGCAACTCATCATTCCTTAGCACGGATGGGCTATAACATCAGATGGCCAATCTAGAAGAAACAAAAATATGAGACTCCAGTGGGCAAAAGAGTGCAAAAAGTGGATCACTGAGCAATGGCAAAACATTACCTGGTCAGATGAATATAAATTCCTGTTGCTCCGTGCTGATGGGAGGTCAGAATTTGGGACAGGCAGCATGAACTGATGACCCTTCCTGTCAGATTGGTGGAGGTGGAGAAAGGCCTCATGTCCACGGGGAAAATCAGGCCCGCTACAGATTCTCCATGGAGAATCTATAGCGGGTCCCTCCTACCCCGCTACAGATTCTTCTCTTCTTCACGGCCGGATCTTCTTTCTTCGGCTGGCGGATGTACTCGGCACGTCGGCGGCGTGCCACGCGCATGCGCTGGGCACATCGGACGGGCCGAAGCAAGAAGATCCGGCTGGGAGGAAGAGAAGACGTGCCCGGTCCGCTGCGAGTAAGTTATTCTTATTTTAGGTCTCCCACGGATCCGGACGGCTTCCATAGGCATCAATAGAAGCCTGCGGGAGCCGTCCCCATGTGAGACCCACACGAAAATGGAGCATGTCACGTTTTTTTACATGCTCCATTTTTTTAAAATTCCCTTTTATTGACCATCCGCGGGTATTTATCTACCCGCGGGTGGTCAATGCATCCCTATGGGGTGCAGATCCGCGGGCGGGAGAAGAGTTAAAATCCGCTGCGGATTTTAATTCTTCTTTTGCCCGTGGACATGAGGCCTAAAGGTTGGTGGATTTTTTTTTTGGTACACACCGGGTCCCCTGATGGCAGTGGATGTACATCAGAACAAATGACTGCCTGTTCCACAAGTGAAAATGCTTACATACTTACATAAGAAGGCTCAGAGTTAATAGCATGCTACATATTGTTTCTAGTTGTAGTTGTCCTTGAATTACTTATGTCTATCACATAGTCTATTATCATAGTGAAAACACCCGTTCTTCGTACTAGCAAAAAACCTGGACCTTGGACAGTGAATCTTGCTGATGATAAAGAGAAACCATATAGCATAACCTGACAATGACAGCGAAAATAAATACCATTTCCGTACATAAGGTTCTCTATTGTCTTGTACTTTACATTCAGTGACGAGAATTCTATGTTACTTTTGTTAAGATAAAATGTTTTAACGGATCCCTGGTTGAACTTAAACATTAATCTTTTTTTCCAACCGCCATAATTATATAGAAAAACAAGGGTGTGCATCAGAGGCATAACTTGAAGGTTCTATGCCCCAATGCAAAACTTGTAACAGGGCCGAGACTATAATACTTTATTCGTAGTACTGGGTTCCCTATATGGAGAAGAGAGGCCTTATGGGCCCCCTAAGGCTCCTGGGCCCGGGTGCAACTGCATCCCCTGCATTCCCTATAGTTACGCCAGTGGTGTACGTACCATAGAAGACCACCAAGATAGTTTGGGGCCCTTGAGAGAGAGAGAGAACCCAGATCCATATGGTTGGCACCCCTATTTTACAGAGGCCACAAACGAACAGTCCGGCACCAGACACAAAGGGATTGAAGAGGTATTCTTAACTTTTTGAACTGATGACCTATCCTCTGGATAGGCCATCCGTAGTTGATGAACAAGGGTCACAAATAAGAGAAGCAGGAAGGGCAAGAGAAGCATGGTGCTCCCACTTAATGGAAATCAATCCAATGCTCCTACTTTCTGCCAGGACCACTGATGATGATGTCTGAAGACGGTCCCGAGTGGCGACTACTGATCCTACTATTAACGCATTTGTAACAATCCGTACAATAAATTGAACACATATTTTATCCGGCACGGTTAACATTTTAAAAACATACTTACAAAAAGAACTGTCAAAATGCTGTTTTGTTTATTTCTCTTTTCAAAACACGCAATAAAAGAGAGCAAGAAGTCAAACATACTCCAAAATGGCCCTGAAATGGAAGTAAAGACTACAGCTCGTCACACAAAACACAAACCTTGACACAGTTCCGTCGATGTAAAAATAAAAAGGTGGTGGGTAGAGATGAGCGAGCGTACTCGCTAAGGCAAATTACTCAAGCGAGTATTGCCATTTTCGAGTACATGCTCGCTCGTGCCAAAAGATTCGGGGGGCGGCAGGGGTGAGCGGTGAGTTGTGGGAGTGAGCATGAGGGAGTAGGGGGGGGGGGAGAGAGATCTCCCCCCCCCCCCGTTCATCCCCACTCTCCAACCCGCCGCCCCCCACCGGCTCCGAATCTTTTGGCACGAGCAGGCATGTACTCGAAAATGGCAATACTCGCTCAAGTAATTTGCCTCAGCGAGTATGCTTGCTCATCTCTAGTTGCGGGTTATTGAAAGCTGCAATCCCAAAAACTAATTATTTTGAACATTTTTTATTGTGCATAAGTACAAAAACCTAAAAAAAATAATAATTTCGGTATCGTCATAATTTAGCTGACCTTCAGGACATAAACTTACATCCCATGGATAGTGCGGGCTCGGAAACTGAGCCTGTGCCACCCGCAGTGGCAGTCAGCTATGGCCTCCCACTGTACACAGTGGTGATCGGTGAGAACAGTGATCTTCACTGTTAATCCCTTACATGCCACGGTAAATGTTGATTGCAACGTGTAGAGGATTTACAAAGGCAGGGCGCTCCCTCTTTGGCTTCTTCGGCCCTCAACCATGTAATCTCGGAGAGTGAATGGCTTGCCATGACAACTAGACAGCAGACTGTCAGTGCTCGAACCTGCAGCCTCCAGTCGACAGCTCTTTCCATTAGGCCATCCAGGACTTGAAAAGCTCCTCTGCTGAAACCTAATCCTTCTCTATTTCCCTGTCTTGGCTCCACCCTGTACCTGATTAAGCCTCCTACATAAACATGGCTGTGTTCCCTCCTCCCTTATGTAATTATTGTGCTCCACCAGCCATTGATCAAGTTCCAGTTCCACCTGCTCCTCTGCTATTCAACTGAGAGCTTCTGATACCGACACCTGGCTTCCCTCCTGACAACATTACCTGCTTCCTCCATTTGTACTGCAAACATTTTGAATATCTAGTGATGTTGTTTGACCTTTGCAATGCTCCAGCCATCTTCCAGCACTTAATCAATAACGTATTTCAAGACCTGTTGGACCAGTGGCTTATCTCGACAACATATTATCTTCTCTGATAATGTAAAGGAACATCACAGGCACGTTCGGGTGGTCTTGGAACTACTCCAAAAAAATAACTTCTGCATCAAACTAGAAAAGTGTGAGTTTGAACAGACCCAAATGTAATTCCTGGGATACATTATCTCCCCAGACAGCCTAAGTATTGACACTAGCAAGAATAAATCCATCCTGCATTGGCCCATTCCAAGAAATTTGAAGGAAGTACAGCGCCTGATCGGTTTTGCGAACTTCTACAGAAGATTTATTAAGGGCTTCTCAAAAATCTCTCTCCCATCACCTCCCTTACAAAGAAAGCACACAGGTTTTCCTGGTCCCCAGAGGCACAAATTGCTTTGGAGAAACTAAAGACTCTGTTTACTTCAACACCAGTACTGATCCACCCAAGACCAGAATTGCCTTTTGTTGTTGAGGTGGACGCCTCAGACTCCGCAGTGGGAGTTATTCTGTCACAACTGTCATAAAATGCAACTACATCTAGGCGTATTTCTGTCCTACTCCTTATTAACCACGGACACAAACTATGATGTCCGGAACAAAGAGCTTCTGGAATTTAAGGTAGCTTTCAATGGATGGAGGCACCTCTTGGAAGGAGCCTGCCATCCAATAACGGTTCTTACTGACCATAAGAATGTAGAATTTCTCCATATTACCAAGAGGTTATCTACAGGTGCAATTTTATCGTGTCCTACCGCTCATTCCAGAAACGGCAAGGCAGATGCTTTGTTCAGGATATGCCAAAGAGGGGTCAAACCCAGACTACACAATCTTGTCCCTCAAGAAGTTTTGGATATCCTGTACTCTGAAGACTCTCTAAGAAAGTTTAAGGGGGGATGAGAAAATGACCCTTTCTTGATTCGTTCTTCTATGAATGGGAAGCTTTCTTTCTTACACCAACTACAGTATATGTTCCCAAAGCTGGTCAACTCGAAGTCTTGAAACTTGTCCATGATTCCAAGCTTGCTGTTCATCTTGGAATCACAAAGACTTTAGAACTCCTACTTTGTTCCTTTTGGTGGCCCGACTACAGGAGGGATTGAAAGAGGTATGTCACATCTTATGAAGTATGTGATTGGGTATATCTGCTGGGTATTCTACAGCCCCTTTCAATCACTTCCAAGCTATGTGGGTCTATATCTATATACTTCATTGTAGATCTGCCTCCCTCGAAAGGGATGAGTGCCAACTTTGTTGTCGCGGACTGACTTACAAAGATGGCTCACTTCATCCACATCAAAGGAATTCCCACCACCAAGTACACCACAGAGTTGATGATCCAATAACTTTTCTGCCTGCATGGTATTCCTGATGATGTGATCTCTGACAGAGCAGTGCAGTTCATGTCAAAGTTCTGGAAACACTTCTGCACAGCCCTGGGAACTACCATGAATCTCTCCTCTGCCTTTCATCCTCAGTCTAATGGCCAGACTGAAAACACAAACAAGACTCTGGAACAGTATCTCCGCTGCTTCATTTCCTATCTGCAGGACGACTGGGTAGATTATTTATCGACAGCTGAGTTAACTTACTATAACTCCGAACACAGATCAAAAATCCAGAGCTTGTTCTATTCCAACTATGGTACACATCCCGTTTTCATTCCCGTTCTTGGCTGTTAATCACAGACTGACGAGGTTAACAAAAATTGAAAGAAATGGGAAGCCCAGGTTATAAATGAGTGGCTGACTACCTTCTGGGTTGGAGAGAAGGGGTGGTTATCCACCAAGAACCTAAAAGCCCACATACCCTCTTGAAAACACGGGCAAAGATTCATTGGACCCTTCTCAATTGCAGCGAGGGTCAGCCAGGTGGCAGTGAAGCTGAAGCTCCCTGAGGATTCATTCCATCTTTCAGATGTCCCTGCTAAAGCCATTCCGGAAAACTAACTTTGGAGAAAGACATCAACCGCCTCCCGCTCCTGTTCAGGGCCAGTACGAGTTTGCTGTGGAAAAGATTCTGGACTCCAGGCAACAGGGAGGTAAACTATGTTTTACGGTGGCAAGAGAACTCCTGGGAGCCCATAGAAAAACATACATACTTCAAGGGAGATATCCAGCCTTTTGGCATCCCAAGTGCCAGGGAAACTGGCACTTGGGATGTCCAGAGGTCATCCTTGAGGGGGGGGGGGGGCTACTGTCAGGGCTCCAACCCACGACCTCCTATGCTCCAGTCAGCAGCTCTCTCCATTAGATCAACCAGGACTTGGACAGCTCCTCTGCTGAAACCTAGCCATGCTTCTCAGTTTCCCTGTCTTGGCTCTGCCCTGTTTCTGATTAAGCCTCCTATATAAAACTGGCCCTATTCCCTCCTTCCATGCATGATTATTGTGCTCCACTAGCTATTGAGCAAGTTCCACTTCTGCCTGCTCTTCTACTATTCAACTGAGATCTTCTGATATCGACCCTTGACTTTCCTTCTGACAACACTACCCACCTCCTCCATTTGCACCGCGACACTGAGACCTTCTGATACCGACTAGAGATGAGCGAGCATACTCGTCCGAGCTTGATGCTAATTCGAGTATTAGGGTGCTCGAGATGCTCGTTACTTGAGACGAGCACCACGCGGTGCTCCTCTCGATTAAACGAGCACTGACCATTGAATTCAATGGAGCCGGCAATACAGCCGACTCCATTGAAAGCAATGGGCTGCCGGCTAGCGCGGGATGAATTTTCGGGAAGGGCTTAAAAATATAAGCCCTTACCTGAAAATCATCCTAAAATGTGTAAAAAGTAAAAAAAATATATACTCACCTTGTCCCGGCAGACGGAGTTCAGCTGCGGCCAGCTGGCAGTTCTCCTGAACTGCTCTGAATGAGCTGCCTCTGATTGGTCACAGCCTGACCAATCAGAGGCAGATCTCACTCACACCCATTCATGAATTCATGAATGGGTGAGTGAATGCTGCCTCTGATTGGCTCAGCACAGCTCTCAGCTGAATGACGGCAGTTCAGCACCACAGTGCAGGGGACAGCAGGAGAAGACGCGGCTGTGCCCCGGCAGCTGAAGGGAGGTGAGTATCTATTTTTTTGGTTTTTTAAATCACTTTTAATTCATTTCCAGGGAATGGCTTATATGTAAAGCCCTTCCCTGAAAAAGAATTCAGGTGTGCCAGCGGACCATTGTCTTCAATGGAGTCGCCGGCAGCAGCAGCGGCTCCATTGAAGAGAATGCCTGCATTTTTATTCTTTTTTACACTAATCTTTCTTTTTCAGGTAAGGGCTTATATTTTTAAGCCCTTCCCGACAATTCATCCCGCGCTCGCTTGCAGCCCATTGCTTTCAATGGAGCTGGCTGTATTGCCGGCTCCATTGGATTCAATGGGCTAACATCGTTCTTCTCTGCACAGCTGTTACAGCTGTGGCAGAGGAGAACGTTTTTTCTGCTGACAGTGTGTGTGTGTGGGGGGGGGGGGGGGGTCTCACTCTTGCCACTATCTGGTTTCTGAAAAGAAAACAACCTGTAGCAAATATAAAAAATGTATAAAAACACCAGTCATTTTCTTAGTCCCCCACTAATCCAGTGCAGATGCTCCGGTAGTCACTGTTTCTTGTTTACAAGTGAACAGCATGTGACTGCCGCAGCCAATCAGTGTTCTCAGCAGCCATGTGATGTAGAACTGACAATGACCACTGTGTGACTGCAGTGGTTATGTGCTAACTGTATGTAAGCAAAGTATGGTGACTGCTGGAATATCTGCTCTGGATCGGCAGGGATTCAAAAGGTGAGTGGTATTTTTTGTTTATTTTATAGGATTTGCCACTGTATGTTTTTTTTATTTTTTTCCATTCAGACCGTAATTGAATTTCTATTGGAAGTTTCTTCTTACTCAGATATTTTAGCAACGCACAGATGCATTTATATGATAATCTCTCAGCTCCAGGGTAGAGTTTGCACTGATCATGGTAATAATCCCTCATATACGGAACATACAGAGCCTCTTCATGTTTCAAAAAAAAAAAAACAAGAATGAGAATAATAATACGAATAATCGATTATTCCCTATGTAGTTCTTATGTAGAAATTCCAGCAGGGTTTTACGATGTAAGATTCTCTTGGCTCAGAAAGAGTGGTCAGAGTGCAGCGCGTAGAGCCCGGGGCTCCTTCACAATGAGAGACCCCCCGTTGACTTCTGCTCCTGATATAGAAATTCTGCTTCTATGTCTAAATATACCCTCTTGGGGTCTATGAAAGTAGCACATGCAGCCTTTTGACTTCACAGCGCAGTGATTGCCGTGTTCGTGGCCAGCTTGTAGAAGGCATTTGAAGCATTAGATTAGAACGTTACACATTTTCCCCTTATAGTAATAACAATCTACATTACAACAACATGATTTCTTGCAGACCCGCTTGTTTTCCAGCAGGATCATATTAAGCGGTACGTCTCACGTAAATGCGCCACACATGTCATAAATAGGATCGTAATATTTCTCTAGTGGAAAGATCTTCACAATCTATTAATGGTAGATTGGTGGGTCTTCAGCCTTAAGGCTGGTTTCACACGGGCGACAAAATTGTGCATTTTTCTTGCGATGCGACAATGCTACAAATTGCATGTATGTGAAGTCCATACTTTCCTATGGGCTCCTTAACATTAGCGATTAGAGATGAGCGAACATACTCGTTAAGGGCGATTTCGCAATCGAGCATCGCTATTTTTGAGTACCTGGCTACTCGGGTGAAAAGATCCGGGGGGCGGCGTGGTGGAGCGGGGTGTAGCAGTAGGGAACAGGGGGGAGCTCTCTCTCTCTCTCTCTACCCCCCACTCCCCTCTGCAACCCCCCGCTCACCCCCAGCGCCCCCCGAATCTTTTCACCTGAGTAGTCAGGTACTGGAAAATAGCGATGCTCGATTGCGAAATCGCCCTTAACGAGTACGTTCGCTCATCTCTATGAGCGATGTTTTGTAGCCTTGTACATTGTGAGCCAAAAAAAAAAAATCATGGATTGCTAAATATTGCCGCAATTTTGCAAGGTTTTCTAGCTCATGTTTCCCTTTGGAGCCTTCCTATGTGTTGTATGGCACCGCACAAAAACGCGGTTTTCATGCGGTGCGATGCAACTTTACAGTAGGAATTCCTACTGTAAAAGCACTAAAGTAAACCCTAGCTTACGTTATAAAAAACAATACATCACCTAAGATGCGCTGTCCGGCTCCACCGCACGTCTCCTCAGGTCCTCGGCAGACTTGCTTGTAGTTTTCCTTCAGTACTTTCTGATTAGGAGTTTGAAAAAAAAAACACCCCCAAGAAGCGCTGGTTGTAATTGATTCTTGAGTGCTTTGGCTCAGCCAATCAGAACCAGCGCTCGATGAACCAATCACAGCCATTCTTTGAATGGCTGTGATTGGATTCCTGGAGGCGGGTTTTCTCAAATTCCTGATCAGGAAGTGCTGTGGGAAAACTACTAGCAAGTCTGCCAGGGACCTGAGGAGATGTGCAGCGGACTCGGACAGCGCCTCTAAGAGGATTTTTTTTTTTGCAGTTAGGGCTTATTTTCTGGGTAGGGCTTATATTTCATGCTCCCCCCAAGAACTCAGGCAAAAGAGCGCTACAAAGTCGCACGATTTTGTAGCGTCATAAAATCGTGATATTGCAACGAGAAATTGCAGCAATATCGCACAGAACACCGATGCAATATAGCTGGTATATTTTCGTGGCACTATCGCTGTCGCCCATATGAAAGAGGCCTAAATGGGATGCCGGGTGGATTGAGAAAAGTTTTGGTACCGTATTAACCAAGAGAGTAAAAAGTTAAACCAAGTGATCTTTGAGATATGATTCAAAGGCTAACAAAAAAAGAATGATGTTACCCGCAGCTTTCGAATCTGCTTAAAGGGGTAGTCCAGTTGTAAATCACTGATGGTCTATCTACAGAATATGCCATCACTAGTAGATTAGTGGGGGTCTGACAGTCGGGAGCCCTGGTGCCCTATCCTTAGCACAGTACACATATAGTAGATCACCAATTATCTGCTGCCCAGGACCCTCTCTGATCAGCTGTTGTGCAAGGAACTGATGTCTGCAGGAAACAGACAGCTCCATTACCACTGCAGTGGCCAAGCTTGGTATTACAGGCAAAGTTCCCACTGAAGTGAATGGGAACTTTTCCTGTAATACAAAGTCTTACCACTGCAGTGTGAACGGAGCTGTCTGCTTCCTGCAGATATCAGCTCAGTACACAAGCTCACCGACTTCAGTGAACAACTGTTCAGAGGGGGTCCTGGGTAGCAGACCTCTACTGATCTACCATTGGTGTACTTTGCTAAGGATAGGCTATCAATTGATTACAACTGGACAACCCGTTTAAGATTCATCATCTGGCTTCTGACAAAACAGAATCATATCTATTCAAACACATAAAAGGACAGAGACATAATGTGATGGAGTTGCATTCAAAGCAATAACAGAACAGGATGAGGTGGAGATCCATGGTAATTAGTTGGGGATTTGCATATCTACTGTTTCTTAATCTCCAGTACTTGCAGTGGGAGTGTTTTGCGACCATAATAAACACAAGGGTTACAGCAGAGCAACCAAACTTACAAAGACACAACTTGCATAAAATCATTATTAATTATTAGAAAAAATAAAATGTATTAATAGTTAAAAAAAACAACTTTCCCCAAAAATTATAATTAAAAAAATCTAAGCAAAAAGCATATTTGGCATCGCCCCGCCCGTAAAAGTCCAGTCTATCAAAGTAACATATATATGGAAAAAGGAGGAAAAAATGCCCCTAAAGATGCCCATAGCCTTAACGGCAAAGAATGGGTTAATGAAGTGTACAATATTTAAGAAATGTCTGTAATTTTTTTTCGAAGTCGGCGATGACTTGTGTGGGTGCTCGCTGCAATAAACATCTTTTATTCTTTAAAATGTAGCTTAATTGCATTCTCGGGAAGAGCGTTCGGTGTGAACACTATACTTATACAACACCCCCACCACTTTTGCCTACACGTATGTCATTTGGGGGCACGGACCAGCGCGGTTCAGTAGCTGCATGTATTTCTTCATAAATCTACATGCTATACCGCCATGCCTTGGTACACTGCTATTAGTCAATGTAAGTTTGCATATAGGGAGAGAAGTTGTCAGCTTGTTCGATCCAGGAGAGGAGAAGTGAGACAAGTGACTCCAAGGCCCATTCTGAGCATGTTTTTAGGGTGCCATCACATGGGCAGAATTATTCTGCTATTGTAGTGGCCCAGAGTGAGTGGGGCCCCTCCATAAGCCTGAATGTATTTGTCTCGTGCTTACTGTATTGTCAGTGTCTTTGTGTTGTATGGGTATGACATGTATTGCATAGCTGCAGCACTGAATGGGTTACCGTCTGGGTTATGTCTGGAAATGTATCTTTTGGATGTCATGTGACCTTGTTTTAGATATATGTTTGCAAGGGGTATGTAGGAGTAGTGGTGGTTGTTGTTGGAGTGAGTGAGTGGAGCTGCCAGAGACCCACACGGGCACCTTCAGTCCATGGGGGCCGTGATGAGGGAGAGAGGAAGGTAACCTCAGCTTTCTCTGGGCCCGTTACACCCAGGAGATATCGGAGGTTTGCTCCTGCTGAGGTTCTGGAGGAGAGAAAGAAAGTGTCCCGCCATTCTAGAGTGGAGTGTGAGTTGGACGTGAGTGTTGACCAGTAGAGAGCTGGAGAGGAGGATACGAGTTGTGCCGGGCCCAGAGCTATACCGATAACTGAGACTGTAGACTACTTGGTGTACCCGTGATTTCCTCCCTGTTGCACCACTTTGTGAAGTTTGTACTGAACACTCTGCTGACATGGATTATTTCTTGTTGGACTATAAATAAGTTTATTCAAGTAAAGTGGCACTACTGACTGTTCCCGGCTTTGCTAATTCAACTACTCTGTGTGTGTGGACTAGTTCTTTCAACATTCGGATTCACCGCAGAGGACAGAACACTGGCGTCACATGTGACAAGAGACTTTGGCAGCTAGGTTCCCCTCCCCTTTAATAGCCTGCCCTTGGCCCCTTGGACGTATCCCTGGTTACCTTCTGGGTGGGAGACAGTAGAGCCACCATGACAAGGTCTAAACTCATCTCCACCGACTCCTAGACTGGGGCCCGCTCCTCGGATGCTGCACAATGACGCACCGCAGGGCTAACTGTGAATTTTGATGCTAACTCAGGTTAGCTGATTGCGTGTGTCTTCCCAACCTAGATGATGCAGTGGAAGCAAAACCACTGAAATCCATTGAAATCAGGGGTTTCGTTTTGTACCTCTATTTTGACACGTCTGTCTGAAACCTACATGACTGCAATGGCCGTGCCTGTGCTGCGTTCTAGCTGCCCATGATTCTGACAGCATAAGCCTAGTGACAAGTTCTCTTTAGAGATGACCTGTCCGTTTTCTGTTTTATCAAATACTTGCATTCCCCATGAAATAACAATATTGGAAAATATTTTTGAATAACTGCATTGTGCCCTTCCATTTACTCCTCCTGGAAATACTGTATATCACACATGTCACACATATCAAACACAAGACTCACCGGCTATATCCAGCTTGCCACCTCATTTTATGTAGCCCACCGGCCGTGCAACAACCTGACAGGCATTCCACTCATTGGAACTGCAGCCTGGTTGAGTGGAATTCCTGTAGGGATGCTGCCTGGCCAGAGACAATATGTGGTGCACTGTTACTACTGTGACTACTATGAGGGTCACGTATTACTACTGGTGCCAATATAGGGGACCCTATTACTACTGGAGCCACTATGGAGGGGACTATTACTAGGGCCACCAACATATGGGATACGTACTACTTGGGTCACTATTACTACTGGGGCTGTAATGGGGGTCATTATTACTACTGTGGCCACAATGAGGGTCAATATCACTATTGGTGCCACTATGTGGCTCATTATTATTACTGGCGTCACTCTGAGGGTCATTGTTACTACTGAAGCCACTATGGGGTCACTATTATTATAGGGGTCAGTATGGTGAGTTACTACTACTGAGGCAACTATGCGGGGGTCAATATTATTACTAGGTCCACTATGGTGGTAACTATTATTACTGGGGTGACTATAGTGGTTAATGTTACTACTGTGAACACTATAGGGGTCGCTATTATTAGTGGCTCACCATGCAGGCCACGATTACTACTGGGGCCACTATGCGGCACACTATTACTACTAGGGCCACAGTGGGGGTCATTATTACTATACAGTTTTAAAATTACAGTCTGCCCTTTGAAGCCAACCATAAAGCTGATGTGGCTTTCGGTGAAAATGTGTTTGACACCCCTGCTGTATATGAATAAATTGACAACTGGGTGTTACCATACTCCTTGCTAACAGTGTGTGTCCCCAAACACTTACACTGTCAGCACTGATTGTGCAGTGTCACATTGTGTAAGAACTTGGCCTAGCCTCTTGGTCAAGGAGAATTCTAATGCCCTGTTGTTAATTTATTCAAACATTTCCAGGAGGAATAACAGCCTTTTGATGGTCATGGCAATCGGGGGCCTTCTGAAGGCTCTCAGGGGCTTCCTTGTGTCCCTGCCTATTAGAACAGACCTGTGGCTGAAAACATGCTCCAGTTCGGAGCTGGTGTAGCTTATCATTTGGCGCATTCTTAATAGAATGCCTGCAGAAATACCATAGACTGCAATACTCAAGTATTGCATTAGATGGTATAAGTGATCAAACAATCACAAGTTCTAGTCCCCTATGGGAACAGCAAAAAAGTAATAAGTGGAAAATAATGTTTTTTATTATTATAAAAATACAGGATACTAAAAGTTGGGAAAAAAACTTTCCCCACATTTATATTAAAAAACCTAACATATTCGATATCGTGGTATCCATAAAAGTTTGATCTATGAAAATAATACATTATCCTGCACAGTGAACATAAGCAGAAAAATAAGTACACAGCACATGACAGTAAGGGTGATCAATGAGTGGAACAGGTTGCCACGGGAGGTGGTGAGTTCTCTGTCAATGGAAGTCTTTAAACAAAGGCTGGACAAATATCTGTCTGGGATGATTTAGTGATCCTGCCCTGAGCAGGGGGTTGGACCCGATGACCCTGGAGGTCCCTTCCAACTCTACCATTCTTTGATTCTATTAGTGTGCTTTTTTGGTTACAAGAAAAAATGTAATAATAACTGATCAAAAAGTTAAATATGCACTCGAAGATGGTATGAATAGAAACCATAGGTTGCTTTACAAAAACAAGCCCTCACACAACCCCATTGATGGAAACTAGAGATGAGCGAGCACCCAAATGCTCGGGCCTGCGTTATTGAAGTCGAGCTTTTCATAAAATTCGAGAGCTCTACTCGAGTAAGAAACCCCACTGACTACAATGGGAGACTCGAACAATTTTGTATGTGGGACGCCGGGTCCTGAGCTTTTTTCCTGGTTTGTGTGTTTTTTTTCTCATTCTCTCTCTCTTCCCCCTGCCTGCCAGCCCAAAAATTTGCCATTGACGCGCACACTGAGTCGCGGCAGGGAGGGGCCAAAACAGGCACGCCACAGCGGGGAGGAGCCAAAAACTGGGCTGGGGTTGAACACGGCTTCATGCTCATTCGAGTAACGAGCACCATCGAGTATGCTAACACTGGAACGAGTATCAAGCTTAACAGAGTATGTTCGCTCAACTCTAGTGGAAACATAAAAAAGTTATGGCGGTCAGAAGATGGCGACAGAAAATAATTTTGTTAAAAGATATTATATTTTTTAAAAGTAGTACAGCAAAAAAACCTTAACTAAACTTGACATTGTCATGATTGTACCGACCCATAGAATAAAGCTATCATGTCATTTTTGGTGCAGTGTGTACATTGTAAAAATTACCCCCACGCGCGCGCACACACACGCACCCGAGACCGAAAATCCACATTTTTTTCCATTTCACTCCACTTAGAAAATGTTAAAAAAATGTTTAGTGTATTATATGTAATGTTAAACGATACCATTGAAAAATGCAACCCGTCCTGCTAATAAGAAGCCCTCAGACTGCCATGCTGACGGAAAGATAAAAGAGTTATGACTTTTTGAAAGTGCCGGAGAAAACGAAAATAAAAAAAGATTCAAAAGTTTTAGCGCCATTTAATAAATCTGACGCCTATTTGTACATATTTTTTGTTCCGGAACTTTTCTTCTTTCCATCTTCCTCTTTATTAAGAGCTGGGAATTTCAGTTCCACCATCTATATGTATCAACTTGACCCCTTTATCCCTCCTCAATACTGGAACCACTAGACATGGCAGAGAGGGCAAAGGCTATATTCCGTTGATAGAAAAACGCTTGCGGAAATTCCCCGAGGTTCTAATTCAGGGTGCTGACTAAATTATTTCAGTGTAGAAACGTGCTTAATTATATGGATTACTGAATAAATTGTCAAGTGTAAGGAATTATTCCGATAAATTAAAATACTAATTAAACAGGCTGTCGCAGAATTTTGAGGACATTATAGGGTTCCGCTTCTCCAGGTAATTTGCATATCCTTCATCTATGAATTTAATTTTGAAGGGCTTGGGTTTTTTTGTATTTCAGAACCCTTTGTTTCACACAAATACAAAAAAAAACGCGGTTTTTACGTTGCCCGTTGCTTTGAATGTTCCAAATGAGTTCTACTTTTATTAGGAAAGAAGAAATTAAATTCTAAAATGTGTCCTTCTCCATTCAGGATAAATTGTAGAAGCCGAATATGAAAAGAGAAAGATTTGATTTAAAAATAATGAGATTCTCCGACATTTTCGGCTAACGCTTAATCCGGGGAAATGAAAAAAAATAAGGATTTTCTTAAGTACAAAAGTTTGATCCTGTTTTTTTTTTTTTATTGATAGCTTACTTATAAGCAAGGCCATATTTTACATAATACCGACAGAAGGATATAGGTGATTTACAAACAGCGGCCCTGGAAGTACTGAGGCTTAATCATCATGGCTTGGGCGTCGGAGGTCTTCTGTCGAGACATTGCAGTTTGGACATATGCTTCCAAACTGCAACTTTTTTGGGATTTATGACACACCCTACCACTTTTTGCTAAAAGTAGGAGGGGCCTGGAATCAGGGTGCGGGGCAATATGTGGCTCATTACAGGGGTGTAACTAAAGAGGATGCAGGGGATGCAGTTGCACCCGGGCCCAGGAGCCTTAGGGGGCCCATAAGGCCTCTCCTCTCCATATAGGGAGCCCAGTACTATGAATAAAGCATTATAGTTGGGGGCCCTTTTACAGGTTTTGCATATGGGCCTGGGAGCTTCAAGTTACGCCTCTGGCTCATCACATTTACTATACTCTAGGCCATAAACTGCTATAGACTATACCAAGAACATACTCAAGCTTGGAGCTGCCAGAGCTTTTCCGCTGGTGTATGGAAGTGCCGACAAATAAGACACATATATTAAAAGGTTGCGTGTGATATTGCAATTTAGCTCCATTGAAGTGAAGGGGAGCTGAGCTGCAATACCCGATACAACTCACAGACAAGGGTGGCGCTGTGTTTTGAAGAAAGCAGCCATTTTTTCTAACCCTGGACAACCCCTTTAAGAGGCTTGTGCCTTTAATACACTTGTCGCTGGCCGTATAGTTTACATAAACTGGCTTGTGAATCATATAAAGTACAGTATATACTCTGAGTAGATATAAGAAAAAGAAAAAAGATCCAGCGCTCCAGAGAGACCTTTCTGACTTAAATCAATCAGCATAGCGCGACTTTTTCACTTGAAAAAGTCGCTGCTAGGCGACGAAACGCGTCGGACATATTGGGATTTACTTGTTAATAAAAGTATGTATTATTATTCAAGGAGCCTCTGATTGATTTAAGTCAGAAGGGTCTCTCTGGAGCGCTGGATCTTTTTTCTTTTTCTTATATCTACTGATTTATCGTCGCATCACCACCCAGTGGTGTGACAGATCCCTGCCTGCTCCTTTTGTTTTATGTTCATTTTTCCGGTCTGGAGGGAGGATTTCCAGAAAGTTTGGACAAAGGTTTTCCAACTATACTGTATAAACAACGCCCACCAGGACTTGGAGGTGCTTGGTGGGGGGTCACATATCAGGCCCACCCACCTGCACCTGGTAAGTCCCATTTACATATTCCCACAGTAACCTTTTACCATAGTGGGAAGAGCGCTGTCTCATAATAGTTTTTTTAGTATATACTCTGAGGAATTGTAGCATTATAGGGCAGCCATTGAAATGCATATCTATGCCGGGAATCGTCAAAAGTGGAAGCCACTGTTACAGTACATAACTCAGGAATGTGTGTGGCTAGTGTTAAAAGGGTTGTGCTATGAAGGCAACTTCTTTATAAATTAAAGTGTACCTGTACTTTCAGTTGACATTTCAGAATAGGCTGTTATGTGTACATGAGGAATATCACTATATCTGGTCATTATATGATTAGTATCCTGCGTTTATCACCACTTTTATCCTCTGCATGTTGCATCTCTAATTTCAGTCTTCACTGGAAGAGGTGGGTGTAGATTGCTGCTATGGTGTCTTACAGGGGCGTAACTAAAGGCTCAGGAGCCCTGATGCAAAATGTAAGCTGCCCCCCCCCCCTCTATCTGTACCTGTACCCATACCTAAACCATGCTGTACAGAGACATAACTTGAAGCTTCTGGGCCCCAATGCAAAACCTGTAACAGGGCCCCAACTATAATGCTTTATCCCTATATGGAGAAGAGAGACCTTATGGGCCTCCTAAGGCTCCTGGGCCCGGGTGCAGCCGCATCCCCTGCATCCTCTATAGTTACGCCCCTGGTGTCTACATACACTGCACACAGAGGAGAGCAGGATCTAATCTCTATATCTAAGCTGGCGGGTGTAGACTGCTGCTATGATATCTCCATACACTGCACACATAGGAGAGCAGGATCTCTTCTCTATCTCTGAGCTGATGGGTGTAGACTGCTGCTATGATGTCTCCATAGACTGTACACATAGGAGAGCAGGATCTCTTCTCTATCTCTGAGCTGATGGGTGTAGACTGCTGCTATGATGTCTCCATAGACTGCAGAAATAGAAGAGCAGGATCTCTTCTCCATCCCTGAGCTGGTGGGCGTAGACTTCTGGAATAATTTCTCCAATACAATGCACACATAGGAGAGCAGGATCTCTTCTCTATATCTAAGCTGATGGATGTAGACTTCTGCTATGATATTTTCCGTACACTGCATACACAGAGGAGACAGATTTCTTCTCTATCCCTGAGCTGGTAGATGCAGATTTCTGCTATGATGTCTTCATACACCACACACACAGAGGAGCAAGATCTCTTCTTCTCTATCTCTGAGCTGGTGGGTAAGAGTGTGCTATGATGTCTGCATAAAACGCATACAAAGGAAAGCAGGATATCCTCTTCTTTATCTCTGAGCTGGTGGGTGTAAAACAGCTGCTTTAATGTCTACATACACTGCACATACATTAGAGGAGGATCTATTCTTCTCTATCTCTGAGCTAGTGGGTGTAGACTGCTGCTATGATGGCTCCATACACTGCACATATATTAGAGGAGGATCTATTCTTCTCTATCCCTGAGCTGTTGGGTGTAGACTGCTGCTATGATGTCTCCATACACTGCACACATAGGAGAGCAGGATCTCTTCTCTATCTCTGAGCTGGTGGGTGTAGACTGCTGCTATGTCGTCCCCATACATTACACACATAGGAGAACAGCATCTCTTCTCTATCTCTGAGCTGGTGGGTGTAGACTGCTGCTATGATGTCTCCATACACTGCACACATAGGAGAGCAGGATCTCTTATCTATCTCTGAGCTGGAGGGTGTAGACTGCTGCTATGATGTCCCCATACACTGTACACATAGGGGAGCAGGATCTCTTCTCTATCTCTGAGCTGGTGGGTGTAAAGTGCTGCTATGATGTCTCCATACACTGTACACATAGGGGAGCAGGATCTCCTCTCTATCTCTGAGCTGGTGGGTGTAGACTGCTGCTATGTTGTCTCCATACACTGCACACACAGGGGAGCAGGATCTCTTCTCTATCTCTGAACTGGTGGGTTTAGACTTCTTCTATGATGTCTCCATACACTGCACACATAGGAGAGCAGGATCTCTTCTCTATCTCTGAGCTGGTGGGTGTAGACTGCTGCTATGTCGTCCCCATACATTACACACATAGGAGAACAGCATCTCTTCTCTATCTCTGAGCTGGTGGGTGTAGACTGCTGCTATGATGTCTCCATACACTGCACACATAGGAGAGCAGGATCTCTTCTCCATCTCTGAGCTGGAGGGTGTAGACTGCTGCTATGATGTCCCCATACACTGTACACATAGGGGAGCAGGATCTCTTCTCTATCTCTGAGCTGGTGGGTGTAAAGTGCTGCTATGATGTCTCCATACACTGTACACATAGGGGAGCAGGATCTCCTCTCTATCTCTGAGCTGGTGGGTGTAGACTGCTGCTATGTTGTCTCCATACACTGCACACACAGGGGAGCAGGATCTCTTCTCTATCTCTGAACTGGTGGGTTTAGACTTCTTCTATGATGTCTCAATACACTGTACACATAGGGTCTTTTCTATTTCTCTCTGTAGTGCATTCTCACAAGAAACATCATTGTGAAGGACATTATATTGCAGTACTGATCAGTTTAGATGTGATTCAAGTAATTGTAGCACAGTAAATGAATTACAGAACCATTTGAGAGCTCTTTCATAGGGTTTCCAAGGGTCATCAATGACTAAATGGCTGAGAACAACAAATGAATTACTATTAGCAGCAGCAGTGTCTATGTGAGTCTCTCTATATCTCTCTGAGGCCTTAGTCAGACGGGCGTTTTTTGCCGCGATTTGCGGATCGCATGACGGATGCGCATCCGCAAATCGCGTGACCGGTGCGCGCAAGTCGCCCGCAAATCGCCCGAAAATCTGCTCCTAGCCGCGTTTCATTAGAAACGGGCCGGAGCTGTCCAGCGCATTGCATTCAATGGAGACGGCAATACAGCCGTCTCCATTGAAAGCAATGCGCTGCGGGCGAGCCCGGGATGAATTGTCGGTAAGGGCTTAAATATATAAGCCCTTACCTGCAATCCATCCTAAAATGTGTTAAAATAAAAAAAAATTGCATTCTCACCTTCTGCCTGCAGCTCCGGGCAGCCGTCCTGCAGTGGGTGTGAAGGGGGTGTGAGTCAGACCTGCCCCCTGATTGGCTCAGCGCTGAGCCAATCAGAGGCATGCCTCACTCACACCCATTCATGAATTCATGAATGGATGTGAGTCAGACCTGCCCCTGATTGGCTCAGCGCTGAGAGGCAGCAGTCACTCACCCATTCATGAATTCATGAATGGGTGTGTGAGTGAAACCGGCCTCTGATTGGTCAGGCTGTGACCAATCAGAGCAGATCATTCAGCAGGCGGGGATTTTAAAGCCCCGCCGGCTGAATAGTGCTGAGAAGCAGTTCAGGAGAACTGACAGCGGCCGCGGCTGGACTCCGGCTGCAGCGGAAAGGTGAGTATACAATTTTTTTTTATTTTAACACATTTTAGCATGAATTGCAGGGAAGGGTTTATATATTTAACCCCTTCCCGACAATTAACCCCACGCACGCCGGCAGCCCATTGCTTTCAATGGAGCGGCTGTATTGCCGCTCCATTGAATTCAATGGGCAAACATCGTTCTTCTCTGCCACAGCTGTTACAGCTGTGGCAGAGAAGAATGATTTGTCTTCTATATGCGCTCAATGGGGTCGGCGCTGCTGCCGCCGGCCCCATTGAGCGCATATACAGAAGCGAACAGGAATCGCAGATCGCAGATAGGTGCGATCTGCGATTTTTTGTTCTATAATTTTTCGGACGAGTGCATAAAAAGCGCTCATGTGTCCGATACCATTGCGAAGCAATGGTTTTAAAAAATCGCCGGACGCATGCGCATGCGCAAATCGCGGCAAAAAACGCCCGTCTGACTAAGCCCTGAAGCAGTTCCTTCTTCCTCCTCTCTCCATTGACTCCTCTGGGCAACACAAACACCTCCCTCTATAATATCCATATACCCTATAGAAAAGGGTCAACTTCAGGAGATTCCCCTTTAAAGTAATTAGATCTGTTATGAGGAGTCTAATCATGTACTGATAAGGTCCCCAGTAGTAGTGTGAGTTTAAAGTTGCTTCCCTTGACTGTATACAGTACTGTGTAAAAGTTTTAGGCAGGTGTGGAGAAAATGCGGCAAAGTTAGAATGCTTTCAAAAGTAGAAATGTTATTAGCTTTTGGTCAATTAACAAAATGCAAAGTGACTGAACAGAAGAGAAATCTGAATCAAATCAGTATTTGGTGTGACCGCCCTTTACCTTCACAGCAGCATCAGTTCTTCTAGGTACATTTGCACACAGTTTTTGAAGGAATTCAGCAGGGAGGTTGTTCCAGACACCTTGGAGAAATAAGCACAGATCTTCGGTGGATGTCGGCTCGCTCCAATCCTTCTGTCTCTTCATGTAATCCCAGACAGAGTGGATGATGATGAAGTCAGGGCTCTGTGGGGACCATATCAGCGCTTCCAAGACTCCTTGTTCTTCTTTACACTGAAAATGGTTCCTAATGACATTGGCTGGATGTTTGGGGTTGTTGTCCGGCTGCAGAATACATTTGGAGTCTATCAGACGCCTATTGTTTTTGAAAAAAATTCTTACTTTACAGCATGTTTTCCATACCTGCCTAAAACTTTTACACAGTCCTGTATATAAACCTTATTGAAAAAAAGCACAAAGTTCCTCCTCTAATAAAGTCTTTAGGGGAAAAATAATTTAACAACCCCTACAAAGTAAAATTGGACATATTGTACAAACCTGCTTTAGCATATCAGTAGTCATTGGCATCTTGCATGGACTTACCCCTTCCATGCAGTGGTGATCCGTGAGAGTAAGTCCATGGTTCAAAGTTTGGCAAATTGGGAAGATGGAACAATACCTCTGCAGCGCCACCTATTACCGTGTTTCCCCCAAAATAAGACAGTGTCTTATATTAATTTTTGTTCAAAAAGGTTTAACTTTTTTACATGTATAGCTGCCTGGACACTATTTAAATTGACTTTTTAAATTAACTGTTAGCAGGGCTTTATTTTGGAGTAGGGCTTATATTTCAAGCATCCTCAAAAAGCCTGAAAAATCATTTTGCATCCTCAAAAATTCTGGAAACTCATGCTATGTCTTATTTTCAGGGGATGTCTTATTTTCGGGGAAAAGGGGTAGAAGGCAGCATTCTTGTCAGACTCTTTAGACAAGCAGGAATGCTGCCTTCGAACAGATGGCGCTGCAGAGGTATTGTTCCATCTTCCCTATTTGCATATTTCCCAGAGGAACGTGAATATCTTTGAGTCTCCTCACTCACCTTCTAGGTGCTCTCCTTAAGGAGAAACAATACACCAGACCGAAGTTTGGCAAGTCATGTTTCCCTGTTTTTCTAGGGAGTGGTTTATATACTCATTAGATCATGGGGGAAGTGGTAGGTACCATTCTCTGTTATCCTCTAAAGGAATAGATGACCTCTTGTTCCATGGAGAAGGTACGTAGATTATGTGATATCCAGTGGGACCTTGGGTCAAATTAGGAAAAAATTGACTAAGTACACTGAATGGCCATTAATTAGAGACCCCATCTAGTAGCCTGTTGGACATCCTTTGACCTTCAGAAATACAATGCAAATCCGGCCGTGTGCATTCGGCCTTAGGCAGCCTGTAGAGCCTAATGATGTCATCAAGACTTTCTCCATAGTTATTGAGACAGTCTATTTAACAGTTCCATTGACGTAATAGGACTTGTGTTCTGCCGATGACTTCTATAGGACAATTGTGAATTGTTCAATATGAATCCATGTACAAATTGGAGTGTTCGTGCTTGGGAAGGAATTTATCCCAATTATACCCTTGTTAGGGAGTTGCAGATAGGAGTTAACATTAGTAAGGTGCAACGAAGCAAATAACTTGTTGCTTTTCCTATTACATTCTGTAGCGGAATGTAAAGTTCCTTAGCATTGTGCGGTTGTGCTAAGGGCGCTAATGGCCTGACACAGCTTCCACGTAGGTGTTGTGACAATAATAGCTTTAGAAAGGATGCATATTGTGCCTGACATACTAATCACAATGGCCGACTATCATGCTCATACTTTGCCTTAAGCCTGGCTAACATAATATTCTACTGTGTCAATGGTCACTAGAAGAATGGAATATCATTCGGATGCTTGTTGTTGGTAGTGCTCCTCTGATAAGTACTGATAAAGTACCGGCTCGTAAAGACGGGCGTAACTTCAAGCTTCTGGGCCCCAATGCAAAACCTGTATCAGGGCCCCCAACTATAATGCTTTATTGATACTACTGGGCTTCCTATATGGAGAATAGAGGCCCTATGGGCCCCTAAGGCTCCTGGGCCCGGGTGCAACTGCATCCCCTGCATCCCCTATAGTTATGCCCCTTGGGCAGATCTATTCTTTAAAACTTTTATGTTTAAATAACATTTTGTCTTTTTCTTGTCTTAATAGCCGCTAATAAAGAGAAGCTTGAAAAATCTACAGGACTAAGAATTCTGCAAACCGGGGTGGCCGAGGTAGGACTTACTATTTTCTTCCCATTATGTGTTTCATGTAGGCAAATCTCTGATAATCCTCACTAGAAATGCTCGTACTGTCAGATCAGAATTCTCTTTGTTGGCTAACGCGATGTGCGCCATATTTGATGATGTTTTTCTTAGGTCAGACTCGAGTTCTCTTGGCCGGCCTAATGCGGTGTGCGCCATGTTTGATGAAGGTTTTATTATATTACCGTTAAAATGGTTTTCTGTGACTGAAAAAAAAATTCTATCGGTAGGGAATGGTATAAAATAAAGAATTAACATATACTCAACTCCTTAGGTAGCCCCCATCCAGCGCTGGAGCATGCCGCAACAATCTCTAAAGAAGCTGCGGTGATCGGGTGCCATTCATTCTGTATATGACTGCTCAGCCAATCACAGGCTTCAGCAGTAATTTTACCGTAAAGGACATGTGACTTCTGAAGCCTGTGATTGGTACAAGACCACCGCAGCTTCTTCTGCGATTAGAGTGGCTTCTGTGCTGAATGGGGGGGGGGGAGTGGAGGGGGGGGGGGACTTAAGGAGGTGAGTAGGACTTATTTCTTAATTATGCTGTGATATGTTTCTTTCAAGGGTTGAATCTTCTGTTCACGAACAGCGCATCCACTTCAAGGCTTTGCATTGGTTAGTCTGGCTAGTAGCTTCCAGGGACTGCAGGTCTTCTTGTTGCAGTTGAAACGTAGTCCAGCGCTTTGTTTGTGATGACAAATGAGATAAGCTAAGCCCCAGCCCTTTAAATTGCCCATACACATGAAACGTACGAATGATCCCACCAGCAACATGTCGGAGTAAAGTATTCATCAAGATACACGGTTTCAAAAAAACCCACTGGGCTTATGCAAAATGACAGATGATTCCCTGAATTTGGTGATGCCATAGACTTGTATTTTTCACCGACCATGGGTACATCTCACCTTCCAGTATAATAGATCTGCTATTTGGGAAACTATTGTTTGCTGTAAGCCATCACAATTGATAGTTCACAGTTTTTTTTCAAACAATCCTTAGCTGAAATAGCCAAAATTGGCCATTTTGCGTGACTTTAATCTCATATGTTTGGACACCTTTAAAGGAATCACTGTTCCCGGGGCAAAATTTGTCTTGGGATCAGAGAAGTAGAGTTATATGACCTGCTGTTTGTACTCCACATCATTGCCCATTAGATCTGTTGGTTCCCAAGCCCTGGTTTTAACCATCTCAGCTAGTCTGAGGTACTGGACACTGTCTCTTCTGTTCTCTGATTGGCCAATGCTAATCATGCGAGCAGTGCTGGCTAATCAGAGAGCGGGTCTAGTTCATTGTATTGGTAGTCTGGCACTATCATTGCATCAGGTAGTAAAAAGATTGCAGTGGCCATTTCTTGACTACGGCACCCAAGAACCAGTGGCTATAAGGGAGTGACAATAAAGTCAATGTTGTGTATTAAACCAATGATGTTTTATTAAAAACAGTGAATGTAATGTGTTTCAATGTTTGCAGACCCCTTCATCAGACAGTTGGGTGAACAAAGTGCTTTATGTTCTGCACTCTGGTATGTGGCAATAGATTAAAGTGAATCGGAGGACAAGCTCAGCAATCCTGATGGACCGGAGCATAGACAGGGGATAGCACTGCCCCTTCATTCCCTCTTCATCATATTCCAATTTACTAATTGACCATTAGTTGACCAGCATACTAGGCCGGCAGCCCCTATATGTGCTCCCTAATCGCACCTCTCCGCAATCCAGTATGCCAATGCACCACCTGCTATTGTTTCTCTCCTGTGGTGTTCTGCCCATTTTTTCCTCTTAGTTCAAAAAGCTGGTGGATCTAAAGGACAACGGTACAGAGGACAGATGGCAGATAATGTAACTCGCCCCTTGGTTCCCGGACAGAACTTTTTTCCAGGATTGGAGGGTTCCTTTTAGTCATTCCCATCTAAAATGGAGGGAATTTGGATTTGTGTCATGTATAATGTATAATACTAGAGTCTTCTCCTGTGTTAGGCTTCCTCAGGCACCAAGGCATGGTGGCACTGCCATCTCTGCATCCCCTATTGTTGTGCCCATGTCACTATCTAATGATTGGCTTGGGGTGGGTGCCATTTGCCCATTTTCCAATACCGGTGCATTGACGTTTCGTTTTTGAAACTTAGATTTATGATGACCTAACCCATTTTTCTTCTTCATCATTTTCTTCTTAGCATTTGTTTGTTTTCTTGTACCATTTAATCCTTATCTTCCCTCGTTTTGTACGACATGAAAATTTCTTACTAATAATTAGAATTTGACACATTAATCAAAGCTATTTTTGCTACTTTTAATAACTTATCTGATTTGAGAATATCACTAAAAAGGCAAATTAATGTCTCCCTAAGGTGATTTAGTGGCGAGTTTCCCTATGTAACCTCTCATTAACCAGATAACATGGCATTAACTAGAGAGCTGTTGGCACTTTCATTGCCTGTATGTATTATATTTGTCTACCCTTCTTGGCACGATAGGAAATCTTAGATGAGATGATGTATCTGACAAGATCATTTGATTAGATGGTTTTCTGAGGTTTGTTATTACATAGATGCCTTCTCGCTTTGCTATGTATAATTTAAAGGGGTTGTCCAATTACTAATAATTAACTTTTTACATTTAAAGCCAAATGAATTAAAACAATAAAATAAATGGTAGTTACATGTGATTACCGGTGATTCAGCGCTGCAGCCCTGCAATTCTTCTGCTCTCTGTTGACAACAGAAGTCAGGTAACCACTGCCTGGTAATCAAAGGCCACAACATCACCCCTTCAGAACTCCTGGCAGTATGGCGACCAGGATATGAGCGCCTATGCCAGGAGGACAGGCATTGGTTATACCAGGAGAATTGTGAGGCTGTATCGCTGGATCGCCAGGGCTGAGGAGGGTAAGTGTGCATTTGTTTTATTGTTTTAACCCATTCGGCTCTAATTTAAAAAAAAGTTAATTGTAACCAGACAAAGGGGTTGCCTGGGATTAGAAAAACATGGAGGCTTTCTTCCAGAAAGAACATCACCTTTCACAGGTTGTGCATAGTATTTCAGTTTAGCCACCATTTACTACAGTAGAGGTGAACTGTAATACCAAAATCAATCACAGTGTGGTGGTGTTTTTGGAAGAAAGTCACCATGTTTTTTTTTTTTCTAATCCTCAATAAGTTGCCTTTTTAAAGGGATTTTGCAAGGTTAAGAAAATAGCCGGGGGCAGATAGCGGTGTGAACTAATAAAAAAACTGTACCCAACATTTCAGTGGTCCTCTTTATCCAGCACTGCAACTTTGATCTCAACTGATCCTATCTCTAAAGTGACTGCAATGGTCACATGACATTTATCGGTCATATGACCCTCAACAATCCATAGGAAGCTCTAAATGAATGGCACATGACCACTGAGGCCAGTGATTGGTGAGATGTCACATGTGTGATAAATAGCATATGTCCACTACAGTCACTTCTGCGATTGGATCAACGAGGACCAGAGTGATGGTGCCATAGCTGGGAAGCCACTGGAAATGAAATGTATTTATTATTCTTTTTGGATTGTGGAATTTTTAAAATTATTTTGCCTGTACATGACTACGGGGATGGCCATCTTGCCAGGCTGCAGTTAACAGTATTTAGAAATAAGCTTTAAAGCAGCCTCGTGGACCATCGACCCAATGAACAAGAGCAGACTCATTAACTTCCATGGGAGAGTGTTGTGGGCATGCTCTGTGGCCTGTGCTCAGAGGGAGGGGTGATGAGCTGGGACCATCCACTATTGAGAAGTTTTCTCTACAGACCAGGAAATGAGACTTAGTAGTTAGTGTGAAAACTGCAGGACTTTAAGGTTGTGTTTTTAGATATAGATTGTGATATTGAGAATTAAAAGAAAAATGAATTACCATTATCTTAAAAATTGTGTCTGTTATTGAGTAATATAGCACAGCAGAGTAGCGCAGTGCTGTGTACTATGTTATGCAATGGAGGCCGCTGATGGATGGACTTGGTCATGTGCCGCTCAATCAGTGGCCTTGTTTAAGATGGCAATGCTGCGTGGGCAATGCAGGAACAAAGAGGTGGGGCTTCTCACAGACACATTGGCGCTGGTCTAAAGATATGAGGATATTAGTAGGCGACTTTTTACATCGTTTTTAGACCATCTTTTAAAAAAAATACACTCAACTGGTCATCTGAGCACACAGTGAAAATCCCGTAGTAATCCAGAGCTGTGTAAAGGTTTAAATTCCCATGTATATATTGTGACAGGAGGCTAGGACTGGTAGTGGATGAGAGGTATATTTCTCCCAGACTCCTATCATTCTTTGAAGAAGCGGGCAGTAAGCTCACCTGCTATATAATTAATAGCTGGCTCCATTGGATGTGTGTTAAAAAGGGCAGAGGAATTTCTGTCTGCTGGAGAAACAGACACTTAAACTTGTGGGAGCTGCTAATCTGCTCTGTGTGAATAAGGGAACTCACAGCTGGATTTATTTCATTTATATAGTAAGTCTGGAAGTAAGTAGCCCACCAGTTGGCAGTTATAACTGTTTGTATAGTTAGAGCCAGATAGGCAGATTATTTTTGTACAAACACCTAAAAAGGCTAATGTCTGTATTGCTGCACTATAAGTTCAAGAAAATAATTATCATCTTGATTTTTAGAAAATCCATGTCCAGGCTGCTTTCATTGAAGGTGGGACCTGCAATACGCATCCTGGTTTATTCCCAGTGAATTCTTACATTTTGCCCGCATCCTCCACCAAATGTGAGGTAGTTTGCTGGGGATTTCCCAGGATGTGTACAGTGACTGCGTATTTCAGGTAGCAGAATTAGTCATTTTGTTAACTGAAGTAACTTCAGAGGAGACTCGTATATTCAAACAGCACCCGTGGAGCTATTTACCTCTGGCCAGGGTAATCCATTTATTGATTGTGAAAATTCTATGTTGGGTGCATAATATTAAAGACACCCTGTCTGTATACAAATAGCAGTTTGTCAGCTCACCCAGTCCAATGTGGTCAAGGTGAATGCAATCTTGAAGGGTGCACGGAAGCTCTAGTACATAATCCATACAACCAGTATGTTCATTGGTATAGACGCTTCATTGATGACATTTTGGTTGTATGGAAGGGGGGGGGGCTTTAGTGTTACGTGTGAATTTATGGCATACATCAACAATAATCAGGATAATTTACATTTCACTTATGATTACAATTTATGTCAGATATCATTTTGGGATATTAAATTAGTAGGTGATAACATTGAGAAATGTGTTAAGACAGCTCCCTATCGCAAGAAAATTGCTGGGAATAACATATCACATGCCAGGAGTAATCATCTCAAGCATACTGTAAAAGCCATAGCAGTAGGAGAACTAACAAGAATTAAGAGAGCATGTTCAGAGGAAGGAACTTTTAAAATGTATGAGAATGACATCATTAGCAGATTAGCAGCACCGGGTTATCCACATCGGACTTTGAAAAGAGCATGCTATATTGTCTCTAATAAGAACCGCAAAACATTACTTGATTCATCAAACAATAAAAAATCGTTGGTTACTTTCTCTACACAGTTCAGCAATAATTATCAGGGTATTATTACCATAATAAATAAAATACCTGAGCTGCAAAACACTTTGTAACTTTACATGGGGTGATACAAGTTTGTTTCAGTATTATGGTATTGAAAGAAAGGGGGGAAAGGGACTTGTTATTTGTATAGCGCCAACTTATTCCACAGGTAATTTATTTATTGCCCCCCAGCAAGCTGGGTACTCATTTTACTGACCTCAGAAGGATGGAGTCAACCTTGAGTGGGCAGGGAATGAACCTGCAACCTTCAGGTCGTGAGCAAGAGCTTAGGACTACATACTGCTGCCTTAACACTCTGTGCCACATGAGGCCCCTTGAAAGAAGTAAAATGCTCACAAGGGTAGGTGACAAACGGATGCTACTCCTCCTCCGGGAGGTGGATTAGATATTAACCTTGAATACAAGATACCCTCTGTATTTAAACTTTAAAAATCACATTATGTACATCTACTGAATTGCATTATGTATGATATAAATGGCTTATATTATACATAAATATTCATATGAAATGTTTATATTTAAGGAGAACATGTGACCTTGCCTGCCTTTTTTTGATTGGTTTTTATTTAGCTTTAACCCCATCCCGCTCCAGGACGTCATACTGCATCGCATATTGTAGTCCCCCAGGGGGACTTAAAAGTTAAGTTGAAAAAAAGATCAATAAAGTTTTTTTATTTGTTAAAAAAAATAGGAATAAAAGTTTAAGTGACCCCCCTTTTGCCATATCTGTAATTAAAAATCTAAATAATAAAATAAAAATACATATTTTGTATCGCCGCATTCGTAAAAGTCCGATCTATCAAAGTAGCACATTATTTTCCCCGCACAGTGAACGTCGTCCAAAAAAAAAAAAAAGAACGCCAGAAATGCACTTTTTCAGTCACCCACGTCTCCCTAAAAAAACGCAATAAAAAGCAATCAAAAAGTCGAATGTATTCCAAATTAGTACTAACAGAAAACACAGGACATCCCGCAAAAAATGAGCCCTTGCTGAACTATGTTGACGGAAAAATAAAAAAGTTATTGCGCGCACAAGATGACAGCAGAAAATAATTGAAAAAAATTAAATGTGTTCGAAAAAAAAGAGTAGTATATTAAAAAAAAACTATACATCTTTGGTATCCTAGTAATCATACTGACCCATAGAATAAAGATATCATGTCGATTTTGTTGCAGTCTGTGCGCTGTAGAAGCAAGGCGCACTGAAAGATGGTGGAATGTCATTTTTTTTTTTTCATTTTACCCCACTTAGAATTTTTTTCAAGTTTTTCAGTACATTATACGGTGCTTTTAATAGCACCATTAAAAACTATAACTCGTACTGCAAAAAACAAGCTTTCATACAACGACATCGATGGATAAATAAAGGAGTTATGTTGGGGGGATTCAAAAGCGAAAATGGAAAAAAAAAAAAAGGCCCGCATCATGCAGGGGTTAATATTGTGGTGTTCTCACTTGCATGCAGAGGCGTAACTTGAAGCTCCTGGGCCCCAATGCGAAACCTGGAATGGGGCCCCCCAACTATAATGCTTTATTCATAGTACTGGGCTCCCTATATGGAGAAGAGAGGCCTTATGGGCCCCTCAAAGGCTCCTGGGCCGGGGTGCAACCGCATCCCTTACATCCTCTATAGTTACGCCCCTGCTTGCATGTATGCCATGATTAAGAGCGGCCACACTGGAAACGCGTTGACGCTAGGTGGCAATTAATGTCCATCAGAACTGTTTTTAAAGATGCCGCAATAAAGTAAAGTTTTTTATTAAGTTGGTGGAAGTCTCCTCTCCAGTAGTGCTACATGTTAATGCCATATTACTCTTTATGGTACATAAGTAAAGCATTGTTTCTTCCACTGAACTGGTGTAAAGCCTCTCCAACACCGGTGTCATATTCTGCACCTGCTATACTGACTCAGCTATAAACTGAAATAGAAGCAACTACCTTATGTACCGACTTTATGTGCAAAAATAGATAAATATTCCTGCCTCTTCTGTCAATTACAGCCCGCGTCAAGGTGAGAGGGGTATAACGAGGAGGATTTATTATCATACTTCAGAATGATTATTTCAGTGGATGAGAAAACACCCCCAACCTGTGAAGTGATCCATATATTAAAAGCCACCGCTGTCAGACCGCTAATTTACCAAATGATTGAAACACTGTCTGCTTTCGCAAACCTTGGCATAACATGTCCACATATTAATTTTCATCCCATCTAAGATGATAGCGTCGAAAAAGAAAATATTTAATTCCTCGTTAACACATGAATAAGCCGATACTGTCATTTTCTACCAAACAATAACCGGATTATCTTGAGAACTGTCAGTTTAGAACAAAACACAGTGTTGCCCAAATTTTCATGAAAAAAAAAAAAAAACAGCAGTGGATAGAATTCGAGATCAGAGTAATAGGACGAAGAGAAATCTGCATTCATGGTAATAAATATTCATATTTGTCTGCTCAGGAGATGGAAATCTAATCAAGGGGCTATTGATGCACTCGCTACCCTGTCTCACTCTCACTCTCTCTCTTTTTTTTTTTTAAAGCAAGGCGTTTCATCTAAATTGGGTTTGATATGGAAATTTGTCTCTCTCCAAGTCCTTCAGGCCACGAGCATGCTGGGATAACAGTGGATGTGTCCAGTATATTAGATGCTGCTGTTGGTTGCCACTATTGTAAATGGAATACATGCCAAAGCAAAAAAAATTGTAATTGTTTTGAGCCTCTGAACGGTCAGCTTCGAGAATCGCTCTTTTTTTCAGTTTTAAAAAAAAAAAATAATATTAAAACCAGGAATATGATTATTTTTATCCCTTTTTTGTATTTGAACAATTTACACTTAAAACCTACATAGAATGGAAAGAAATTTTTGAAATCTGATAGAGGTATCACACCCCATGTCTAAAGGGGTTTCAGGGCAAAAACTATCAACGACCTATCCTCAGCATAGGTCATTAATAGTTAAGCTCCAGGGACCTGCCACACTGGATCCCCGGTGATCACATGGTCAACTGTCATTGCAACGGGGCCAGACTTGCATCATAGGAGACAGGAGAGGAAGTGGCCTAAGTGACTTCACTCCTATTGAAATCAAAGGGAGCTAAAACAACTATTACACCTCTGCATCCTTCCACAGTGTCACAGGTGGAAGTTCCGGAAATGTAATAACCTCCGCCCAAATGAAGCCAATTGACAGGGCTGGTGTGTGAAGGACAGATGTCCTGCCTCCCTCCTGGAGAATGAGTCAGAAGGCTCCAGAAGGTTCTGAGCACAGGGCGTTGCCAGGTATAAAGAGATTAAAAGCTGCAAAGAGACTAGGTGTGTTTTCTTCAGTGTGGAGTGAGAGTAGACTGCAGCAGTGTGTGCAGACGTCAACACACAATGAGACTGTTTTTTGTGGTGGTGGCAGTATGTTATGTAAAGCCCAAGTAGTCCAGGCAGTGCACAAAAGGCTCTGATGACTGGGGGCAAAGATTATGCACTAAAAAGGGCCCTGATGACCTGGAGCCAAAGTTTCACACGCAAGAGAGAGGAGTCACCGCTGTGGCTGTGATGACAGGGTGAATATATTGATCATGGAAGACTTTTGATTTGGATGGTAAGTGAGGTTCGGCCTCAAAAAAAAAAGGTGTGCACACCATGGGACTTTAGTTGACATGTAGACCTGTAATGTGGGAGGAATAAGTTAATTAGTGGGAGCTTAGTTCTATGCGTAAGCGTGCAGTAAACTGTATTCTGAGTATTCAAGTTATTGTATCTTCTGTATAATATGTGTAAGGGCGCAGTGAGCTACCCGACGTTATAAGGGTGGCCTGGAGGTATTTGTAGCCAGGCTTGCGATAAAGTCGTTTGTACAATGTGTTTGCTGATAGTGTGATGTCAACAACATTGAAGAGGTGTGACCCCCACGGGTTGGAAACAGGTCTTGGCTACGGTCTCTTGAAGTATCAGGTGACTTGCTGATGGATTGGTTAGGAGCAAAGTATAAATTGTGTTACATTGTTCTCATGCTGCGCTCAAGTAATTTATATCCTTCTATGAAGGGAAACCGTAACTTCAATTTTACATAAGCTTGAGTTTTTTTGACAAGTGCTGCCTACACCTCTGTCTGCCACCGCCGGGCCACAGTACCACTAAGCGGTTTACAGAGGGGCCATATCAGCATATACTCAAAGCAGACCTTATCTTGCAATATTCAAGGAGAATGCGTCTCAATTTTCATTGACTATCTCAATATCAAAATTACAAAGTGATTGAGGAATCTTTGGGTTTCTTAGCAAGAGAATCAGCCTGTATTAGTAAAGCGTCCCACTTGGTGCCGCCATACTGTCTTTTTTTCCAATTCTAATGAATTCAGAATTTCTAAGTTCAAGAGCAAAGTATAATATTTCCAAACAACGAGCGACATAATTACAGCCTTGATAAGGAGTTAATTTTCTAATATTAGAATTTCTGTGGGTGTTAAAGAGACTTCCCATTGAGGCTGTAAATCTCGTAAAATCCTAGTTCTCTGCTCAGGTACAGCATTCTCCATACACCATTTTTGTATACATGTTGGGAGAGATTTACTAAGCCAAATGAGCCAGATTTATTGCTCAATTTGTGCCAGAATTCCGCCATGCATCACATTTATTATGCACTTTAGAGACAGTTTTTACACTTCATTAGACAGTTTAAAAAAGTGTCTACAAAATAAACAGTGACGTAGACCATTCTTAAAATGTGAAAATCGTGCCTTTCCAATCCAATTTGTATCCTGGTTTTCCTAGAGGGCTTACTCTTTTTCTGCCTTCATACAACGGCACTATCTGCTGGCTAAAGCCAGTACTGCATGAGGTGACACGTTGGATAGGCTCCGAGAGCAGAGAGGCTGGCAATGTACAGTAAGAGAACCCTGACGGACGTCTTCCGACATCGGAGCTGTACAACCTTAAATCATAATGTCTTCAGACGTCAGACAGTGGATTGGAAAGGGTTAAGTAAGAAAGCCAACAGGCGGTATAGGAAAAAGTGTTTAACGTGATGCGCCAAAACTAACACAAAGACTGAATCATGGTGCTTGTCCAATCTAGTTTTAAATGTGTAATCTGGGGAGAAAAGATTAACCCCCCAACAGTCACATTAAATTTGGAAAAATCCTCCTGAAAATGTTACTTTTTGCATTGTAGTTTTTGAATTTATGTGTCATATAAATATATTTGGCGAAGAACTTAGTCGCTTTAAGTGCATTTTTAATCCCTTAATAACATAACTAATTTCAGCCCTAAGAACCAGTAAATCGGATGCCTTTTGTGTTCCAGCGGTCATAACTCTTTTATTTTTTCATCAATGTAGCTGTATGACACCTTGTATTTCGCGGGACGAGTTCTAGCTTTCGTAAGAACTAATTTCAGGTCCATTTAATGTATTGAATAACTTTTATTCATTTTTTTGATGCGAGGCAATGGAAAAAAAAGCTATTTCAGCATTGTTTTAGGGAATTTATTTTTATGACAGTCACCATATGGTTTAAATATTATTTTACCGTTATTCTTCAGCTCATTATGATTATGACAACATCAAATTTATAGAGGTTTTTTATGTTTTACCACTTTTGCACAATATAACCTCTTTTATTTTACAAAAAAGACTATGTGTGGCGCCCCATTCCAGGACCAGAGCAATTTTAATTTTGGTTCAAAAGATTTTTATTTACATTTTCCAACATTACAAATATAATGTTTGAGCTTGCATATATTGTACACGAAAAAATCCTAAGTGCTATGCGCTCAGTGAAAGCCGGTCACGGAATTACACAATCCAGCATCAAATAAGCATTGAGAAAAAATAAAATAGAAAATACACAAACAAAAAACAAAGAAAAACAACTTGAATTAAGTAAAACAGTTGAAGACACACAAACACCAGACAACTAGACAAGGGTACGATAGGTGGGAGGGTTAGGGAATGGAAATGGAGGACTGGACCCCCTGGAAGAATGTTGCCCATGCCCAGTAGCGGTTGGAGTCACCGGATTTACTCTCTGCTCGGGTCCGCGTTATTTGAGTCGCGCTTTTCGTAAAATTCGAGAGTAAACTCAAGTAACGAACCCCATTGACTACAATGGGAGACTCGAGCATTTTTGTATGTGGGACGCCGGGTCCCGAGCTTTTTTTTTCTCTTGGTTCGTGTTCTCTCTCTCTTTCCCCAAAAACTGGGCCGGGGTCAAACACGGCGTGATGCCTGTTCGAGTAACGAGCACCATCGAGTATGCTAATACTCGAACGAGCATCAAGCTCGGCAGAGTAGGTTCGCTCAACTCTACTCTCTATAACTGCCCCATATCTACCCAGGCTTTGAATCTGTCCGAGGAGCGGAAAGAGATCCACACCTACTATATTTTATAGAACTCTTCATGGGCACCACTCCTATCTGCCTTTATCTCGTTGAAGCACATAAGTTCATTAAGCTGCTCGGCCCACATCATCCTTGACGGTGGGGTGGTGGACCACCACAGTCTTGGTATGATTCTTCTGGTTGCTAGGATGAACAAACGCAGTATAATATTTTTTGGTCTTTTTGAAAGGGCCTGGGAAGATTGAGAGCAGGGCCATTTCCATGGTTAATTTTACCTGTGTTGAGTATATAGTGTTGTGGACCTCACTCACTTCCCTCCACAGGGCGGCCACTGTAAGACAGCTCCACAAAATGTGGGACATGTTCCCTCTGTCTCTATTACACCTCCAACACGGGGGTGACGTAAGAGAAAAAATTCTCTGTAGATGGTGAGGGATCTTATACCACCGAGACAGAACCTTGAAATTTAGGTCTTGCAATTTGCATGCAGATGAAAGTTTGTGGCACAGGTACCAAGCCCTCTCCCAGTCCTCCCGTGGAAGGCTCTGACCCAGCTCCCTTTCCCAGGCAGCCACATAAGCAGGCATCTAGGACTCCGTCTCCCGAGACAGCAGCAGTCTATATATTCTGGATATCACGTGTCACTGGGAAACTGGTGACACACATATTTGCTCAAATGGGGTGAGGGGGCCAGAGATTCACCTGGGAGGGTCAGGGACCCAAATTTAGGGTTTTTTTTACCTTTATGAAAGCTCTTAAAAATTCAATTTGCTACAAGTAGGGTCTAATTGGCTCATAAAGTTTACAGCAAGAGTGTACAACCCATGGGCTGCATGCACATATGGGCTCATGGGCCTTTTACTGCATCGGAAAAGATTCCATATGGGCTGACCGCTCTTTGGGCCCACACTCCATTATATGCTGCTGTCAGCAACTACATGTGGATGGCCCTATGTATAAGAACTATAGCAGCCCGCCTGCCCAAAGACTGTAAAGTAACAAAGGCACACAAGGTGGAGGAGCTCTGGGGTAGGTACTTACAGTTCAGCTAGCTGAGTCTAAGCCAATGAGACCCCTCACTTGTCCAGTACTTAGCAGCCCCACCTCCAAGCCATACTGACCACGTGACATGCTACTGGCCTGGAGGTGTCGGGACATACTCAGCAGAACAGCGGCGAACTACCCGGGGAAGTGGTTAGCTCTGCCTCTTCCTACCCCCTCCCTAATTGTCTCTCGGGCTACAGCAAAATCAGCGCCTACTGTGAGTGAGTCTGTGTGAGTTAATGAGTGTGTGGCCCAGTGCAGACAGTGGTTAGTAGACTAACAAGGTCAGCTGCCTGCCTCTGTGAGGTGGGTATTAATTGATTATTTTGAGCCTAAAGGTATGTTCACATGGCAACATTTCCATATATGCAAATTCTGCTTCTAAAAACTGTGGCAAAATTCGTGGTTTTCTGCTGTGGCTTTTGCTATGGATCCGATGCACATGCAGATTTAGTCCTGTCAATGCGCAAAATCCATGTGCAGAATTCTGGAGTATTTCATTAGTGCTTGCGTACTTCATGTGCGGCACAACACAACTCTTCTTCTTCCAATGCAGCCCAGAGATGCCGAAGGGTTGGACACCCCTGGTCCACAGTAGTTTGTCCATCGTCGCACCAATTATTTACAATGCTATGATATGCCGTATATAGAATAGCTGGTGACTCGTACATAAAATATATCAATACATTTAGCATGGGGATAACATAGCTGTGCCAGTTGTAATAACACATTTTAGTGAGTACGTTTATTGGCAGGATACAGTGTGGAAAATTGAAATGTGTTAGTTTCTCTGTTGGTATAATTGGAAAAAAATCCTTGTATATAAATTGAAAATTATAAGTCAACATTTTTAGATGTCATATTTTTTAAGCAGAGGCATATGGAGGATCCAATCCATTAAAATCTGAGAGTAACGACCGCAGCATGATCCATCTCATACCATATCCATGGAGGCACCATATGGGTCTTCTGTTTGCTGTTGTACAAAGTCCATGTGTAGAGGGGGAGCGACACTCTGCACTCCTCTCTACAACTAAGTAGCTCACAACTGCCACAGAAAGTGGCTCCTATAGGCTCCTCCCCCTTCCTGTAGACTTGGCTGGGAGACAGACATTCTGAGCATCAGTGAGGAGGGCTCTGACCATTCCAGTGAGCTCACAGCTAAAGAAGCAGCCCACACAGCAGAAGGATAGCAGCAGGACTAAGCCCCGCCCCCTGGAAAGTGCCAGAATGTTCCAGGCTCTATATTAAATCTCTGAGCTATGTCATAGCGCAAGAAAGTCCGGGACAGGAATGTGTCAGGACTGAGTTCTGCAGGAGAAGGAAGCTCGAGGTTCAATAGTCTGCAGAAGAGGAAAACTTGGAGCAATAGCAAAATAATCTGCAGGAAACCCCGTGGAGAGAAGCTGCTGTTGGAGAGCCAAGGGCTGCTGAGAGGGCAGAGGATTTACAAGAGTCAGATTGCTGAGTGAGAACGCCTGAAGCAATAGTCTGCGGGGACAAGATGGCAGGCTGACCAACAGGAGCTGCAAAGAGGATGCTGAGACTTCACAGAAGACTGCTGAGGACTGTCTAAATCTGCCAAAGGGCCACAACAAAGACAGAAAGATCGCGTTGAACTATAACAGTGAAAGAGAGAAAGCTTGATACTGTGCTACTTGACCAATGGAGCAAGTCACCCCAGAGGACAGTGAGGATTTCAGCTGCATTGGATTGTAAGTGAGGTTAGCCTCATTACAATCTAAATAGAAAGCACCCTTATAGTGACTTTCAGGGATTAGCAGGCCTGCCATTAGGGTAGTGAGACAACTGTTATTGGGGACAGTTGTTAGAGAAGGAAAGCTCAAACTATTGCTATCAAACTCAGGGCCTAGCAAATTCTGACCACCAACATTTGATTATCCACAGGATTCCGCTGAGTGTGGGAAGTATTCTGTTATTTACGAACTGTGTGCGCTAGGTTGCGACTGATTGTTCCATTATACTGAGTAGAAGTTTGAACTGCCTTATTACTGTTGTGCATTGCCCACACGAAAACTGTTCTATACAAAGTATAAAATATTGTGATTCTAAAGTAGACATACAGCAGCCATTATCACTCTTGGTTAGACGTAGTTAGGATTATTTACGGTGCTGTGACCTTTTATTTTTGCCTGAACTGTTTTTCTAAATTTCGTGACCCTATTCCTTTTCAGTTTGTTGGTTAAAATAATAGTTTCTGTTTTTGTAACTCCGTGGTCTGCATTGTATTGCTGCAGCCTGTGTTGTACCCACGACCTTCGCCACATGCTCTCAACCAGTAGCAGCACTTTTACTGTCTAAAAGAGATAGAAAGGTGAGACTCCAGGGGGCAAAAGAGCGCAAAACATGGGATAACTGAGCAGTGGAAAAACATCTCCTGGTCAGATGAATCCAGATATCTCTTACACCGTGCCGATGGGAGGTCAGAATTTGGTACAAGTAGCATGAATCGATGACCTCTTCCTGTCAGCTGGTCAGAACATGTCAGCACTTCCACCTAATCTACAGCAATTACAAGAAGCTTCCTGTCCGCAGGGGCCGGTATTCCTGCAGAACAATTTCAGCACATAGTGCATATATCTACACCATAAGGAATTACTGCAGTTCTGAAGGGTAAAGGAGGTCCAACGCGCTAGTAGATAGGGGTCCCTAATAAAGTGGTCATTCAATGTATAGTCAATCATTTATTGTGCACATTTACTGATAGGGTATGGTTCATTTTGTGGTATACATGATTATATGCTGTCTGTGTTTTTTAGTTTCTTTATTGAAAGGGTTCATAGTACGGTATGTTTGGCCGAAAAAAGACATATGTCCAGCAAGTTAATTAGATATATCATTGACGTCACTTTTGAAGTGGTCAGACAAAGGATCCTGTGAGTAACAACGATAAAAGAGGAGGATGGAGCAAGACGCATTGAAGGTGGTGAAATAGTTCTGGAGTAAAAAGTGTTCCAAATGATGGAGGTGCTGCCAACCAGATAACACTCCACCAAGGTGGGCGTGAGTATAGCGAAAGAGAATGTGATAAAATGCTGGTGGTGAAGGCACAACATTCTAAGCTACTAGAAGATTAAGGTCCAATATACGATAGTGAAAGCACTTTTTTTTTAATCAAACAACATAAAGATCCAGCAAGTGAATACACGTTTCGCGGTCGAGCCCCTTCGTCAGTTCGGCTGGATTAAACACAACAGGATGCCTGGGGGTGACATAATTCCAAAAGTTTTTGGATGTGCCAGAGGTCCTCTATGTGGCAGGGAGACAGGGAGGAAAGAAGTGATTCAACAGGACCAGGAGATGTTTTAATCCAGTCGAACTGACGAAAGGTCTCGACCTCGAAACTCGTTTTCACTTGCTGGTTCTTTATGTTGTTTAACCCATTTACGACCAGCCACTGTATATATACGGCGGCTGGTGCTGGGCTTAAAGGACCACCGATTGTAAAAATACGGCGGTGCTCTAAGCCTCCTGGCTCTGCAATAAGTCAGAGGCAGGTACGGGTTATCAGCTGTTAGTGACAGCTGATAACCTGGAGCAGAAGGCAGGAGGGGTTTTTAACCCTTCCTGCCTTCTGCTTCCCCGATATACAGTGCTCAATGAGCACTCGGGGCAAAGTGAAAGTAAGAAGTTCTTTCACTACGGGAGCCTCGGGGGGTCATGTGACCTCCCGGGATTCCCTGCTACTGCAGAGCTGGAGGGTCAGACTTAGACCCTGGCAGCTCTGCAGGTGACTAATGTCACCACAGGGGTTGCTTTCCCCTGTAACTGAGGGTCCTATGGACTGCCCAGCTACAGTGGGAAAATGTCAAATAAAGTTAAAAAAAAAAAAAAGTGAGTGTCCCCCAAAGGTCTTATATGACGTCATGGGGGACACAGATAGTAAAAAACACAATTACATAAATAAGTAAAACAAAACAACAGAATAAAACAACAAAACATACATAAAAAAGAGAATAACACAAAGCAGACGCCAACAAAAACCGTCACCGTATGCGCCCTATAAACCAAAACCATACATACTATATATCAAAACGTCCAAAATAAATAGAGGAACCCATTTCCATACTTTATTTTAGTGTAAATATAAAAATAATTTTTTTAAAAACTATAAATGTTAAAAAAATCATTTTTTTTAGCATTTTACCCCCAATAAAACTAAAAAACGGAAAAAAAAGTCAGTGAAAAAGATATTTAAAAAATAGTCCTATATGTCACGGAAAAAAAAACGCAGCACAAATAATTTTGGTAGCTAAAGGAAAAAAAATAGAGCAGTAAAACCGCCACATGGGTAAAATCCCTAAAAAGTGTCTGGTCCTTAAGGTACAAAACAACCTGGTCCTTAAGGGGTTAATAAAATAGAAGTGCTTTCACTATTGCATCTTGGACCCTAAGGGCTCATGTCCATGGGCAAAAGAAGAATTAAAATCCGCAGGGATGCATTGACCACCCGCGGGGTAGATAAATACCCGCGGATGGTCAATAAAAGTGATTTTAAAAAAAATGGAGCATGAAAAAATCTGGACCATGCTCCATTTTCATGCGGGTCTCCCGCGGGGATGGCTCCCGCGGGCTTCTATTGAAGCCTATGGAAGCCGTCCGGATCCGCGGGAGACCTAAAATAGGAATTTAAAAGAATTTACTCATCCGGAGCGGACCGGGAAGGTCTTCTCTTCCTCACGGGCGGATCTTTCTTGCTTCGGCTCGGCGGATGTGCCCGGCGCATGCTCGCGGCACGTCGGCGACGTGCCGGAGACGTGCCGCCGGCGTGACGAGTTCATCCGCCGGCCGAAAAAGAAGATCCGGCCGTGAGGAAGAGAAGACTTTCCCCGCCCGCTCCGGATGAGTAAATTCTTTTAAATTCCTATTTTCAGCGCTCATGTCCGCGGGGCAGGAGGGACCCGCTGCAGATTCTCCATGTAGAATCCGTAGCGGGCCTGATTTTCCCCGTGGACATGAGGCCTAACTTTCCACAAGGTTAGAGTGTTGGGCCTTCACCACCAGTATTTTACCACATTCTCTTTCGCTACACAAAGGATCCTAACCATTGTTCATAACGAATGGGTCAGCTCTCCATGGCAATCAATAGAGGTACACAAGTGGCGGAATACCCTCATTTATCAGTTTCTTACTCCCATTGACTTGCGTGGAGCATAGATTACACATGTACAAGCATCTCTCCATAAAAACAAGTGCAAGATTTTGTTTGGTCACTGTGACCCTAATAATATGAATAGCTAGTAGAGATGAGCGAGCATACTCACTAAGGACAATTGCTCAATCGAAGGTTCGGCTGCTGGCGCGGGTGACAGGTGAGTAGCGGCAGTCAGCAGGGAGGAGCGGGGGGGGGGAGGGAGAGAGAGATCTCCCCTCCGTTCCTCCCCGCTCTCCCCCGCCGCTCCCCGCCCGCCGCCGGCAGCCGAATCTTTGCTCTCGAGCGGGCAGGTACTCACTAAGGGCAATGCTCGATCGAGCAATTGCCCTTAGCGAGTATACTCGCTCATCTCTAATAGCTAGTAATTTATCAGAAAACCTTTTTAGCCCTTTAACCCCTTAAGAATGCAGCCCTTTTTTTCTTTTTCTTTCCTACTTTCAAAAAAATCATAATGTTTTTATTTTTCCATCGACATAGTTGTCTTTGGCTCGCTTTGTTTTAGGGTTTATTCTTCAGCTGTCCTATTTAATGGACCCCCAAATGCTGATTTAGGCATTCAAACGCCACTGTCAGAATTGGCAGCAACATTAAGGGACCCTTCACTTGGGCCAGAATTGTCCACAGGACACAGTGTAAATGAGAATTTTGCTGCGTTTTAAGTGCGGAATGCATTCTGTAAAATGTCTTGCAGAATTCATTGCGTTTTTTTCCACAGACTTTAATTGTAGATTTACATCTCCTGTATGAAATCCGCAACAACAATTCTATCATATGTCCTTCATTCCACAACACAAAGCTGTTCCGCAGTAGAATTTAATCTTGTGGGTTTGAAGTAAAGACTTGTGGATTTTAACAGATGCGGAATTCAAGCCGCATGGGGATAATATTGTGATGCAGAGATGTCTGTACGGACTAATTCCCGCCCCATGTGAAAGGTCCCTGAGGCTTTATTCCCACAAGCGTATATCGACCGCCGTTTTCATGACCATCTGATATATGCTACGATGTGAGCTGTAAAAACTCGTGAACGGATGGGCCCGGTGCATATACCCTAAGGCTGCCATGCTGTTGAGCCTTTACCTTCCCTCCCCCTCGCCGACTCACCTCCTCTCTTCTTCCTATCGGCTGTTTGCAATGAGAGGGGCGGGGCAGGGGCAGAGCTAAGCGCTGCCCCGTCCCGCCTCCTTCCATTGCTGGCTGCGGACAAGGACCGGGGACGGGGTGGGAGCTTAGCTTCGCCCTCGTCCCGCTCCCTTCCTTTACAATCAGCCGGAGGGGAGAAGAGAAAGGGAGTTTAGCAGTCATGCTGCTAAACTCCCTTCCACCTCTCTTCTCCAGCCACTGTCATTGGCTCCCATAGGAGCCCATGCAGGGGCCGACGTATTCCGGCCCAAAAGATAGTTCCAGGACTATCTTTTGGGCCCGACATAAAAACACCCAACGCTATATTGGCTGGCCGGGCGCTTTTACACCGCGGGAATACGGCCATGTGACCTGATGCCTTGGAATCCAATGCATCAGATCATAGCGTATACAGGCCAACCGTGAAAACAGCGGGCTGTTATACGCTCATGGGAAAAAGCCCTTAAAGTGATCGGTGTGAAACCTGATCACGCAGTTCGTGTCAGCTGTCAAAGGCAACCAACACTGCCCATGTATAGAGCGGACTCAGCTTCCGAGTCCGCGCCATATTAACCCTGTGCACCCGGGACGTAAATAGATGTCCTGGGGTGCTAAGGGATTACGTACTAAAGTATTATTAATATCTGGATGGATCTGAACTCTTCTGTCTATGTCTTTTTAGTTTTTTTTTTATATATTTTTTTAATTAGTCATTGGAATATTTCAATTTTTGCTTCTCTGAACGTCTTCGTTATAGTGTCTAGATTGCCTCCTTTTTATATTAAACCTAACAATCCGACTGGGTATCTCCAGTGAGAATAATAGTGGAGATTTTCATCAACACCTTTTCTATCACCATTTAGCAGGTGCAACAATTAAAAATGTACTGAAACTGCTGGCGATGACACTTTATATTGTCTTACTGCTAGGTAAGGACTCCCCTTATTTTAATTGATTAAATCATTAAGCAGTAATTAATCATTGCCTACTTGACTTTTTGCATTGCTCATTAAAGGGCCTGAGCAACATTAGAATAACATGGGTTCTTTTCTAATACTGCATACATATATAGTACTGCTCTCGGATACACAGATACATACAGTTACAAGAAAAAGTAAGTGAACCATTTATAATTCTCTAGATTTCTGCAGATTACTAGTAGAATGTGCTCTGATTGTTATCTAAGTCACAACTACAGACAAATACAATGTAACTAATAACACACAAATAGTTCATGTCTTTTAATGAGCATGTTGAGTAATCATCATCCATAGTGCAGGGAGTAAGTGAACTTCTATTAATGACTTTTCCAAGAGCTACTTGGCTAAAGGTGTTTCAATTAAAGAGATGAGATTGGAAGTGCAGGTTTTACAGGTGCTTTGCCCATTAAAGAAAGGCACACAAAGATTGGTTAGTGTGAACCATGTCTTGATGCAAATAACTTTCAGAAGACCTCAGAAGTTGTATTATAGAGATTCATGAAGCTGGAAAAAGCTACAAAAGCTAAACATCACTTCACAGTTATCTTCAGATGGAGAACATCTGTGGATGTTCTACTCTCCCTAGGAGGGGGTGCTTTGGGGGTTATTTTAGAAAGGGCATTAAGGTTTGGGGCTGTGGTGGAGGGGGCATCATGGTTTGGGGCTGCTTTGCTGCCTCAGTGCCTGCACATCTTGCGACCATTAAGGGTACAATTAGTTCTAAGGTGGATCTAAGTATCTTTCAGGAGAACATAAGGGCAGCCATCCATAATCTCAAGCTGAAGAGATTTTTTGGTAATGCAACAAGGCAATCATTCAAAGCGCACAAGTAAATAAACTAAAAAATGGTTGGAAAATAAGATCTGTGTTTTGGAGTCGGCAAATCAGAGTCCTAACGATAATCCCATCGAGATGCTGTGGCATGACCAGAAGAGAGCTGTGCTTGCAAGGCATCTCAGAAATATTGGTGAACGGAAAGACATTTGCAGGGAGGAATCCTCCGACATGCCAACTCAACATTATGCAAATTTTATTTGTGGCTTCAGAAAAAAACTGGCAGATATGATTGTTTCTAAAGGGGAATCTTCAGCTTACAAAATGTATGGATTACCTAACGTTTTCTGCCTACACTGTGGATGTTACTCAATGTGCTAAAAAAAAGACATGAATGATACATCTGTTTGTGTATTTTTAGTTAGTTTTGTCTATAATTGTGATTTAGTTAACTAACAAACCACATTTTATTAGTAATCACTGCAGAAATTTGGGGAATTCTAAAGGGTTCACTTACTTTCTTGCAGCTGTATTTTTATATATTAATTAGTTACTCACATTGCTGTAGGTATAAGAGGAGAACATTCTGGGACCAACAAGGGAAGGGCTGTAGAGGGTGCTAAAAGCTGTGAGAAATGCATCACAATGTTCTGCTTCAATTTGTGAGTATATTTAAGACCATACATGATTGAGAGGTGTTATCCCATTTAGGAAACCCATATCGATATATTCTATTAGGGAATTCTGCAGTAATGGGGGTGGGGTTTCCATAAGGAGCTTCATCACTTGCCCTGAGTGAAGAGTGACTACAAAGAGAGTCTCTTGCTCTGGAGGACTCATCTTTTTGGTATTATTGTACCTTGATGCCACCGGAAGTGGTGGGTGTCCACGAGGGTAAGGGTGTTTGACAGCCAGGTGATGCCCCCTGTTTCTAATTGGCTGTAGTAGTAGCTTCTCTTCCTTGGCCTTAGAAGTCCTGTGCACTGTGTTTTCCACTTCGCATTGTCGGACAGCTATCTGCCTTTGCCGCTCATGTGTTTGTGTCCCACGGCCATCTCCCCTCCTGAGGATGCTGGCATGGTCCCCGCTACAAGCTTGCATGTGCCGCGGCACAGGGGGCGTCACCTGGCTGTCAATCAACCTTCCCCTTGTGGACACCCACCTTTCCTGTGGTGTCAAGGTACAATAGTACCCGTCCTGTCCTACATCACATAGACAACCCATTGATGTGAATGGGCAGTATGTAATACTTAATTTCCCCTGTGGTGGTGATGCAGTGAAATTTAGCACTTAGGGCTTAGTCACATGACCGCACTTGCGCGCTGCGTAAATTTGCTCGCACAATGAATAGAAACTATTGATTTCAATGGGTTCGTTCACATGAGTGTATTTTGCGTGCACAATTCATTTGCACAAAAAAAAATATGCAGCATGTTCTATTTTTGTGCTTGTAACGCACGAAAATAGCACATATTAAACGTAATGCTCCATTGAAATCAATGTGAGCATGCTTGCATTTTTTTTTTTTTTTGCATGTGCAAAATGCAGGACATGTGCGCGCAAAAAATACAGCAAAATACACATGGAAAAAACTCAATGCAAACCTGCAAATAAGCAATGCTTATGCCCGTGTGAAGCTCGCCTTGCTGTCAGGTTTCCTGACAAATAACAACTGACTGCTGGGTCCCAACAGGGAAACACTTTGCGATCAGCTTATTGTTAGGAGAGAACCCCTTTAAATTTGGGCCTCTCTGGCGGGCAGATTGTATTGTACCTCTTCTCACAGGTTCCTAACATGCTGTACTGGAAACAGCTGAGCTTAGTTTCACCTGCAGAATAAAAAAAAATTCAAGAAAGTAATAGATCCTGGATAAATCTTAGTTAGTTTGCTACCGATTCTACATATTGAAGAAATAGCTGTATTTCTGTTTTGGATTTTTTTTCGTACGTGAATCCCGCGGTTTTATTCTTCATAGTACTCAATGTGACGGAATTCTAAATTCAATTGTTTTGCCACTTGTTCATTTTGGGATTTCTTCCAGGAAGCCCCATTTGCCCACTGGGATCCATCTGCATTAACATTTTAATGAGGCTTGTAATTTAAGGCATGGGACCAAAATATCTGGTGGCCTGGACATTTTTGGGCAGCAATCCAGAAGCCATTGATTAGTTTGGCTGTGGGAGAAGAGTTCCTGGCATTACTTTCTTCTAAACGACACAGCTTTCCAGATGCCAATTACAGGAGTAGAAGTCGAAGGAAACGCAGAGACACATTTTTTTCTCACGAGTGGGAATATGGTAAAGATCTGTAGAAAAAACACGTATAAGTGGCTCAAAATGCTAAAATAAATAGATATACTTACTCTTGGAAAACAAGTGCCACTTCGACACTACCGGTAACCAACTTGACGTGAAGTCCAACGTAACATTATTGTGAATGATGACATGTTATCACTGGGGCATACAATTGGCTGGCACAGTCACATGGTGCCCAACAAGTGTAATTGAATCTCAAGATTAGAAAAGCAGGTATAATAGAATCTGAATTAATGTTTGAGAAACTTCAAAAGTGAATATTGGTTCAAAATTGGCATTTTGAACCTGGGTATCTTTGGCAGTCCAATTGAAATTAATGGAGCGGCATACAATGGGGGAGGTGGGGTGAATGAATAGTCTTCCCCTTCCATATTGTATTTTTGGGAGATTGCTAGTTTGAACTTGTTTAAAGGGGTTGTACCTGAGTCACAAGTTATCCCATATTCACAGGATAGAGGATACCTTGCTAATTGAAGGAGGCCCCATGTCACCCCTCTCCCACAGTAAGGAGGAAACTGTCACCCAGGGACGCTGACGCTGATTCAGTTTTCATTGGGACTACCTGAGATAGCTAAGCGGCAAGCACTTGGGTATTTTCACTTGGACAGCGCGCCATTCATTCTAAAATCACTGCTGGGGGTTGAAGTGACCCCGCAGCGACAGGCAGTGGGGGACTCGGGACCCCTGATCTCAGGATCAATTAGGTATCAGCAGTGAGACCCCCATGACCACCAAGTTATCCTATGGAGAGGAGAGAACTTGTGATTCTGGTACATCCCTTTTAAGTAGTGCAAAACTGTTTTAATAATGTTTACAATGGATTGTTTTACTTGCTGCCACATGAATGAGTCGCGGCCCCAGTAAGGTGATTGTGAAAATAACCAGTCACAGTGCTGCTGAGAAACAAACTTTCATGGGATGAATGCAGCTCTTAGGCCTGCCTTCTGGGAGGAACAAGTGTGAGGGGTGTAAATGAGAGAGCTTGGAGCGCACAAGGGTTTGTTGTCGTTGGCGGCATGCAGTGATCGAAGTGGTGGGAGGTTGGGGGTGGCGAAAAATCTGCTAGAGTGAATACACGTGGGCCCTAGAGCTTCAACTGGTGCAACCTGGCCAAACTGCCAAGGGAAAAGAGTACCTTCTACTTTCACAGGCTGAGCACATAGCTATGTGTGGAGAGTATAGGGACCAATGCCAGGCCTGAATCGTGCTTTGTAAAAGTTTGTTCTCTTGATCCCATTTGGCTGTAAGGTCATATTGCCTGTTATTTTCTGATTTACATAGTAGCAGTTTACCATAAGAAAACCTTTTCTATACTGCTGCACTTATCCTGTCTTTTGCTTAAAGAGATATCACCACTCCATTCATTTGGGAAATTTTGGGACCCTCATTCTGGTGATTCATAGAGGCCCCAATGTTCAGATTCCCACTAATCTACCAGTTTTAACTTACCCAGTGGGATGGGGGAATATTTGAAAAAACATCAACTAACTGAAAGACTCCTTTAATTTCAGCACTAAGTGTAAAATAATGAAAAATACCTTATATTCATCAGGGAGGAAGTATGACTGCTACTCATATTTCAACATAAAAGGGGTAATCCCATCACTGCTTTTCATGGTGAAGATGGGAAAACCTGTCCCTCTGTTTCCGAACATCTGTCAGAAACAACACAAATAAGAAAAAGTCAGAAGCAACAGAGCACTTCAGCCCAGTGCCGTTTCTGTAGCTGTTATTGAAGTAAATGAAAGCTACGGAAATAGAGTAGCACAGCATGCTACTACTATAACTCTGGGCTACGCTGTTTCTGTAGCTCCTATTCATCTCAATGAGATGTTTAGAAACAGCAGTGGGCTGAAGCATTTGGCCACTTCCCTAGCCTCTAGCCAAATGGCCAGTAACTATAGCAGCGGTTTCCAGTTTCAGTTATGAAAAGCTGCACTGGATCCGAAAACCTGAAAGACTCACGGGCTGTTAACAAACAGACTGCAAGTACACATAAAACAGTGGTAAACAATAAATAAAACAGACAGCAAGTAAACACTGTCCCTATAAACCCTTTACCCAGGAAAGGGATCTGCCTGTACGCAGATAACCCACCCTAACAAGGGCGAACCTGACCACGTACCTAGTCCACTAGATGACCCTACGTGAGAGAGGAGAAAACCACAGAGAACAAGATATCAACAATACTAACTTCAGTACTTAGCTTAGTGAAGAATGAGGAAAACAGGAGATCTAGTCCCAACCTCTAACTTCTACCCCCCTCAGAGGGAGACTGAATTAAACAGCAATGAGATAAGTCCAAGGCCAGACTAAATAGTGCTCCCAAATTACCCACATGTGAAACCAAGAAAGTCACACCTAAAACACTCCCACCAGAGCCAGAAGATGAAGAGAACCAAATACAAGACCTGAACCAGATTACTAGAAAGGAACAGATCTCAGAACCATCGCAACACCAAAGTGGGAAAAGCCCTTTAAATATCTTTCCTGGTTTCATCATTTCAAGGGTTCTTGCGAATTTATAAACTATCAAATTTTGGGGCCACTTAGTTGTATAAATGGTATCAAGAACGGGAGGCAGTGAGTTCTCCTTCAATGGAAGTGTTAAAGCAAAGGCTGGACAGATATCTGTCTGGGATGATTTAGTGAATCCTGCACTGAGCAAGGGGTCAGACCTGATGACCCTGGAGGTCCCTTCCAACTCTACCGTTCTATGATCATGCAGTGAGCAGAGGGATGGACCCGATGACCCTGGAGGTCCCTTCCAACTCTACCATTTTATGATCCTGCACTGAGCAGGGGGTTGGACCCGATGACCCTGGAGGTCCCTATAGCTCGACCATTCTATGATCCTGCACTGAGCAGGGGGATGGACCTGATGACCCTGGAGGTCCCTTCCAACTCTACCATTCTATGATTCTATGAAGCATCACAATCAAGAATAATCTTTATATACACTGAACTTTTAACAAGAGAATTTCTATTACCCGTGATATGAAATACTCCTATATAAAAAAAGACTAAAGTAATATGTGATACATTTATTGACTAAAAAGATTATATATGCAAGTTTTTGAGTCTACTTAGGCCTCTTCATCAGGCTGTGAGACTCCATCAGACTCGGCTAAACTCTTGTATATTCTCTGTGGTGTAAGGCAAAGTTCGACCAGATCAAAAGACTTTCAGAATCTAGCTTTACAGAATGAGTTGTCGGAGAATCATTTGCAATTCCTTATAAACTCCACACACCTCCTCCATATCTCTCTATCTTATTAACAAATCATTCTTCTTCCTCTTGAAACTTCAAGTATGATTATGACACATCAAACACAGAGCTGCTCAGGTCTGTCTTGTTCTTAATTTGATAACCACATTAATGATGAAATAATTGGTGGACGTGTCTTGATATAATCATTCTGGTGTTTGTGTTTTACGTGGAAATTTCAGGGTTTTTTTTTAATATAAATTACATTTAAAATATTTTTACAAGATTAATTGTATTTTTCAGAATTCCTGCCGTCTCTCTGTGCGTGGGCGCGTTTGTAGAGCACACAATGCAAAGCATTTAAAATAACTCTATCTCTATTGCCATCAGAAATCTAGTTTAGCTTTCTATAGGCTCTTAAAGGGAATGTGTCATCAGAATGTTACATATCATAAAAATCAAGTTTTTATATTAAACATATTTTTAAGTATTTTTGGTGTTTTTTATTTAATTTTCAATGTCATAATCTATACTTTAACATTTTCGCAACTTTTCACTGACCACTAAGTCTACCAGTAGTCTGGCACTTCCTGCTCTGTAGAGAAAGCTTCCCAGCAGACATCTCATCATTGTCACAGGCAGGATTACAATGAAAGGTGAGACCTATATATTTAGTAGATATCACAGGATCCACCATTCACAGTAGATGATGTCACAGCTCACCTCCTCCACCTTCCTGCACAGGGTGTGTCCAAAACATTCTCCCATAGAAGCCAATGAGTCCCCTCTTGTTCATTGTGTCTATGGTTCATGAGACTGCTGTAAAGCATATCTCTAAATACTGTTAAAGGGGTTGTCTCGCGGCAGCAAGTGGGGTTATACACTTCTGTATGGCCATATTAATGCACTTTGTAATATACATCGTGCATTAAATATGAGCCATACAGAAGTTATTCACTTACCTGTTCCGTTGCTAGCGTCCCCGTCTCCATGCCTCCGTCTAATTTCGCTGTCTTCTGGCGTTTTTAGACGCGCTTGCGCTGTGCGGTCTTCTGCCTGGTGAATGGGGCCGCTCGTCCCGGAGAGCTGGTCACCGCGTCGTCATCGTAGCTCCGCCCCGTCACGTGTGCCGATTCCAGCCAATCAGGAGGCTGGAATCGGCAATGGAACGCGGAAGACAGAAGAAGAAACTCCACGGTGCACCATGGGAAGACCCGCGGTGCACTGTGGGAGAAGACCAGCGGCGCCATCTTTAAAAGAAGAAATGAAGAAGCTGCAGAACGCTGATGCAGGTAAGTACAATGTGCTTTTTAAAAACTAACAAATGCTTTCTTTTTCACAGGGCAGAATGCAGGGGTCCATTTAAAAAAAAAAAATCACTTTCGCTGCGAGACAACCCCTTTAACTGCAGCTCAAAGAAGATGGCTACCTCCTCCCCTCTGATTTTTAAGAATATCATCATCTATGTCCTGAATATCCACCTTTGAAAATAATTGTTTTTACATATAAAATGGGTTTTTTAAGCTTAGAAAATAATAAAAAGTACCTAAATTTGTCTAAATGCTCAACAGAAAATACCACCATGGCTCAGAAGTATATGTTCATGTCATTATCTTGTTCAGCTCTGTGCAGCGCAGTTGTTTTCATGCTGCTAAGGCTTGCTGTGTGTCAATATAAAAGACTACAGCTCTCCCAATTCCTCTTCCCTCTTACAGACATGGCCCCTATTTACAGCTTTCTGTTCATTATAAGGTGTAAGGTTGGGCTGTAATTGGAGACCTCCACTTCTCTACTGAAACTCTGTGGATGTTGACTAGGTTTATATAACATCCGACCACAATCTGTTGACTTGAAGGCTTCTCTACACCTTGGCTCAGGTCAAAACTTGTACCTGTATGTAATGAGAAGTTGCTCCAGGTATGGAAAAATATTACTTTATTAGTCTTACTTACAATATTAACCCTTTCCAATCCACTGTCTGATGTATAAAGACATTCTGATTGAAGGCTGTACAGCTCCGATGCCGGAAGACATCCGGCAGGGTATTCTTACTGTATATTACTGGCCGCTATGTTGTGAGGGGCCTCTCCAGCATGTCCCATACCGCAGTACTGGCTCTAGCCAGCAGTTGGCGCCATTGTATAATGGCAGAAAGAAAAAGCCCCCTAGGAAACCCTGAATCCAAAATTGGATTGCAAAGGGTTAAAAGCCCATAATCGGGTACAGCATTAACTCTTGAAAGAGTCAAAAAGGTGAAATCGATCAAGAGATGCTGACCCATGAAAGTGGACTGATATCCTTTCTATATGCATGATATGCCCGATTGTGGGCTTTTCATATTGTTAGTAGGCCCGATCAAACAATACGTTTTTATATCTGGAGGTTCTGTGCATGCAACATTTGCATCTTCTCATTCCATACATGAACAAGCTTTGATTTGTACGAAAGTATACAAAAATAGTCAAAGTAGGAGATTGTTGTTGGAGGTCATTTGAAGCTACTTGGAGGACTTCGAGCACATGAGTCTGGAAGCAAAAATTTTCTTCAACATTGACTGGAAGACTTTTAGACCCTGCCATTTGAAATGTATCTGGAGGTGGTGAGAGACTCAATATCTAACTTTACTATATGAACACGACCCTCGGGACACACTTGTTTGTATTTTGCTGTATATTTGGTTCTGCAAGAAACCATAATTTCAGCAGTAGCTCTCCATTTACCACATAACCATTTATCCAAACTCGTTTTAATCAGTGCTATAGTTACTCAGTGTCTTTACACACAACACATACTCTGCTGCTCAGGATGTGAAGCACCATCCCTCGAGAGATAAAAAGAGGGGAGAAGCCAGTGAACACTGGAGATAAGACATCTGTGATGTATGAGTTCCTGTACTACCAGGAGGGAGAGAGGGGAGATAACTAGGTACCTCACACTAGCAGGAGATAAACACCAGAAGCGTGGCCATGTAACTGTACATGAGACTGGATTATAGAGGTCTTTTAACTACAGGTGGCACATTAGTAATTTATAAAGCATACTGCATTTAAACCACTTGCACAAAATATTTAAAACGACCCTCCGGTCCCATGGAAAAGAATTGTCCAAGACTGGAGGGGGAAGTTATATTACCTGTTGATATCCTTTTCTCTTACTTCTTCCTGAGCCGCTCTTCTTTCTTACAAGTTGTCTGTGGCACGCCTGTCACTACTCGACGCATACTGTAGTCAGAATATGCATGTTGCTTTCTGATTGGTCAGTGCTGTTGGCATATGCAGCACTGGCCAATCAGAGCAGTGTCTAGTGTCTTAGACTACCGATGCACCACCGATGCTTAGTGTCCATCGGGAATCATTGCTGAGGACATCTTGGAGAGAAAGGTGTTTGACAGATATAACTCCCCCTTCTCTAATCGTGGAATTTTGACCCAGGACTGGAGGGTCGCTTTACGTATCTGCAAATTTCTTTAAGGATTGGTTGAGCTTAGTATTAGGGTCCTTCTACATTGAATGATAATCGTTCAGATTCTCGCTGGATTGTGGGAATCTGAAAGACAATCAGTGTAAATGCCAGCAGCTACTGAATGATGAAAGATAATTTGTTCGCCCTGTGTAAGTAGGCCGTTGTTCAACTATAAGCCATGGCCTGTTTACGATCCCTGGCCCTCTCCACCTCCCTACATGATCGCTCCTGTGTAAAAGCACAAGGATGGCTGTCGGGCACACTTGCTACAATGATTATTTTACACTTAGGGCTCAGTCACACGGGCGCATTGGCACCCGTACACACTCCTCACGGCGCTGCAGAGAGACGTCCGTCTTCAGGTACGGTCGTCTGCTGGCTGCAGTAACACGGGCGCTGATGTGCCCATGGGACTAAGCCCTTAGAGACATACAGATTTTTTTTCACAGATACCATGTGAATCTGAAAGAAAACAAACTCTTCGTGCTTATATATTAAATTGGAGGCAAATTAGGGTAAAGCTTAAAGGGGTATTCCATCTTGGCTATTTATGGTCAACATGGAAAACACGGAACACCGTCTGTCAGAAAGAGCGAAGTGCTCCATTGTTTCCATAACTCCGTGAGTCAAGGGAACAGCGTAGAACACTGTGCTATGCTGTTTCCATAGCTTCCATTTAATTCATTGAGAGCTACAGAAAGAGCCCATGATAAGTGTTCGGCTCTTTCCATAGGCTCCGGCTGAATGGCCAGTAGCCATGGCAGCGGCTTCCCATCCCGGCTATGGAAAATCAAGATGAAGATACCCCTTTAAGGCAACAGCAGAGTTTACATTTCGTGAATGGATGTGTAAACATACAGTGGATTAACATTAAGGGGGGGGGGAATTATCAAGTTTTTTTTGGGCATGGAGGTCGTAAAATTTGGTGCAACTTTTTAGAAACCAACAATAGCTTGTGACATTTTATTTTACAAACCTGGACGTGGCTTGTCAAAAGCCAATGTGGCCACAGAGACCGGTGTTAGTGATACCAAAAATCTCCTCCAGCTCTTAGCTAGCATAGATTTCTGTGTTGGTGCATGAAGGTGCCATGACGCATACCTTAAGCTCTTCATGCACTGGCAGGGATCGTATTAAGGCTGCATTCACAAGAACGTATATCAGCTCGGTTTTCACGTCGAGCCGATATACGTCGTCCTCATCTGCAGGGGGGGGAAGGAAGAGCCAGGAGCAGCAACTGAGCTCCCACCCCCTCTCTGCCTCCTCTCCGCCTCTCTGCACTTTTTGCAATGAAAGGAGGCGGGACGGGGGCAGGGCTAAGTTCCGCGAATTAGCCCTGCCCCCTTACGGCCTCTCCCCATTGCAAATAGTGCAGAGGGGCGGAGAGGAGGCAGAGATGGGGCGGGAGCTCTGTTCCTGCTCCTGGCTCTTCCATCCTCCCCCCACCTGCAGATGAGGACGACGTATATCAGCTCGGCGTGAAAACCGAGCCGATATACGTTCTTGTGAATGCAGCCTAAGACTAGCATTTGAAAGACCGGTCTTTAATAAATCTCTACGATGATACATTTCTTTTTGATCTAACAGTATTTGAAATATTTCTTTAAAATTAAACTTGAAAGTTCTTCTTCATTATATTAATAGAGTCACGAAGGTTGAATTAATTTTTTTGTCAAATTTTTTTTTTTTATTCGCAATTTTTTTTTTTTACCGCAAAACAAGTCTGCACCAAATCAATTGTAAACAAAAATGTCTGATTATTATCGAGAATCCTATCAGAAATCCTAATTAAGTGTCTTCAGAAAATACCAGCACTTCCTGTTTTGCAATTATACTTACCTATTATGCTGCCGGTGTAAGACTTTAATTGCGTGATTAATTTTATGATTTCTTGTGATTACCAATTAAACTTTTTTTTTCTTCGTTTCATGAATACCATTAAATTTTATGGGAGACATTTCTTAATTTCTCACCTAGCAGGGGGTTCCCACACATTGAAAGTCTATATTATCAATTCAATAAATTGCTATTGTGAAATGTGGCGGCGCAAATTCGGAGTCCGTGCTTTCAATTATGACAATTCTTTAAATATAATGCTTTTTTTTTCATCTCTGATTGCACCTATCGGGGCATCAATGTAAGGATATAAAACAACAAAATCAACATATTCTACTTTCAGACGCTCTCGGTTGTCAGGCGTCCTTTTAAAATGTCTTGCACATACTGTGTTGTTCTCATTATAAACTGTTAATTCCATTCTGGGAGCCGCCTGCAGCTCTCCAACAAGTAACTGGCAGCTGATCAAGTGCTTTGAAGAGATTGCTGTAGTGACTTAACTATTTCTGTCCCACCAAATATCACAGTTACGCCGCAGGTTTACAGCTGGTTCATACCTAGATTTTTATACTGGCTGGGGTACCAATTGGTAGATTCATTTTTAACCTCTTAATGACAGGTGCCACACATGTATGGCACAAGTCAGGTGTCAGTGAATGGACGAGGTTCGGGAGCCCAGCTGGGATCAGAGAAAATGCTGATCCTAGCTGTTAACAATTTAGATGCTGCCTGCAGTATTGACATTGGCATTTAGAAGCCCTAACAGGAAGAGGCTCCCTCTGTCACCTGAAACGTAGTCCCTCAACAAGATTGCAGGATGCCTCTCAGTTACCATGAAGCTTTGGCAAGGCTTTATAGAATGCCTGTAAATCTACAATAAACTGCAATACTAAAGTATTGCAGTATATTGTGCATGTAAGCAGACAATCGCCAAGGGCTCTACGGGGACTTAAAAAAAAAAGTCAAAATATGATTAAGAAAGATTTTAAGTGCAATTTAAGAAATATTAAAAATAAAACGAAGAAAACTTTTTTCCAAGTTGTCCCATCAAAAGTGAAAAAAAATGGTGTCTGTAAAAATGTGTGTGATGTAAGCAGTGGAGGTGTACCAGGAGAACTCCCATCTGTCCTGCTAGTTTGACTTTCTTCATTTGGCAGTTTTTTATCTCTGCTGTGCTGATTATGTTGCTGGTTTCCAGGACATTGGCTGTGTTAGGGCTCATGTCCACGGGCAAAATATGATTTAAGATCCGCAGCGGATCTCCCGCATGCGGATCCGCATCCCATAGGGATGCATTGACCACCCGCGGGTAGATAAATACCCGCGGATCGTCAATAAAAGGGATTTTAAAAAAAATGGAGCATGGAAAAATCCGGACCATGCTCCATTTTCGTGCGGGTCTCCCGCGGGGACGGCTCCCGCGGGCTTCTATTGAAGCCTATGGAAGCCGTCCGGATCCGCGGGAGACCTAAAATAGGAATTTAAAGTATTTACCATCCGGCGCGGGCGGGGAAGGTCAGCTGTTCCTCACGGCCGCATCTTCCTTGCTTCGGCTCGGCGGATGTGCCCGGCGCATGCGCGCAGCACGTCGGCGACGTGCCGCCGGCGTCAGGAATTCATCCGCCGGCCGAAAATGAAGATCCGGCCGTGAGGAACAGCTGATCTTCTCCGCCCGCGCCGGATGGTAAATACTTTAAATTCTTATTTTCGGCGCTCATGTCCGCGGGGCAGGAGGGACCCGCTGCAGATTCTACATGTAGAATCTGCAGCGGATCTGATTTTCCCCGTGGACATGAGGCCTTAGAGTTTCTGCTGTGGGAGAGTAGAGGAGTGGAGAAGCAAACGAGAGGTAATAGCTGAGGCTGGTAAAGTGCAAGGCCTAGCTGACACTCAGTTAACGCTGTGCTGATGTGATTGTTGCAGTCGTTCTGGGATTGTGGCCATTCTGATAGTCTGGTGTAGGTTTTCCAGGTGGTTCTCCATCTTCTGGCCTTGGTGGGTGTGGTATTAGGTGAGACATGCTTAGCCGCACATGAGGGTAATTGGCACAGCTATTTAGGCCTCCTTCCCACGAACGGATTTCCGCCGCGTAATTCGCGGCGAAAATCCGCTGCGTTGCCCGCAGCTATTAGGTTCTATTGAACCTAATAGCACAATGCTCACGATGCGTAATTCCACCGCGGAATTACGCACCGCGATTTCTCCCGTCCTCACCCGCAGCATGCTCTATTTTCTGCGGGTGAGGACGGGCTGTACGCACTGACGGCATCCATTGCAGTCAATGGAAGCCGTCCATTCACGCTATCTCCCGCTGTAACCAGCGGGAGATAGCGTGAAAAAACGCTTTCCCGCCCACCGCCGAGCGTCATATGACGCCAAATGACGCGGTCCGGCCGCGTCACGTGACACGGCCGGCCGTGCACGTGACACGGCTGGTGACGCGAGGGCGGTGGGCAGTGACGGGCGGTGACGCGGCGGCGGTGGGCGGGGAAGCGATTTCACGCTATCTCCCGCAGGTAAGTATAGGGGCTCTGGGGGGCGCCGTGACGGGCTTCACAGCGTAATATTACGCGGCGGAGCCCGTCACGCTCGTGGGAAGGAGGCCTTAGTCTGGCTGAGGCTTCATTGACTTGAGCGCATATCGGCTGGCCATTTCATTGCCCGGCCAATATGTGCTGTGATTTGATGCATTGAATTCCAATGCATTAGATCACATGAGCGTATTTGTGAGACGTAAAAGCGCCCGGCCAGCCCAATATGTCTCCGGGCGTTTTTACATCGGACCCAAAACATAGTCCTGGAACTATGTTTTGGGCTGGAATACATCGGCCGCTGCATGGGCTCCTATGGGAGCCCATGGCAGCGGCCGTAGGTGGGAGGGAGTTTAGCAGCGTTCTCCTCCCGCCCATGCAGGCATATGCTACAGTGAATACTCTGCATCGGGAGGCTGCATGTGTGACACTGGGAAGAACATCAGGTATTGAGTTGGGGTAAACATGTGGAATGCATGGAATGTTCTAATCACTCGGATAATATTTTACCGAGAATAGTCGTAAAGTGGTGAACAGGTTAGGGAAATTTGCTCACTCAATCCCTCCTGCAATCTTGGTAAGAAATGCTCATGAAATAACCACAGCTGTATTTGCTTTCCCTAAAGGGACTTTTAATACATTATCTCACTCTGTAATTGAGAAGGGTAAGCATGGTCCTGTTTTCTATGCTTCATCTGCCTCTGCAAATACTATTATGAAGGCTACTTCAGTACAAGCTAGTGGTATGGATATGCAAAACGATATACTAAATGACCTATTCTACGTGTTGTTTTTTTAGCTGTGACTAAACGTAATATTGTCTTGGCCTCCCTTTCTGCTCAGGTTGGTAGACTGAAAGAGGATGTTGGATTCATAAGACAAAATTTGCAGAAATTACTAAAATATTGTCTAAAGCAGAGACATATTACTTAAATGAAGAAACCTTCTTTCCTTTAGGCCCAATGTCCATGTGTGGATCAGATTCCGCATGCAGGAGCCTGCAGCAGGATCTGAGCCTGCTTGCGGCCGAGGACACTGGGTTACCTGTTTGGGTCTTCTGCTTACTGTCCAGGTCCACTATGTCTTCGAAATGCATGCGGAAGCACCGACCAGCGTGCATGCGCAGTATTTTATTTTTTTTTTAAACTCCTGCTTCCCTGCAGAAAATGGAAGCTATCCATGCGGGATCCTCACTAAAATGTGGCATGCTGCACTTTGTTTTCCGGACTAGAAGGTCCGCAAATCAAATCCACATGCTTTATTTCATTTGCAGATGCCCATGTTTCTCTATGGTTGGCATGATTTGCATGATTCCGCAAATCGAACCTTCCCATTGACATTGGGCCTTAGATGTAGAGGATGCCCTTTTATTACAGTCACAGTCCTGGGTATAAATAGATGATAGGAGAGATCTCTTTATTATCCCCTGATATATTTATACATAGTTATTAGGTTGCCCCCCAGCTGTATTTTTCTAAACTAAATAACCTCCATTTTGATAACCTCTCTGGGTATTGTAGTCCACCCATTCCACTTATTACTTTAGTTGCCCACCTTTGTACTCACTCAAGCTCTGATATGTACTTCTTGAGTGTCCAAAACTGTCCACAATATTCCATGTGTGGTCTGACCAGTGACTTGTAAAGAGGAAGAACAATGTTCTCGCCATGTGCCCAATGACCTCTTTTGATGCACCCCTATCTATTTGCATTCTGTCCTCTTTTGTGTTAGTTTATTTACATAGTTTTGTATCCTCTGCAAATATCGATATTTTACTGTAACTCCTTCTACTAGGTCCTTAATAAATATATTAAAAAAAATATGACCCAATACTGCCCCCTGTGGTACCCAACTAATAATGGTGACCCAATCAGAGTATGTACCCTTAATAAACACACTCTGCTTTTCTATCACTGACCAGTTACCCACTTACTCACATTCTCGCCCAGACCAAACATTTGAGGACATTGTCCCAGTCTATAAGCTGATTGAACTTCCTAAAGTTTTGTATTTTTGTAGCTTCCCAATAATTCTTCCTATTGAAAGACAAGTTGAAATGTATTATATTATGGTCACTATTTCCCAGGTGCCCTCTAACCTGCACCACTGTTATTTTGTCAGGTCTATTGGTTAATATTAAGTCCAAAATGGCCGTCCCTCTAGTTGGGTCTTTAGCTATTAAAAGAAACTGATTTTCTTTATGAGATTTGCAGATGTTTCCCAGTTTATATACAGATAGTTAAAGTCCCCCATAATAATTACTTCATTGTGATTTGACACTTTATCTATTTGCTTTTCATTGGCTTCTGCTGTATTTTGTGGCCTATAGAAGACACCTATGAATTTATTTTCCTCATTGCATCTCTACCTATAGAGATTCCACATGTTCCTTTACATATATCCTCCTGTAGTGTGGGCTTTAAACAGGATTTTACATAAAGACAAACCCCTCCCCCTTTCCATTTTTTATCCATTTTAAACAAACTATAACCCTGTAAGCTAACCACCCAGTCACAGCTTTCATCCAACCAGGTCTCTGTTATTCCCACTATGTCATAGTCTTCCCCAGTTTGTCAACCTTATTGGTCAGACTTCTAGCATGAGTCGAAAGACAGTTTAGAATTTTTGGGTTATTTTTTGTTTTAAATGTATTCCCATTGACTCTTCTGCCAATTCTAACTGTACTAATCCCTCTCATAGCTCTTTTCCCATTTCCAAACACTTCCATATGTACAAGACACTCACACTCACATTTTCTACAGCATAATTCACCATTGTATGGCTTAGGCCTTAGTCAGACGGGCGTTTTTAGCCGCGATTTGCGCATGCGCATGCGTCCGGCGGTTTTTTAAAACCATTGCTTTGCAATGGTATCGGACACATGAGCGCTTTTTATGCACTCGTCCGATAAATTATAGAACAAAAAATCGCAGATCGCACCTATCTGCGATCTGCGATTCCTGTTCTCTTCTCTATATGCGCTCAATGGGGCCGGCGGCAGCAGCGCCGACCCCATTGAGAACATATAGAAGACAAATCATTCTTCTCTGCCACAGCTGTAACAGCTGTGGCAGAGAAGAACGATGTTTGCCCATTGAATTCAATGGAGCGGCAATACAGCCGCTCCATTGAAAGCAATGGGCTGCCGGCGTGCGCAGGGTGAATTGTCGGGAAGGGGTTAAATATATAAACCCTTCCCTGCAATTCATCCTAAAATGTGTTAAAATAAAAAAAAATTGTATACTCACCTTTCCGCTGCAGCCGGAGTCCAGCCGCGGCCGCTGTCAGTTCTCCTGAACTGCTTCTTGGCACTATTCAGCCAGCGGGGCTTTAAAATCCCCGCCTGCTGAATGATCTGCCTCTGATTGGTCACAGCCCTGACCAATCAGAAGCTGAAAACACTCACACACCCATTCATGAATTCATGAATGGGTGAGTGACTGCTGCCTCTCAGCGCTGAGCCAATCAGGGGCAGGTCTGACTCACATCCATTCATGAATTCATGAGTGGGTGTGAGTGAGGCATGCCTCTGATTGGCTCAGCGCTGAGCCAATCAGGGGGCAGGTCTGACTCACACCCCCTTCACACCCACTGCAGGACGGCTGCGCGGAGCTCCGGCTGCCGGCAGAAGGTGAGTATACAATTTTTTTTTATTTTTACACATTTTAGGATGAATTGCAGGTAAGGGATTATATATTTAAGCCTTTACCGACAATTCATCCCGGGCTCGCCCGCAGCGCATTGCTTTCAATGGAGACGGCTGTATTGCCGTCTCCATTGAATGCAATGCGCTGGACAGCTCCGGCCCGTTTCTAATGAAACGCGGCTAGGAGTAGATTTGCGGGCGACTTGCGGGCACCGGTCACGCGATTTGCGGATGCGCATTCGTCATGCGATCCGCAAATCGCGCGAAAAAACGCCCGTCTGACTAAGGCCTTAAGATGTACACTGGACAGCATAGTTAAACATGGAGCACATTCTTAATGGAAATGGTACCAATAAATATCAAGTAATCAAGTCATGTATACATGCAAAAAATAACAGTAAATAGATATAAGTGACTACCTTCTAAAGTCCCCCAATTTAAGTCACACACACTTAAAACTACCACACTTTACATCAAGCACACGTTGCCAAGCTCCAACAGTCGCTCTGTTGTTTGTATCAGCAGCAGTAACTCCTTCAATGAATCCTCTGCTTGGAAAGAACAGAGAAATTTTGGTTAAGTTTATTTAAAGCTGGGGGCAAGAATGAGGGTAAATGGTTGTATTTTAGGACAAATGGCGTTAGAGAGGGGAACAAGGCAGGGATGTCCCCTGTACTCTCTTCCATTTGTTTTGGCAATCAAGCCCCTGGTTGGTTTAATAAGGCAATCGCCTTATATATTTAGATTGCAGTTTGAAGAAATTGAGGAACGTATCGCACTATATGCAGATGATCTGTTGTTCCATACAGGGGATTCGAGTAAATCTATGTGCCCCATTATGTCTATTTTTTATATATTTGCTAAGAGTCAGGTCTTACTATTAATTGGGGGAAATCTGTAATTCTTACCTTAGATCCAATGCTGGTGGATTTTTCATCAGACCATATACATTTTCAAATGGTGAGAGGATTCAAATATTTGGGAGTTGTGGGACCTGCCAAGGCCTGGGACTTGATTTCTGCCAATTTGCTTCCCTTGATACGAAACTTGAAGATGAGGTTAAGGTTTGGAGTCGCCTTCCTTTGTCGATTATTGGCAGGGGAAATCTAATTAAAATGGTTTTGATGCCACAACTCCTTTGTATACTTCAAAATTCTCCGGTTTGGATTCCATCACAATATTTTTTTTAGACAAAATAAGATATTTAGGAGATTATTATGGCATAAGAAATGTGCTAGAATTAACTTGGAGACCCTTCAAAGCATCAGGGGCCTTCAGAGTTGGCTATTCCAAATGCTTGGATGTATTTTCTGGCATCTGAATTGCAACAGTTGAAGGGGTGCGAAGAAAAAAATGGGGTGGGGTTGAATGGCATATTAACAATTTGTAGCCCCCTATAACGGTATGTGAGAGGGATGAAAGGAGGGTAAAAAGGACTATAAGGACAATTAGTTTAATTATTAAATTATTGAATAAATGTAAGCAGATTTTACAACTACACGAATTTACTATGTACACTCCCCTTTGGAAGAACCCTTAATTGCCAGAGGGTTTTTTTTAGGTTGGAGTGGTTTTCGCCATGGGAGAAGAGAGGTGTCATCTCTTTGAAATATGCACATTCTGGAGGGTCTTTTTATAGCTGAGAACAATTTTTAGAGCTCTATGATGTTCCCCATAGCTACTTTTCCAGTTCCTTCAACTACGACATGTGTTTACTGCCCTGGAGTGGTCGATATCTGTGCTTATGGTCCAACAACCTTTCGTGAATTTTCTTGGGTGTTCTAAAGCTATGAAGGGTGTAATAACGTATTTATATACAGATGCTTTCCTATTATTTACAACAATTCCCAATAAAGGTAAAAGAAATTGGGAAAAAGACTTTAAGAATTAATGCATAGGGTCTGACATTGTGTAAAATTTATTGAATTTTAGAATGGGGTATTAACCCTTTCCAATCGACTGTCTGACCTCTGAAGACATTATGATTTAAGGCTGTACAGCTCCGATGTTGGAAGATGTCCGTCGGGGTTCTCTTACTGCATATTGCCAGCCTCTCTGCCGTCGGAGCCTATCCAACGTGTCACCTCATGCAGTACTGGCTTTAGCCAGCAGATAGTGCCGTTGTGTAACAGCAGAAAAAGAGTAAGCCCCCTAGGAAAACCAGGATACAAATTGGATTGGAAAGGGTTAAAGATAATTTAGAAAATAGATTTTGTCGATATTGATTTTAATCCCAGAACTTGTATATTGAGTATTGTTGATAGGCATACTCTTCTGGGAATTCAGAGAGCTCTGTATCAGATACGGAAGCTGATTACTGCCCGGTGGATGCAGCCTGCCCCCCCTACAGCGGGAGATTTTGTTGCAAATAGAGGTTGCATCTGTGGAAAGGAGGATATATTAAGAGGGTATTTGACTAAGTTTGAGGAAATTTGGGGACCATGGTCGGAAATGTAAGTGGATAGCTAATATTGAACACTAGTTGCATAGAGGTACCGTAGTAAAATGTATGAGATTTAGAGTGGGCTAGGTGGAGAAGAGTTAATTCTTAATCTTTTTTTTTTTCTCATTTAAGTAGGTTTTGTTGGGAATGTCGGGAGGTCATGATCTGTTTAAATATAATTAAGCTTCAATGCACTGTTTGGGTGGAATAATAACATTTTTTATGTATGTTATGCTTATGTATATATTCATACATCAAAATTATGTGATATTGTATTAAAATTACAAAATTACAAAATGAATAAATTGACAACTGGGCGTCACTTTGCCTTTGTCAAAGGGGTATGTTCTAACACAATCTTGAACTGTCAGAAATGAATGGAGAATGTCAGCATGTGGAGGGACACACCCTGAACTGATGACATCCTCTACGCAATTTATTCATAAATGTCTAGGAGGAATAACAAGAACAGCACAATACAAAGTTCTAGGATAGTTTCTCCAAGATTTGCCATTTCACGGGGAATACAAGTATTTTCTAAAATACTCAAGTCGGGGGTGAGATGTCCTATCCTAAAGAGTGCCGTCCCCTGCTTGACTCAGTCCAACTCACAGCCAGCACAGCGCTCCTGTCTGTAACATAGGCGCAAAGGCAATGAAAGGGGGCCTAAGCTGCCCATCAGCGGCCTCCATTAAATTATGGTATGCCTGGCATACTTTTTATGAGAAGAATGGTACTGTGTTTGCTGAGGACATGAACAAGATGTTCTTTCCTGCATTTATATAAAAATATGTGAAGAGGGATCAGAGGCAACCAGCCCCGCATCCGGAGGAACGTTGGACCAAAGGGCAGAATGGCAAGTTTACATACTTTGGCTTCACCTTAGGGCATGAGCTCTTCACCTTCTTGTTTCTGTAGAGCTCCATACAGGTCAGCCCTTGTATTAGGCTACACCAGATCAGTAGGAAATTGAGGCGGAAATAACTCATGGCTACATGGGCTACACAGGAGCATGCACGGAAAGGACTCGTGTGGAGACCGTTGACTCATGCTGACAACGGACAACAGTTTATTGAACAGTCCAATTGAAATCTTCAACAGCCTGCCTAATCCCTTTTCCAAGGCAGGCTAGGAGAACAGGTTGAAGAAAAGTTAGTTACGATCAAGAATATCTGATACTAGATTTGGTTTAGTCAAGATCAGCAAATGCAAAATGGCTTCTCTTTCTTTCTCCTCTACGCTGGGTCTAAAAGGCCAACCAAAGCAAACGCTACTGTTGCAGCAGTGCTGGGATCAGTGCCGGGTTGACGGAGTCCGCTGCAAGTTTTAGACATGGTTCTGCACCTTCCAGCTTAGTAGATGTGATGCAATGTGCTCACATCTGTGGATGATTAGCTAGCTATTAAGCTGGGATGGAGAGGAAACTGAGGTGCTGTAAATTGTCATTTGCTCTCTGTCTGAGCTGGCAGTTAGTGGCTCCCGTGGACAGCATGGTGTCCACTGTTCCTTACTCAGGACGGTTCTGTGTACTGCGGCTTATTCTACTAAAGCTAAGTGCTGTGTTTTATCAGTTTGGCCAAGTAGGGTTACTTAGGTCCCAGGAACAAGTGCAGACCTGCATTTATCGACACAATCAGTCTGCCGTGTTAGGCAGGGCCCTCTCCCTCATTCGTTACGTATTTAGGGAAAGACTTCCCATTTATTATTTGTCAGTTTGTTTTGGCCACTGTACTGTGAGCAATTATTATGTATGTCTGCGAGTGTTTGTCCAGCATGTCCTGTGCAGACTTAGCAGCTACACTGCGCTGCCATAGAGAGAATTCCCCCACAGAAGCGTACACCATGTCCTCGCTTGCACTTTCTGAGCACGCCAACTCTCGACCCTACCTTGCTATTTCTTTTTTGAGGTCTCCTCCCACCCCATCCTCCTTAAAGTAACAGTCTCATTGTTAACATTATAAAACTTTTCAACAAGCATTTGCGCGTACAATGCAATCTGAACTTGTCCCTTTACATAAGCAAAATATTTCCAACCTCTTTTTGAGGATCTTCTCCCCCGTTATTGTAATATTATTTTTTTTAAATTTTATTAGCAGTGAGATACATTTGTGTAGCTTTCAGATAACACGTTGACTTGTGGCCCTTTTTATGGTTTTTCAAGTCAAGACATCGAAGCATTCATCTGAAGGTTGCCTTGTGCCAAAGTTGTCATGATTTAATGCTCATATGAACAAACACATGTACATTGTCCTTAAGAAGGCCTCTTTGATTCTTCCAGTAGATTTTTATATTAAAAGTGTGCATCAAGCTTTTGCGTCCTCCACCAGACACTAATCCACTCCTCTCAACACTGTTTTTTCCACTAAAATGTCTTTGATAGATCAAAACACATGTAAATGAGAACATCTGCACAAACTTGTGCAAATAATGCATAAGCCATGTCCTCGGTGTTCATTGTTCCCTGAACGCAGAGGATTGGAAGCAGTTTACATCTGGGTTCTATTATTTTGTGGAACTACATAATCATATATATTGTCTCCTCATGTGTTGATAAAGTGCTTTTGCTTGGAAGAACATGCGTCTCAGAAGGTCATCCATCCTCTTAATCCAAACACAAGTGGTCACAGAATTTACTGCTGTCTCTTTAGAGAGGATAAACAAGGGTCATTTATGAAAGTTATCGTGCAGGAGCATGCACTCTGTCAGCAAGCAGTCAATGTCAAAGCAAAATTTACACAATTAAGGTAGAGCTGGTTGATTAGTTTGGACTAAAGCTCAATTTTTGGGGAAATTTCACAAAACTTAAAATGTTAGGAAGCAATTTGGAAGTAGAATTTGACTGTGGAGTTGACCTTAACCCCTTCCCGCTCCAGGACGTACATTTACGTCCTGTAGCGTTGGTGTATGTATGCAGAGAGGTCTCTGCATACAGCGTGGGCGTCAGCTGTTTAATACAGCTGACACCCGCAGGCAATAGCCGTGATCGTCTGTTTGGCTGATCGCGGCAATTAACCCTTTAAATGCTGCTGTCAATTCTGTGAGATCGGGGGAGCCGTGCAGGTGTCATGGCTGCCGGGGGCCTTCTGAAAGGCCCTAGGGCTGCCTTGAGAGACTGCCTATCAAGCCATCCCCGTTGGGTGGTGTGATAGGCTGCCTGTCAGAATGCAGTATGACGTAATGCAGGCGGCCTAACTGTGATATTCGTTTCTGTCTCCCCCATGAAGAGCTTGTGTGGTAGAGTTCATGCAATATTACACAGGAATTGGGCTGACTGAAAAACTGATTCCTTGAGAGAACATAAAGCCAAGTAATTCTTAAGTGGTCAGAATGAGATCACATGACCCAGCTGAGGAGAAGGACACAGATTTGTTGTGCATTTTCCCCCAGATTACCCTTGTAAGATACAACACATTTACTTGCATTCATCTCACTCCCTTGTGGAGTATTGCATGCTCCCCTACTGGTCTCTGTCTCCTGGCCTACAGTGATGATATTCACAGGCTGTAGTGGTCACATGGGTTGAGGTATCATCACCTGAGGCCAGGAGAGACCAGCGGGGAGCAGGAAGAAGGTGCAGAAAGCGAGTTGCTGTCCTCATCCGAAGTGGCAAATTCTCAACTAAATCTGCATTAAAATGGTGCAGATCAGACACTGCGGAATTCCCTGCACATTTCCCGGTGTACAATCTAGATGCATTTTCCACAGCACATCTACCCCATGTCAACAGAAACAAAGGGCGGTTGGCATAGTCTTTTAAAGGAAACCTTCCATCAACTTTGAGCACCATAAACTATGTTACGGGGCTCTAAGGAGACGGAACAGGTGCTCTAGGGAGCTGTGTTTCACACTCACGGGTGCCCTTTTCCAGTGGTCTGTCTTCACAAACTTGGGGTGGGCAAACAGCTTGACTCCATTCAGATGGCACTGTAGGCACGCTTCCCATTCATCTCTATGGGAGGGCGTGAGAACTGAGTCATCTGAAAAAGTCAAACAGTGTGCACATGTGAGGGCACGGCACAGGAACGGGGCACCTGGTGAGTATGAAACACAGATCCCCAGAATCACCATTCCCTCACCTTTGACTCTAATAGTTTACGGGGCTCAAAGATGATGACAGGTTCCCTTTGAGAGAAGATCCATGTTGGAGTGTTCCAATGTGAATATGACAGCCCAATCTGACACAGATTTCCATGCGGATTCGCACAGGGATTTAGACTCAGTCGACAGGGCAAACTTGCATGAGGCTGCCCAATGTAGTTTCCCTATAGAAGACGCACCAAGAGTTGACATGTCAATCTTTTTCTTCAACATGCTTATTTCAATAGTGTATGGACTACAACATGGATTTACATAGCATTCAATAGAATGCTAAGCGGTGTGGATATTGCAGCGGATACCATGCCCAAATCTGTAGTGATATTAGCCATATGAAAGCGGCCCAAGTGATCGGCTGGTCTTGCGCTGGTCTCCTTTTCTGGCTGTAGCAGTGATAACATTCTGACAATGAGATGTAACCACCATAGCTAATTGCCTCAGCAGTCAAGTATCCCTGGTATCGATTACATCATTGCTGACTTTCTGCGGCAGGAAGCAAAGACCAGCAGGAGCGGGCACTGGCAGAACGGGAGCGGCATGGGAACGGGCGGGGTTATTATGGCTTTTTTCCTTAAGCAGGCTTGGAAGATTTTTCGATCCCCGTATAAGCCCTCTAACTATTAGCCTTGTCTAATGGTTGAATCGCACTGCTGTTATCAATTGACAAATTGCCAGTCTGAGGGCGCATTCACACTTCGTCCGTGTTGTGTTCGGGAGACCGTACATCTGTACTTTCTATTCTCGTGAGAGAGCATTCCTTAAAGAGAGAACCAAGAAGGTGAGTGAGGAGACTTATAAGGTCATGCATGCTCCTCTGGGTAATATGCGAATAACGAAGATGGAACAATAGCTCTGCAGCGCCATCTATTGGAAGGCAGCATTCCTTCAAATCAAAGCCCGGCCCTTTATACAGGTCTTTAGAACAATGATTGGGAATTGAAAACCAAGCCAGATTCTATACACAGACAGCTGTTTCGGAGTCTTTGCCCCTCATCAGTGTGGAGTAGCATCCTGGCTTGGATTTTAAGAGGCCTATGACATGAGTTGGGAGGGATAACATCACTCCTTAAGGAGAGCACCAAGAAGGTGAGTGATGGGACTTATAAGGCCATTCATGCTCCTCTGGGAAATATGCAAGTAAGGAAGTTGTAACAATACCTCTACAGCGCCACCTATTGGATGGCAGCATTCCTTCAAATCAATGTTTGATCCTTTATACAGGTCCCAATTTTTGCTCTAAAGACCTGTATAAAGGGTCAGGCATTGATTTGCCGTCCAATAGGTGGCGCTGCAGAGGTATTGTTCCAACTTCCTTTTTTGCATTCTCGTGTAAGACTCGCATGAAAACAAAACATGCTGCAATTTTTCCCTTTCACATCACTGTTCAAAAGGCAACATAATACCCTATAAATAATGAGTTGTATTTTTGTGCGTCTCGCAATGCACAAGTGGCGGGTGCAGAGATGTGGTTGGGCCGCATTTGCATCTAGCTGTGGGCGCTCAGTGATATAGTGTTGGTCACCAGACATGTTAAATCCTATTGCCCCTCACACGTCATTGCTTTCTAATTAGCTTATATGGTCATCCATCATCCTTGTTATCTCAATGTCACCCATGTCACCCTGCTACTGTATCCTGATACAACTTGTGTTTGACCAGCAATGTCATCGTGATGTGCTTCTTGTAATGCGTAGGTGTAGGCTCTTCCGCATGCTAAGGATACAAGCATATATTCATGTTACATAGAAGCTTGGGGTTATGCTATCATACATATCACAAAGTCCTTGTATGTTAGATTTGGGATGTGGATTTGTTGTGGCATGGGGGTCTATGGAAAGTTCTTGATGCCAGTGCTATTAACGTGCAGATACAGCAAATATTGAAGGGGCATTCCCGGCACAGACTAACATTTTAAAATCGAATGTACATCATTACAATAAATCATTTTGCAAATAAGAGAGATGGAACTATACTTCTGCAGCACGACCTATTGGAAGTCAGCATTCCTGCAAGTCAATGTTACACTCTTTATACAAGCCTTGTAACAATGACTGGGAATTGTAAGCCAAGCCAGAATCCATACACAGACAGCTGTTTCAGGGTATTTGCCCTGCATCAGTGTGCAGTAGGAGTCAGACTTGGCTAGCGAGAGGCCTGTGATGTGGGTCAGGAATGCTATATTTTCTCCCTAGGGAGAGAGTGACTGAGGAGTCCTATAAGGCCATTCATGCTCCTCTGGGTAATATGCAAATAAGGGAGATTGAACAATACCTCTGCAGCGCCACCTATTGGAAGGCATTTTGTAATAGGTTTACTGTATCTGGACTGGCTACTTTATTCCTTTTCTATCTATGTCACGTGACCCTCTGCCTGAAAAATATCTCCTCTTCCTGGGACATCTTGTCCGGATTTGCTATTTTCTCCCCTGTCCATAGTCTTCAGTAACCTGTGAGCAGTGCATGATGGGAGGACAGGAGTGGAAGCATTATGCTGCATTGCTCATGTGCAGTTCAGAGTGCCAGAATTTCCTGTCTGTCTGCTTCAGTGGCTTTCTCTGGCTCTCTCAGTAAGAGGCAGGTTGGAGCCAGTAAGTTGCAGGACCTGTGAGCTGTGGGCGGAGCTACAGTGCTGTGCAGCAGACAAGCTCTGTGCATGCTGGAAGTTGTAGGTAACGGTCTGTTGTTGTGATGCATGAAAACACTGTGGCAGATCGACAGTTACATGGGGCGAAAAAGAAGGTCCAGAGTGGCAGATAAAAGATACAGGTTGCCGCTACTTACCTGTACCTTCTAGAGTTAAGCATCTTCAGAATTTTTATTTTATGCCCGGAAAAAAAAACCTTTAAAGTGTACTAACTTTTCAGACAACTTCTGTCTGTTTAATAATCTGCACGTGGCTCATTGATCTTGTAATGTACTTTCATGATTTTTTTTCTGCTTTACCACTATAAATCAAGGCTGAAGAGCCACCCATCTACAATCCACTGCCTGTTGTTAGGCATCCAGCTTCTGTAGCAACCAGAACATTAGGACGTCTTTTAACTGTGCAGGAGTGGCTGTCTTCACAAGCTCCATCCCTGAACTCACACAGCTCTCAGATCTGCAGTCAGTGTGTACACCATCCCTGCCTCTCTTAACCTGCTTTGTGCATTCATCTTTACCTTGTTGGCGTTATATGTGTCTCCAGTTTGCTGTGGCCAAAGTATTATAATTGTTATTGAATTGATCTTTACAAGCTGCTTTACTAAGTCTTGTGTGTTTGCATGGCCACAGCATATATAGTTCAGATATATAGACTTAGCAGAGCAGCTTGTAAAGATCAATCCAGTAAGAATTATACTGCTTTGCCTACACCATAAAGATAAGTGCGCATAACATAGGGTACTTTTATATGGGCTGAAAAATCACTCAAATGAGCGATTTTGACCGACATTGAAATAAGTGAATAATAACCGACTTCTCGCTCAGAGTTCATGTTTGAATGACTGCCGTTTCACAGTGAATGGAGGTGGTCCACCAGAAAAGATCTCCTGTGTGCTCCGCCTCCATCCACAGAACGATTACCATTTCTCTGTGAAAGTCATTATAGTGGTAATAGTCCCATCTAAAAAGTACCCTTACACTAGGCAGTCTTAAAATTCAACAGATTTCTCATTCAGCAGAGCTACTATGATAAATACATAAAACTTAAAATGAGTAAAGAACACCCAGCGCCCCAGGGAGTATAGTCATAATGATAGAGAAGTTAGTCAACTTACTTTACAGGGGGGTCTCCATTGAGAAAAAATAAACAATAAGGTGGGTAACTATAGTTGGTGTGCAGGGCGTTTCGAAGAAAACAGCCTCCTTTTCAAGCACTTTTTGAGAAAGGAGGCTGAGTTTCCTCCGAAATATGTTGCACCCCAACTATAGTTCCCCAGCTTATTGTTTTGTTTTCTAACTATTGTGAAGTGTTTATTTAACTCTATTAATAAACCCAAATAACTTAAACTTCCCCATTGGGGACCGTTGATTCTGAGCCCCAGTGAACACCAATGTGGCATATTGCAAACCAGAATTTAGGGGGTGTTCTCAACGGAGACCCCCCTGTAAAGTAAGTTGACTAACTTCTCTACCTGTATAGCTATATTCCCTGGAGCTTTAGGTATTGTTTTATTATCGGGATCGCATTGATGCTCTCCACCTGCGGATGTTTTTAAGACAATGAAATTTTATGGCCGCTCCATACTGGCCATTTGAAAAGCTACCAGGGACTTCTGGTTTGATGATCTGCCCTTTCCTGGGTCGTTCGGTCACACCAGGTAAGTTCCCCCTGCTATTATTTTACACCTTTACTCCTCCAGCTCTGGAGCGCTGCCCATGTTTATAATTGCACTGTGATAAATTTGGCGCATTTTAAGACTAGCTAGTCTAAAGGCCCTTTTACACACGACAATTATCGCTCAAAATTAGCTCAAAAGCCATCTTGTAGATGTATATCCATAGTGCACTTACCATGCACTTTTTGTCCATCGCTGAGTTTAGCTCAGCTTAAAATCCATCCGGACTAATAAAAGGGACCGCATACTGAATTCTCCTCGGGCAGCGCTGATAACATTCTTTCAGCTGCTGTCCCGCTGAAGAACAATAGTGATGTATTTAGAGAACAGACTGCCCGCTGTTCTCTAAATACAGGCAAATGAAGCTATTAGCTACTAATGGGCTGATTAGCTTATTAGTAACTAATGCAAAATGATCGCTCAGTACTGTCAGTTTCTAACGAATTTTAAGCGATCATCTGGGTGTGTAAATGGGGCTTAAGTTTGCATTGGCTAACTTTTAGACAGTTTTAGTAAAACGCCCCACTAAAAACCAAACCTTGTGAGTAAACTGCCAAGGGAAGTGAGGTTCTATAGGAAGTTTGTGCCTCTAACCCCCAATTCCCCCATCCCACTACAATATGATCACACTTGCACAGTTTACCATAATTGGACTCATTATGAGCTACAGAAACCCCATGAGTGCACTCACAACTGTTAAGACGAGGAATGGGATCGCCATGCTTTCAGGACCATCAGCGGTCCATTGTCATCTAACTGACGTGTCCTAAAAGTTAGAAAACTGTTCAAAATGCAACATAATACCCTATAAAAAAGGAGAGAAATCTAGAAGATGCTATGCAGCTGACCTCTAATGCTGACAAGGTTGAAAGCAGTCTCTTTCAGACAGTGCGCAGTCACGGACTAAACATGTTTCTGCCATGATAGCCAGACTCTTAACCATAATTGTAGCAAATAGTCATGTACAACCTCACTGGAAAGAGCTCGGCTGAAATGGCTCCTCACAGCTTGTAATGGAAATCTGACATTTACTCTGCGTTTGTGCTGTTTGAAGCTCCTGCCCATTATTGAGAACATCAGCCTGTCTCTCACGCCGCCTGCTTTTCTTTTCAAAGGTGTTTCAAGAGCACAGAATCGTTCCAGTGGATTGAAAAGTGAAGTTTAGAGAGAAAAGGGAGCCAATAAATAAGTAAAACACGTTCTATTTTCTGATATTCCGCTCTCTCACTTGTACATGAAGCGAAAATGTCATTTCGTAGCACATATTAAGGCTTTAATCATCTCACAGACTGAAGGGGCTCTTAAGGTTTACAGAACTTTACATAATAATATACGTTACATGTATTTAAAATTGAGAGAGTGATGACACGGCATTGTGTAGATGAAGGACGAGGTGCGCAATACTTCAAGTTAACATTAAAGGGGTTCTTGAGAAGTTGAAAAATGACAGTGTGGACAGAAAATGTTCTCAAATAACAAAGTAAGGTATACTTACCAATCCGGTTCCCTGGTGGTCCAGCACCACCGCTCCGGTCCTTCCTGCTGGGATTTGTTTACATGGCTTCAGCAGTGCCTGTATAGTATATACACTGAATGGCAGATTTATTACAGACCCCCATCTAGTAGAGCGTTGGACTCTTTTGGCCTTCAGAAGCGCAGTAACTCATCGTGGCGCAGATTCCACTAGGGAATGAAATCCTTCTGCAGGAATATCGGGCCCTGCAGATCGGAAGCTTCTTGTAGTTGTTACAAACTTGATGGAGGTGCTAGGATGTTCTGGACAGCAGACAGGAAGGGGTCATCAGTTCATGCTGCTTGTGCCAAATTCTGACCTTCTGTCACAATGGTGCAACAGAAATCTGGATTCATCTGACCAGGCGATGGTGCTAAGAAACGTCAAGTTGTGTTTTCGGAAACTTTCATTGGAGCACCAGTATCGTATTCAGCTGCTCTTACATAGTAATATAGTATGTTAGGCTGCATGAAGACAATGCTCATCTAGTTCAGCCTGTTTCAACCGCCATGCCTTGGTGGTACAGAAGAAGGGAAAAAAAACTCCAAGCAGCCATTTAGCTCATTCGGAGGAAAAAAATTCCTTCCTGACTCCATAATGGCAGCCAAAGTAATCCACATTTGAGATCATCAAGCCCGCTTGACTGTACATGTTGGTCAGAATGAGTCTTGTTGGTCAGAATGACCTCTTTTGGTGATGAGCTGTTTTCATCCACAGGATGCCCCTTTGCTGGAAGCTTTTGTTCGATCACGCCATTCTTGGTATACTCCTCACAATGTTACACAAAAGAACCTTATAAGGTTGGCAGTGAAATCCTGGCTGTGGCTAGTCTAGCACCGATGACCAAGCCTCGTTGGAAATGGTGTTGCTCGTCGTGATCGCCTGGGCGATAAAATTGGGACAATTTTTGCTAAATCAGATCGGATCATCCTGACAGGTGTGTTGGCTTAGCAATGCTGCCTTGCTGTGCTGGAGTTCTGGGTCGAACCCATGACACCATGACTGCAAAGTAGCAATGCTAACCTCTGGGTCACCGTGGCCACCATGACCACCACCATCACTGTTGTTTAAAGAGGCCAAATTTTTACTTTTGTTGATTTTAATGGAAGTTGGAATCGGGAGTCTTGATTCAAAATCTTTTTTTTAAATCATATCGGTCACTCCCGACTCGATTATTTCAATCATTGTTGAACACTAATTGGAAGCTACTTGGATCACTGGATTTTCCCCACCAAATTTGGACTCACACTGAAACTTATCTGCCGAAAACTTGCCAGGGGATTTTATGCTGCACTCCGGGGTCACAAGTCTAATTTACATACAGGGAAGCTCCAATCATGAATGGAACGTTATCTATCAAATTAAAGGGGCCTTGTATGTGTGACTAATCAATGGCTAAAAACAAAAAACGCCCATCGACCATATACCAGCTAAAAATGAGCAAAAAGAAGAAATGTTATCCCGATATTCGCTGCAAAATTTCTACGTATATGCAGAAAATCTTGCTGACTAACAGCGTTGGCGAGTTTATTTTGCGTTAACTCCTATCATTCATACTGACGGTCATGGCGGGTCATGGCGATATTGTTGGTCAGTCTTTTATGTCACAGAAAACAAAAAAATATCCGTGCGCTGATGATGTGCCTACTGTACAACAAATATTTAGATGAACATGCAATTGTTGTCATTGCCTTGATGACCCCATCCTATGAGCCCTGTCACTTCACAGTGGGCGGTGTGACTAAATGGTTTGACATAAGAAACTAATCAAGATTAAGGAACTGACAGCGTTGCCACAACAAACGCAAGATTCTAAAATGCTAAATGAATTCCAAGATTGATAGCAACACTGTCTGTCTTCCAGCGAGAAAATTAGCATAGAGCCCATGTCCCTTTGTCTTCCCTCTGTAACTCCCTGTTTATTAATCCTTGGCGGAATACACACCTCGTATCTGGGGAGCTGTCTGTTATAGCGGGTGGCATCGCTGCCTCTACAAAGTAAACATTTATTTTTATATTTTCCGTTAAGTACTCAGATCACGTATACTTGATGCAATGGAGTCCGTCTGGAATAGGGCAAATACAATATTTACGCAAGTTTTTCGCTTGGCTCTGGTTTTGTACAATACATATTAAAGATCACAAGCCTGAATGAGGTCAAATTAAATTTTTAGTAATACACAATCAGTTTTATATAAAACAAGCAGCACTTTTATCTATTATTTAGAATTGATTCACTCATCTCATGGGCGGTTTCGGATAAGATGAAAAATCGCTCCATAAAGATAGGAATTGTAATATAGAGGGTGTGGACACATTGTGTCACTGACTGCTCTTAGGAATCCCCTGGTTTTCAACTGCTAACCCTTTTTTGAGGGATCTGGTCTTCGCTTTAAGGAATAGGGATATTGGGGATATTTTTAGGGCTACTTTGGGACAGTGGTGTCTGGTTTTAGGGTCAGCATCAGAGATAAGGATTGTCATGTTGTTGTTCATGTTTCCAACCACCATCTGCCTTCCACGCTGATATTACTGAGCTAGTGCTACTAGACTATACAACTGTATGGGCATTGTAGTAGGGAATACACTATGCTACCAAAAGTAATTGGACACCTGAGCAAGACTACAAATTAGTATTTATTTATTAATACCTATTGGAGTCTCCTTTGGCCCTAATTACATTGGATGCTCTCTGTGGCATACTTTCTTCTAACGTCTGATACACTTCACCTTGTATTTCTCTCTATTCATCCTGTAAGCATCTGGAAAGTTCTCTCAATCTCATCTTCAGGTGCAAGGAATGTTGTCATTGGACAGTTGAGCAATGGAAGAACGTTCTATGGAGTAACAAGTCAAGCTACCCCATCTTTAAATCAGATGGATGTACCTGGGTGTTGAGGACACCTGAGAATTGCTTTCTGCCTGAGTGTGCTGTGCCAACAGTTAAGAATGGCAGAGGTTCCGTTATGGTCTGGGGATGTTTTACGTGTAATGGTCTTGATCCATTGGTTGTAGTGGCAAGAACCGTGAACATGGAGGTGTATCTTGACATCCTAGACAATAATGTGCTGCCAACAATGTGTCAATGCTCTGGGAATGGTCAGCCATACTTTCAACAAGATGACGCGCCTTGTCACAACACTATTTTACGTTGTTTTGAGGATATGGATGTTCCACGATTGGACTGGCCTGCACAGAACTCCAACCTGAACCCTAGTGAAGGGAGGAAATATGAACAGCGCACATATTCTTTGAGAGCACTCACCAGATGTTTGCAGGATGAATGGAAGGAAATACCAGCTGAAGTGTATCAGACATTAGTAGAAAGCATGCCACAGAGTACCATTAGTGTCATTAGAGCCCCGCTAATTATTAACATATGGAAATAAATACTACTTATGATTCCTACTCAGGTGTCCAGTTACTTTTGGTAGAATGGTGTATGTGGCACAGTACACAGGTGCTACAGTATGTGATTCAAGTGTGAAGAACGTTTGCTATGAGCTGTGCAACTTGTAGCAATTCAGGGTCATCATTGGCAACATCAAGTCCGGGCAATCAAACAGAAAACACAGTATTGCCTGATGATGTATATATTTTTGTCATTTAGTTAGTTTACATTGAAATAAAGCAAGCATAATTTTAGAAAGGACCTATCTTGGGAATAAAATCAGCAGGGCTGGCTGCATGGCACCATTGACTTTTTTTTCTATATTAACATCCCTTTGCCCTAAGGGGCTCTTCTAAGGTTTGGCTCTCAGCATTGTCAGTGTGTCAAGGGCCCATGCTTAAGTAGGGCGGGTCTACTTAAGGCCCTTTTACACGCAACGATTATCGCTCAAAACGGTCGAAAGTGACTGACGATCATTACATGCAAACACAGAAATTGCATAAGATCCATCGTTCAGATGATGGGAGACTGAACAAATTAATGCAGTTCATCCAGTCTTTCCAATGGCTAATTGATGATTTTGCTTTGCACGAGGTGAAGAATGGAATGTGCCTGCCAGATGTTTGCTCAGCTGGGCATAGTGTTTATGCAATAACAATCTTGTTGTTTGTATAGCACCAACTTCCGCAGCGCTTTCAGGTAATTTTATTTATTTATTACCCCCCACCAAGCTGGGTACTCATTTTATCGACCTGAAGGCTGAGTCAACCCTGAGCCAGCTACCTGAACAATGCGGGGATTGAACCCTCAACCTTCAGGTCATGAACGCGAGCTTAGGACTGCATTTCTGCTACCACATGCCCAGCTGAGCAAACATCTCGTGGAGGAAAACACAGATGATTAAAGCCATTAACTGCACATATTATTTTATGCAAAAATGTCAGCAGTTCGTTCAGGCATTCTGTCGTTTAAGCAATTATCTTTGCATGTAAAAGGACCTTTACTCTCCATGTTTGACTTGATTGACAGTGATCAGTCTGGACTCCCTACCTTACACATAGATAGTTCCATCAAGGAAGGTGAGTGTGGAAAAAAAGGATGATGTCAATGAGGCTATGGTTGCAGCGCTCTGCTCCCAACCCCACTGATTTCATCCTGTGACAGGACTTCTTTAATGATTTTGTCGAGGGTTAATTTGTTCAAACAGACTGGTCAGTTATGTTGTCGGTTCCAAATTGACCTAAGCAGGAGGAGCGCTCCTTGAGAGTCAAAGTACTGACCATTACACACGGTATATGGTGAAACAATGAACTCTATTTTATTGTCTGTATCTCTTGGCTTTTATAGCCAGCCCCTCTCGCAGGACGGGACGTGTGGCTAAACAGGGAATAACCTCGTGATTTCCATACATCTTAAACTCATGACTTTTACATCTTACAATAAACTTATGACATAATCATTAGAGATGAGCGAACGCGTTCGTCCGAGCTTGATATTCGTGCGAATATTAGGGTGTTCGGGATGTTCGTTATTCGTAACGAACACCATGCGGTGTTCTGGTTACTTTCACTTCCTTCCCTGAGACGTTAGCGCGCTTTTCTGGCCAATTGAAAGACAGGGAAGGCATTACAACTTCCCCCTGCAACGTTTAAGCCCTATACCACCCCCCTGCTGTGAGTGGCTGGCGAGATCAGGTGTTCGCCTAATATAAAAGTCGGCCCCTCCCGCGGCTCGCCTCAGATGCGGTGTGAGTTAGATGAGGGACAGTGCTGTTTATACCGGAGCTGCTGTAGGGAAAGAATTGGTAGTTAGTGTAGGCTTCAAGACCCCCCAAAGGTCCTTATTAGGGCCACTGATAGCTGTGTGTTGGCTGCTGTTAGCAGTGGGATTTTTTTTTTTCTCAAAATCGCCTCTGCAGACCGTTGCACCTGGCATTAGGGACAGAAGTGCTGCATAGGCAGGGAGAGTGTTAGGAGTGAGTGTAGCCTTCAAGAACCTCAACGGTCCTTTCTAGGGCCATATTTATCCGTGTGCAGTACTGTCCAGGCTGCTGTTAGCTGTGCTGCATTTTTTTTGGGCTTCTCAAAATCGCCTCTGCAGAGCATTCCACCCTCCATTGATACTGCAGGGAAAGAATTGTATAGGCAGGGCCACAACACAGTTATTATTCATAGAATATACGCAGTGCTGCCTTTTGGTGGGAAAAAACTGAAAACAAATCTATTTGTCCAGCCTCTGTCCGTCCTTACGGGCGGTGGAGACGTGTGAGCTGCGTGAAGAACAGTGCTAAATCATACGCACCCAGCTACGCTTTACTGCTGGCTTCGCCATTTGCTTTCCTTAATTGGGAAAAAAAATACCTGCTCTGCCAGAGTTATAATAACTCTGCTACCCTCACGTTCTGTGACACATAAGCAGGGACACAGCACAGTTATTAAACTTAGATAATTCATTCACTAGAGGCAGCGGGGCCTTTCGTTTTCCAAAAAGGGCAAAAATTATATTTGGCCTGCAGTCTTGCGCCAATTTATTTCCTGCCTGTGAAATCAAATCACTGGTAATACAGCATGCTGAGGGGTAGGGGTAGGCCTAGAGGACGTGGACGCGGCCGAGGACGCGGAGGGCCAAGTCAGGGTGTGGGCACAGGCCAAGCTCCTGATCCAGGTGTGTCGCAGCCGACTGCTGCGCGATTAGGAGAGAGGCACGTTTCTGGCGTCCCCACATTCATCGCCCAATTAATGGGTCCACGCGGGAGACGGTTATTAGAAAATGAGCAGTGTGAGCAGGTCCTGTCCTGGATGGCAGAAAGTGCTTCGAGCAACCTATCGTCTACCCGCAGTTCTGCGCCGTCCACTGCTGCCAATCCGAATCCTCTGTCTGCTGCTCCTCCTTCCTCCCAGCCTCCTCACTCCACTACAATAACACCTGCTCAGGAGCGGGAGCACTCCCAGGAACTGTTCTCGGGCCCCTGCTTAGATTGGGCAGCAGCGGTTCCTCTCCCACCAGAGGAGTTTATCGTCACTGATGCCCAACCATTCGAAAGTTCCCGGGGTCCGGGGGAAGAGGCTGGGGACTTCCGCCAACTGTCTCAACAACTTTCTGTGGGTGAGGAGGACGATGACGATCAGACACAGTTGTCTTGCAGTGAGGTAGTAGTAAGGGCAGTAAGTCCCAGGGAGCAGCGCACAGAGGATTCGGAGGAAGAGCAGCAGGACGATGAGGTGACTGACCCCACCTGGTGTGCAACGCTTACTCAGGAGGACAGGTCTTCAGAGGGGGAGTCAAGGGCATCAGCAGGGCAGGTTGCAAGAGGCAGTGCAGTGGCCAGGGGTAGAGGCAGGGCCAGACCGAATAATCCACCAAGTGTTTCCCAAAGCGCCCCCTCGCGCCATGCCACCCTGCGGAGGCCGAGGTGCTCTAAGGTCTGGCAGTTTTTCACAGAGACGCCTGATGACCGACGAACAGTGGTGTGCAACCTTTGTCGCGCAAAGCTCAGCCGGGGAGCCAACACCAACAGCCTCACCACCACCACCATGCGCAGACATATGATGGCCAAGCACCCCGCAAGGTGGGACAAAGGCCGTTCACCGCCTCCGGTTTGCACCCCTGCCTCTCCCCCTGTGCCCCAACCTGCCACTGAGATGCAACCCCCCTCTCAGGACACAGGCACTACCGCCTCATGGCCTGCACCCACACCCTCATCTCCTCTGTCCTCGGCCCCATCCAGCAGTGTAGTTCAGCGCACCGTTCAGCCGTCGCTTGCGCAAGTGTTCGAGCGCAAGCGCAAGTACGCCGCCACGCACCCGCACGCTCAAACGTTAACCGTCCGCATCGCAAAATTCATCAGCCTTGAGATGCTGCCGTATAGGGTTGTGGAAACGGAGTCCTTCAAAAGTATCATGGAGGCGGCGGCCCCGCGCTACTCAGTTCCCAGTCGCCACTACTTTTCCCGATGTGCCGTCCCAGCCCTGCACGACCACGTCTCCCGCAACATTGTGCGCGCCCTCACCAACGCGGTTACTGCCACGGTCCACTTAACTACGGACACGTGGACAAGCACAGGCGGGCAGGGCCACTACATCTCCCTGACGGCACATTGGGTGAATTTAGTGGAGGCTGGGACAGAGTCAGAGCCTGGGACCGCTCACGTCCTACCCACCCCCAGAATTGCGGGCCCCAGCTCGGTGCTGGTATCTGCGGAGGTGTATGCTTCCTCCACTAAAGCACCCTCCTCCTCCTCCTCTGTCTCACAATCAAGATGTGTTAGCAGCAGCATGTCGCCAGCAGTCGGTGTCGCGCGGTGTGGCAGCACAGCGGTGGGCAAGCGTCAGCAGGCCGTGCTGAAACTACTCAGCTTAGGCGATAAGAGGCACACGGCCCACGAACTGCTGCAGGGTCTGACACAGCAGACCGACCGCTGGCTTGCGCCGCTGAGCCTCCAACCGGGCATGGTCGTGTGTGACAACGGCCGTAACCTGGTGGCGGCTCTGCAGCTCGGCAGCCTCACGCACGTGCCATGCCTGGCCCACGTCTTTAATTTGGTGGTTCAGCGCTTTCTGAAAAGCTACCCACGCTTGTCAGACCTGCTCGTAAAGGCGCGCCGGCTCTGCGCACATTTCCGCAAGTCCCACACGGACGCTGCCACCCTGCGCACCCTGCAACATCACTTTAAGCTGCCAGTGCACCGACTGCTGTGCGACGTGCCCACACGGTGGAACTCTACGCTCCACATGTTGGCCAGGCTCTATGAACAACGGAGAGCTATAGTCGAATACCAACTCCAACCTGCCCTCTTGGCTGGCCATGGCCAATTTTTGGGATGTACATTAGTACTGTTGATACAGCAATTTTTGTGGGCCCTCGCCTACAGTGTAATCAAATTAATTTTTAGCCCACCTGCATTACAGCTGACGTAACCTCAGCTGTGTTGGGCAATGCAATGGGATATTTTTGTGTACCGCCGGTGGGTTCCAGGGAGCCACCCATGCTGTAGGTGCACACGGAGTTTTTAATACATCTGTACACTTCTAAAGAACCCCAGTCTGACTGGGGCATGCAGTGTGGGCCGAAGCCCACCTGTATTACGCACAACATTACTACCTCAGCTGTGTTGGGCAATGCAATGGGATATTTCTATGTACCGCCGGTGGCTTCCTGGCACCCACCCAGGCAGTGGGTCCACAGGGAGTTTAACCTACATGTGTCCACTTGTAAAGAACCCCAGTCTGACTGGGGCATGCAGTGTGGGCCGAAGCCCACCTGCATTAAGCACGACATTACTACCTCAGCTGTGTTGGGCAATGCAATGGGATATTTTTGTGTACCGCCGGTGGGTTCCAGGGAGCCACCCATGCTGTAGGTGCACACGGAGTTTTTAATACATCTGTACACTTCTAAAGAACCCCAGTCTGACTGGGGCATGCAGTGTGGGCCGAAGCCCACCTGTATTACGCACAACATTACTACCTCAGCTGTGTTGGGCAATGCAATGGGATATTTCTATGTACCGCCGGTGGCTTCCTGGCACCCACCCAGGCAGTGGGTCCACAGGGAATTATAAATGCATCTGTTTCCACTTATAAAGAAACCCAGTCTGACTGGGGCATGCAGTGTGGGCCGAAACCCACCTGCATTAACCCTTTCCAGTCCACTGTGTGACCTGTGAAGACATTAGGGTTTAAGGCTGTACAGCTCCGTTGTTGGTAGACGTCCGTCGGGGTTCTCTTACTGTATATTGCCAGCCTCTCTGCTGTCGGAGCCTATCCTACGTGTCAGCTCATGCAGTACTGGCTTTAGCCAGCATATAGCGCCGTTGTATAACGGCAGAAAAAGAGTAAGCCCCCTAGGAAAACCATATACAAATTGGATTGGAAAGGGTTAAGCACAACATTACTACCTCAGCTGTGTTGGGCAATGCAATGGGATATTTCTATGTACCGCCGGTGGCTTCCTGGCACCCACCCATGCTGTAGGTGCACACGGAGTTTTTACTACATCTGTACACTTATAAAGAACCCCAGTCAGACTGGGGCATGCAGTGTGGGCCGAAGCCCACCTGCATTAAGCACGACATTACTACCTCAGCTGTGTTGGGCAATGCAATGGGATATTTCTGTGTACCACCGGTGGGTTCCAGGGAGCCACCCATGCTGTGGGTCGACAGGGACTTCACAATAGGGAGTTGTACCTGCCTGTGTCTATGAATTAAAAAGCCCGGTCTGACTGGGGCATGCAGACACCTTGACAGAATGAATAGTGTGTGGCACATAGGTTCCCCATTGCTATGCCCACGTGTGCAGCTCCTGATGGCGGTGGCACAGGATTCTATTTCTCATTGCTTCTGTACAGCATTGTGGGCTATCGCTCCGCCACTTTTAAAGAGGGTCGCTGCCTAGCCGTGCCAACCTCTGCAGTGTGTGCCTGCGGTCCCTCGTCATGGCAGACGCAATTCTAAATAGACATGAGCGTGGTGTGGCATGAGGGCAGCTGAAGGCTGCCCAGGGACACTTTGGTGTGCGCTGTGGAGGGGAGGGGGGGCGGTTGGTCAGCATGTAACCCAGGAGAAGTGTCAGTGGAGTGTCATGCAGGCAGTGATTGTGCTTTGTTGGAGGTAGTGTGGTGCTTAGCAAAGGTATGCCATGCTAATGAGCGCTTTTCAGAAGTAAAAGTTGTTGGGAGGGGGGGGGCCCACTCTTGCCGCTATTGTGGCTTAATAGTGGGACCTGTGAACTTAGGATGCAGCCCAACATGTAGCCCCTCGCCTGCCCTATCCGTCACTGTGTCATTCCCATCACTTTCCTGAATTGCCCAGATTTTCACACATGAAAACCTTAGCGAGCATCGGCGAAATACAAAAATGTTCTGGTCGCCCATTGACTTCAATGGGGTTCGTTGTTCGAAACGAACCCTCGAGCATCACGGGAAGTTCGTTACGAATAACGAACACCCGAACATTTTGGTGTTCGCTCATCTCTAATAATCATTCATCAAAAACTCGTGGTATATGACATTAAAGAAATAGCTGATTTCATATGACTTTTAGACCTTATAACTTGACATTTAACTTTAGACGTGTGATATATGACTCAGACAAACACATCTTTAAGAAATTGCTGATAATTCTCTTTGTGGTTAGGCCCTCTTTGCTAAATTTATCAACATCTGCTCTTAACTTCCTGATTCCACTTAGATCAGACATACTTCCTTAAAACAGTCATGACTTCTGTTACACATACAATATATTGCAATACATACATTTTGCTAAAATATATATTGATACATATTCACCTTTGATAAGTGACATTTATTACTTTCTTTACAGCCCCTCTTGGCCCTTATCATTCCCCCATTTTGGACATCAGGAAGTCACACACAGGAATGACAATTATGGGGAATTTTGAGGCTGAGTTGATCCAGAGGAAGGCGAAAACCCTTTTAGGAAAAAGCCAATTATCCTTGTATAAAAGGGAAAAATTCCTTCCTGACCCCAAATATGGCGATCGGAACAAGTCCCAAGATCACAGCCGACATCTGACTTTTTAAAATGTATTATTGTTCTCATGAATCTAAACAAATCTCTTACCATTTGTTTGTGTGAAATATAAAGTGTATGTTCGACCGTATCACAATAGGAACAATATTCATATACATTAAGAAAGGTATTTTCCTGAACAACATTGCTCTCTTCCACATCACTATCATTATGCACTATTGAATATATATCGCGAAGTGTCTTTATTGGAGTGGGGATAGACAGTAAGCAAGTCCGTAAAATATCTTCCCCACTCCGAAGGTTGGGCATGCACATGTGGGAAATATTCAGTACGTCTTTTGCAAAGTATTCCCACATGTTGGGGTGTCCTTCCGCCCAAACAGTCCATCTTCTTCTTACATCGACAGTTGATGAAGAATTGTCCCGAAAAGAGAGTAGTCCAAGAAAACAAAGGGTAAATAATACACCTATCCAGACTATCAATGCTGGTGTCCAGGTTGCCATCCCCCTCCCCCACCCTGGGTTGGGCTTATTCTCCACCCCCCTCGTGGTGCTGAGGCGTTGGAACTTTCTTGCAGTGTGAGGCATGGATCCAAGTGGGTTTGCCTTCTAGCTTAACCGAGGTGGGAGTGGTTAACAGTACTTGGTATGGTCCGTCAAAGCGAGGTTCCAAAGTCTTTCTGACGTGTCTCTTTACCACCACCCAATCTCCGGGATTCAGAGAGTGGGATCCTTCCAAACTATCAGGGTCTGAAATAGAAGAGAAGACTAGGTCGTGCGTTATTTTTAGCTTTTGGCATAAGTCCTGCACAAAGGAAGTAACTTTATCATGACCCAGGGATAGAGCTTGGGGGTGATACAGTCCTAACCTGGGCACGGAGCCAAAGAGAATCTCATAAGGAGACAGTCCTGTTTTCCTATTTGGTGTGGTCCGTACTGAGTAGAGTGCCAGAGGTAGGCACTCGGGCCAAGGTTTTCCTGTTTCAACCATGGCTTTCTGTATCTTAAGTTTGAGGGTGCCATTGAGTCTTTCTACTTTTCCGGAGCTCTGCGGATGATAGGGGGTGTGAAAGGCCTGCTCTACTCCTAAGGCGGACATGACTTCCTTCATCACCTCACCAGTGAAGTGAGTACCACGGTCGCTCTCAATGGTCTCTGGTACCCCAAATCTGCACACTAACTCTGACACAAGTTTCTTTGCAGTGGCCTGGGCAGTGGCCTTCGTGACCGGGTAGGCCTCAGCCCACCCAGAAAAGAGGTCAATGCATACCAGGACATACTCATACCTTCCTGACCTGGGCAGCTGGATGTAATCTATCTGTAGTCTCTGGAAGGGGTACAAAGGTCGCGGAGTGCACTTCCGAGAGGTCTTTACTACTTGACCGGAGTTGTGTAGTGCACAGATTTCACAAGCCTTGACGTATGCCTTTGCCATCCTGTCAAATCCCGGAGCGTACCACATTTTCTCCACCAGGGCTACCATGGCATTATGAGAAGCGTGCACCTTTCCATGAGCCAAAAGGGCCATACTAGGATAGGCAGCCGCAGGTAAACACATACGGGAACCCATCATCCAACCTTCATTTCCTTTTACTGCCCCTGCACTTGCCCAGCGCTCCTGCTCTTGCCCTGAGGGGAGTAGGTCCACCTCCTTCTGTGGTGGGACAGAGAGGGTCTGGTCCTTGGCAGGGGGATCAGGATCCTCCTCCGCTGGGCAGGACCTGGTCTGAACTCTGCACACGGGTGCCCTCCAGTCCAGCAGGGCTGCAGCCTTAGCTGCTCCGTCTGCCTTCTCGTTGCCTCTGCTTTCCAAGGAGTCCCCTTGGGTGTGTGCCTTTACCTTTATTATGGCTACCTGCTTCGGGAGCATGATAGCTGACATTAAACTACTTACTGCCTCACCATTCTTTATCGGTCTGCCTTGAGCTGTTAGGAAGCTCCGCGCGCGCCAAATCGGCCCATAGTCATGCGCAACGCCAAACGCGTACCTGGAGTCCGTGTAGATATTAGCAGTGACTCCCCGGGCTAACTTGCAGGCCTCGGTCAGAGCGCACAGCTCCGCTTCCTGTGCTGACATATGTGGGGGCATGGCGCGGCCTATCAGTACTTCATTCATTGATACTACAGCAAACCCTGTCACAAATCTGCCCATCTCATTCTGGTATCGTGATCCATCCACAAACATTTCAAGGTGGGGGTTCAGGAGAGGCTTATCTGTGACATGAGCAAATCCAGCTGTCTCCTGCTCCATTAGAGCAGCACAGTCATGCTGGTGCTCGGTGTCAAAAGCTTCCTCTTCGCCTAGGGAATTGACAAAAAGTTGATCCCCTGTGCTTACTCCCCCTTTTGAATCAGTGTCACCTAATGGCAGTAAGGTGGCCGGATTCAAAGTTGTGCAACGTTGAAATGAGACATTGGATGAAGAGTGTACTGCAAGTTCCATTTTAACCTGTCTAGCAAGGGACAGATGTCTACGGCTCACCTGTGTCAGAATTCCATGTACGTCATGGGGCGTGAGGACCACAAGAGGGTAGTCTAGGACCACCTCAGAAGATTTCTCAAGCAGTGCTTGTACAGCCAGAACTGCTCTTACACAGGAGGGTGAACCCCTGGCTACTGCATCAAGATGTGTACTGTAGTATGCTACAGGGCGCTTTTTGTCACCATGCTCTTGTGTGAGGACGGCAGTAGCATGTCCCGCCATCTCAGTCACGAACATCTGGAAGGGTTTATCATAGTCAGGCAGACCCAGTGCTGGAGCACTGGTAATCTGTATTTTCAGCTGATGGAAAGCTGACTCGGCTTCCGGAGACAAAGCAAATGGCTTAGAACTCAGGCAGTCGTACAGAGGCTGCATGGTCATGGAGGCAGAGCGAATCCACGGCCGACAATATGAAACTAACCCCAGAAATGTCCGCAACTGAGCATGGGAGGTAGGGAGTGGCATGTCCTCCACCACCTTGGTACGTTCTGGCGTGAGGTGTTTTGTACCAGGACCTAGGCAGTGACCAAGAAACACAACATGAGATTTGCAAAACTGTAATTTGTCTTTACTGGCTTTACACCCACTGTCTGCAAGAAAACAAAGGAGGCTGAGTGAGGCCGCAACGCAGGTAGGTCTGTCCGGTGCACACAGTAGGAGATCATCAACATACTGAAGCAGGGCCACACCTGGTGGGACCATCCATGCATCAAGTACAAGCCTCATACATCGGGTGAATTGATTTGGGCTGTTTTGTGCCCCTTGTGGTAGAACAGTCCAGCAGTACTGTTTTCCTCGGAACGTGAAGGCAAACAGGTACTGGCAATCGGGGTGGAGCGGGACGGACATAAATGCATTGGCGAGATCGACCAAGGTGTACCAACAGGTTCCGGATGGTATGGTGGACAACAGAGTGTAAGGGTTGGGGACCAAAGGTGTTTCTAGGATGGTCACCTTATTGATTTCTCTTAGATCGTGAACCATCCGGTAGGTATCAGGTTCACCTTTCTTCCCTTTCTTTTTAACCGGGAAGAGTGGCGTGTTAGCGGGTGAGACGCAAGGTTTTAAAGCATTCAAGGCACATAACTCTGTAATAGTGGAGGCTATTGCGTCTTCCTGTGCCATGGCTAGGGGATACTGGCGAATCATGGGGGCTTTTTCCCCATCTTTGAGATATACCATGACTGGGGGTACGTGGAGATGGCCCAAGTCTGTCTTCCCTTTTGCCCAAAGGGTCTCTGGTACTGCTGAGAGAACCTGTGTATCTTCTGGGGTCAACACATATACAGTACAAGAAGGAGGCGGAGTGACCAAGTCTGCTGCCATGAGACAGAATACTTGGTGGTCGGCCGCAGAGGTACTGACATGAGCCTCACCGGAAGGATGGAGCTGAATACAGCACCCCAGGGGTCCCATCACATCGGTTCCCATGATGCAATCCCCAGCGGGTGACACCAGGAAGCGAGTGAGGACTCGTGACCCTTGAAAAGAGACTTCTATGGGCTCGGTCTCACGCATGGGTGTTGGTTCACCGGACACTCCAACGGCTATGGCTATGGAGTCTGAGAGGGGAATACTAAGGTCGTTGACTTGTGAGGTACTGACACATGATTTGGTAGCCCCTGTGTCAATTAAAAAGAGCACCTCCTTCCCCTGGATTTTTAGAGGCTGAAAAATTTGTGGCCCACGTGCGTCAGTAACTATAAGGGACACGGGGGAAGGAGTGCCAGACCTTCATTGGTAATTGGTATACCCGTTATTTCCCTGTGGGCGGGATGATGTGGTATTGGCCGTACTTCCCTGTTGCCCCCTTTCGTCTGACATGTTCTGTCTAGGGCGTTTAGGGGCTCTACAATTACGGGCCAAGTGTCCAGTCTTCCCGCAGTTATAACACTTACGGGTCTCCCGCCTGGGGTCGTTAAGTCGGACTGTGTCCCCCTCCATGGTGTAATGTTTAACCATAACACCCTTTGTGTGGTCTTCTGTATCCATGACAAATCCTACAGCTTTCTTATATAGATCACGCGGTCTGGCCTGTCGCCAATCGGGGGTACATGCTTTAACGCGTTCGGACAGGCGCTTATCTATTCCTTGCATAAAGGCTTCACAAAAAGCAACATTACGTATTGCTTTTGGACAATCATACAAGCCCAGATCTCTGCCAACTTCCTCTAAACGGCCAAAGTAACATTCAATAGACTCGCCCTTGTTCTGTCTACACTGGGTTAGGGCTGTACGTCTCTCTTGGGCTTTGTCCTTAAACCAGGCTTTAACCTTGTCCACATATTGAGTACCACTAAGTAATGTCTGGGGGTCATCTGGGCGATCTTCAAGACCACAAAATTGAGCAATACTATTGTAAAGGCCCAGAGGACATTTTACATTCATAAGACATTCCATATCTGTCCAAGTGGCAGAGTAGTTTTTCTGTATGACTTCCAACTTTCTATGGAAAGCTGCTGGCTCTGTCTGGGGACCGGGCAGTTGCTGACACAGTGCCATCTGGTCTGTGGCGCTCCAGGGTCGCCATGTAGTGACTGTAGACCCGGGAGTTGGTCTATGTGCGTCCGTAGGTCTGTCATTAGAAGACGATGGTCTGTCAGTGTCCTCTTGTCTGACCGTGCCCAATGGTGGACTCGGTCGGTTTGGTTCTCTATAATGGGTAGTGGAGGTTGTAACTGGGAATAAGGGAATCGGTTGTCTACACTGATCCCTGGGACGTGGAGTCCCACATACTGTACAGAGTTCTTTAAAACAGGCATTCTGTTGACCACAACGTGGACAATCCCAAGCCGGACCTCTATTTACTTCAGGGCCCGGGGATCCTGATTGAGGGCTGTAGGGAGGTGTATCCATCTGGGCAGTAGCCTGTGGATACGTAGGAGGCAAGGGCGGCAAATTGGGATACAGAGAATTAAAGGGATTATTAGGAGACATTGGTGGAGCGGCCGGGACGACAGGAGAGACTAATGGAACCGTACGGGTTTCCATGGGAACGTCTATTGGTGGCCGGGCCGTAGGACAATAAACTAAAATGCCCTTGCCTCGGGACTCGGAGTCCCAGTGTTCGTCTTCTGCTGTTTTAGAACAGTCCAGAATAGCCTTCATGCCTTTTTCCAAACCCTTATTTCTTATTTCCTTTCTATGCTTATCCTCATATTGTGACCAAAATTCATAATTGAATGTTCCCGCCTTCTTAAGGCCTATACGTTTGTAAACTTTATAGGCTTGTCTGCAAATGTCCTCCCCTTCTCTATCTTTAATTATCTCAATAGGAGTCTGATATATCTTAGATTGTTCAGACTCCATCTTGACCACTTCCAACTATTCTTCACTAAGTATACAGGACGTATATTTCACACAGTAAACTAAGATAATCACTGAGACTATCTGGGAACACACAGTTCCCTGTCCCGGAATAGATTTACAGAACTAAAACGTGGTCAACTTCAAACACTAGGATTCAGGGGAGACCAGACTTCGCCTCTTAGGGAACTTTTAGTAATATTATAACAGATCCAGAGTAACAATATGACTGCCAGAAATGAGACTATAACAATGACAATTATTTCAATCTCCAATACAGACAACATGACTCTTTAAGTCCCAATGAGTGAGTTCTTCCGTCTAGGACAGTTAAATGAACTTATTCACAAAATATGGACGGGGCAGAAAATATAGGAAACAGGCAACAACATACCTCTAGTCCGTTAGAGACACAGATCAAAAGAATCCAGACTGTATAATAGTAAGATAAGCTCTTACCTGTATACCGGTGTTTGCAGTCTGGGGTCTCAGGATCCAGTATCCACGTCAACGGGCCAGGAGTTTGTTTCAGTCTACTGGTTGCGATGTCCCGTAAAGATAAGCCCCGCCCCACGTTGGACGCCAAGAACTGTCGAGGGTTAATTTGTTCAAACAGACTGGTCAGTTATGTTGTCGGTTCCAAATTGACCTAAGCAGGAGGAGCGCTCCTTGAGAGTCAAAGTACTGACCATTACACACGGTATATGGTGAAACAATGAACTCTATTTTATTGTCTGTATCTCTTGGCTTTTATAGCCAGCCCCTCTCGCAGGACGGGACGTGTGGCTAAACAGGGAATAACCTCGTGATTTCCATACATCTTAAACTCATGACTTTTACATCTTACAATAAACTTATGACATAATCATTCATCAAAAACTCGTGGTATATGACATTAAAGAAATAGCTGATTTCATATGACTTTTAGACCTTATAACTTGACATTTAACTTTAGACGTGTGATATATGACTCAGACAAACACATCTTTAAGAAATTGCTGAAAATTCTCTTTGTGGTTAGGCCCTCTTTGCTAAATTTATCAACATCTGCTCTTAACTTCCTGATTCCACTTAGATCAGACATACTTCCTTAAAACAGTCATGACTTCTGTTACACATACAATATATTGCAATACATACATTTTGCTAAAATATATATTGATACATATTCACCTTTGATAAGTGACATTTATTACTTTCTTTACAGCCCCTCTTGGCCCTTATCAATTTGATGTTATCAAATTGTTGTTTTTTTTGTGGCTTTTATGTTATTAAAAAAAAAACAATCCCAACACAATGCTGCATGGTCATTCTACCATTCGTATCCCTTTTAGAACTGGCTGTCACTTAGCCTAATGAAGCAATAAGCAAGACAGTGCTGTGTGTCAAATACTGCAATACTGTGCAAATCATGAGAGATGCTAATAACTTAGTTTAAACATTTCTACAGCAAGGAAAAGGAACAACAAAAGCGCACAGCCCCAAAAAGTCACAAAACAGAGACATCATTTGTTTATTGGGGAGGTTTAAAAACTCATTTCTATGCCAGGGAAAAATAATTGGCTAGACTGAACGGATTCTGCTTCTGCGCTACTTAAAGTAAATTGATAGGGTGCAGCAGCGTCTCGCAGCCTAAAGTGGCATTAAATACACACAAAACACATTTATTTTTTTTGTAATTAGAATAGTGTGTACTTTTCAGTATAATATCACAGCAATAATTATAAATCCTTATTAGTCTATAAAACACACATAACAAAAATATAATACAAAATATGGAAGTGTCTTGTAAAGCTTCAATAAATAACATAGTAATATGTGAACGGGGGGCTAGCTGGCAACGTTTAGTCTGGGGAGCATGCACACAGCACAGGCCCATGAGTAGCCGGTCCACCAGAAGGGTGGAGACATATCGCATCAATATCCACACACAATTAAACCATTGCTACAAAAATTTATGGCAAAATTGTGCAGCCATTGGCTACTATAATGTACGTGGGCTGACCACATGAGGCCAACCACACTGTGTGTTTCCTCCGTTAAAGGAGTAGTCCCACATAAAATTATTATGTGTGGTTCAAAATATTCTATGCATTTCTGAATCCATAATACAGGCAAGCGTTCCAGCTCCACTGTGGATCTGCTGAACCGAACTGAGCCCATCTTGCTGCTGCTGCAAGTCTTAATAAACGTCTCAGTGTTCCCTAATAAGGACCCTCTGTGACCTTACACAGTGATAGTGACCCCTCTGTGGCCCTACTAAATAATAGTAACCCCTCTGTGACCCTATTTAGTAAAAGTGACCCCTCTGTGGCCCTACTTAGTAATAGTAACCCCTCTGTGGCCCTACTTAGTAATAGTAACCCCTCTGTGACCTTACTTAGAAATAGTAACCCCTCTGTGACCGTACTTGGTAATAGTGACCCTTCTGTGGCCCTACTTAGTAATAGTAACCCCTCTATGACCTTACTTAGAAATAGTAACCCATCTGTGGCCCTACTTAGTAATAGTGACCCTTCTGTGGCCCTACCTAGAAATAGTAACCCCTCTGTGACCCTATTTAATAATAGTAACCCTTCTGTGGCCCTACTTAGAAATAGTAACCCATGTGTGGCCCTACTTAGTAATAGTGACCCCTCTGTGGCCCTACCTAGAAGTAGTAACCCCTCTGTGACCCTATTTAATAATAGTAACCCATGTGTGACCTAACTTAGTAATAGTAACTCCTCTGTGACCCTACTTAGTAATAGTGACCCCTCTGTGACCCTACGTAGTAATAGTGACTCCTCTGTGACCCTACGTAGTAATAGTGACCCCTTCGTGACCCTACTTAGTAATAGAGACCCCTCAGTGGCCTTACTTTGTAATAGCGACTTCTCTGTTCCCAGACTTAATTTTATAGCATTTTCTCTTTTTAGAAAGTCCTACCATTTTGTCAGATTTTTACTCCAGTACCTGGGTGGCATACAAAGTGACTCCATATCTCCAGAAATATTTAAAGATACAACAAATGTATAGACAGCAATACATAACATATCATAAATGTGTCACATTTTAAGCTGGAGAACGAAAAAAAGCTGCCAGAAAAGTGACATCAAAAATTCCCTTGATGATGAATTCCTCCCAGTCTCATTATGAGTAACTGTCTCGTAGGCTCTGGGAAAAAAGTTAAAGAAGACTCAAAACAAAACCGTAATTTTAACTCCTTAACACCAGAGGGTGTACATTTATGTCCTGGGTGTTTATATGGAGCTGGATGATAAATCGATCCCACATTATACAAGGTGGGTGCCAGCTGTCTGTGATAGCAGACACCCGCCTGTAACAGCTGCGATCAACACTAATGCTGGTTGTGGTTGTTAACCCTTTAAATGCACGGATTGTTGCTTCCCAAATGGGAAGCCATGGCAACTAAATGGCCTCCCCACAATGTCATTGCAGGGTGCCGTTTAGTTGCCATGGCTTCCTTCTGAAGGCCCCCAGAGCTAGCATGAATAAACGTATAGACTGCCTATCAAAATGCGGTATAATGTAATACTGCCTAAACAATCGCAAGTTCAAGTCACCCATGAGGACTTAAAAAAAAGTAATAATGAGTAAAAAAAAAGTTTTTTTTAATTATTGGAAAAAAATTAAAGGAGTAAAAGTTAAACAAGAACAACTTTTCCCATATTAAAAATAGTAATAAAAAAAGAAAAGAAAAGCATATTTGGAATCTCCACATCCGTAAAAGTCTGATCTATTAAAGTAACATATTATTTTTCCCAAACGGTGAATGTTGTCAGAAAAATATAAACAGCGCTAAAATTGTACATTTTTTGGTCACTTTGTCTGCATGAAAAAAATTTATAAAAAGCAACCAAAAAGTCTTCCGAGCTCCAAAATGCTACCAATAGAAATTACAGGATGTATCACGAGAAATGAGCCCTCACACAACTATGCAGACTGAAAAATCAAAAAAATGATGGCTATGACAAGATGGCAGCCGAAGATAATTTTTAAAAAAAGTAGTACAACGAAAGTTAAACTGTATTAATTTGGCATCATCTATCCCATAGAATAATTTTTGCTGCAATGTTTACACTGTAGAAACAAGACCCCCCCCCCCACCAAAAAAATATATATATATATATTTTTTTTTTTTCTTTTTTGGGGGGGGGGTTGTTTCTACATTGTAAACATTGCAGCATTTTCTTTTTTTTTTTTTTTTTTTTAAATGGCGGAAACTACTGGCGCTTACTATATTGTGTGGATAGAATTTACACCAGGATTAATTAATACATACAGGGTTAGTGAAATTAAAATTCACCAACTCAGAGGTCTTTGTAGAGCATTCTGCTGCTCCAAATAAAACACAATTCGGACAATGGCCGCTCTAAACATTGCGTTTCATATTTTGAAAAAAAAAATTGTAAGAAAAGTCGCCGATAGGAGGCACTTTTTTACAAGCTATTTTTTTTCATATATAGCGAGCGCATCTTCTGAAGTGGCCTTGTCCAAATTTTGTCTCATTTAGAGCAGCAGAACGCCCTCCAGACGCCTCTGAATTGGGGAAGTTTAAGTTCGCTAATAGCGTTGAGCGAACGTACTCTGTCGAGCTTGATGCTCGTTCGAATATTAGCGCATTCGGTGGTGCTCGTTACTCGAATGAGCATCAAGCCATGTTCGACCCCGCCCCAGTTTTTGGCCCCTCCCCGCTGTGACGTGCCTGTTTTGGCCCCTCCCTGCCACGCACGTCATTGGCAAATTTTTTGTCTGGCAGGCAGGGGAGAGAAAGAGAGAGAGAGCGAGAGAAAAAGAAAAAGGCTCGGAACCCGGCGTCCCACATACAAAAATGCTCGGGTCTCCCATTGTAGTCTATGGGGTTCGTTACTCGAGTAGAGCTCTCGAATTTTACAAAAAGCTCGACTCGAATAACGCGGCCCCGAGCATTTGGGTGCTCGCTCATCTCTATTCGCTCACCCTGTCTATAGGGATTGGCCAATGAATCTGCACTATAGCTTGCTATAAAACACCGCTCCACATATTGCGCACTTTGATTATTTTTGTTCACCAGACAAAACAGCAGCGCCGGCCGTGTATCTCTCTACAAGGACAAGGGCTTCGCTGGAAGTAGAAAGCCAGTAAACCAGAGAGGAATATTAGATGTGGCACTTAATTAGAAATGATGGGACAGAGTTATTTGCCCGTATCAGAAAGTAAATTTATTTTTGCTAATGTGCAGTAATTGCATTGAAATAGGAACGCAATTCATTTAAGCATTTAATAACGAGAGCTGGTGGCTTAGACGCTCTATGTTACAATGGCAGTTTTAACCTCTCTTGTCTCAACATTAATCATGGAGGAGAGGTTTTTTTGGAGATGGTTTAGTTCTCCATACAGTAAATATATTCATGCCAAAGGGTCTGCTACTTATTTCTTTTTCTAACCCTTCCCTGATGTCACAATCTATGGAGCTTGACTTTGTTAAAGGTGTGTATGTGCATGAATATATGTATAGAGTCCATGGGTGGCTGGAACCATAGCTAGACGGAACACAAACCACAATGGACCTCTCGGATATTATTTTCCCAAGTTCCTAACTGCCACTAGGGCGGCGCCTCGGGCAGCATAGTTGAGCGTAACAATAAAAGCATGCTTATGGCTTATATATCACATTTTTCTGCTCATTAACCTCTTCCCACTGGAGCCATCTTTGTTTCTTTCCCATTTTTCCTCTCCAGTTTCAAAAAACATAATGACTTGTTTATTCCTTTAGTGACACAGTCACATGAGGGCTTGTTTTTTATCAAGATTAGTTGTATTTTTTTATGGCGTCACTTAACCCTTTCCAATCCACTGTCTGATGGCTGAAGACATTCTGATTGAAAGTTGTACAGCTCCGATGTCGGAAGACGTCCAGCAGGGTATTTTTACTTTATATTACTGGCCGCTCTGTTGTCCGGAGCCTCTCCAGCATGTCCCATACCGCAGTACTGGTTCTAGCCAGCAGATGGCGCCTTTGTAAAATGGCAGAAAGAGAAAGCCCCCTAGGAAACCCTGAATCCAAAATTGGATTGCAAAGGGTTAACATACAAAATCTTGCATTGGTAAACTTTTAAACTCAGATCCCTATATTAATTTGAGACCCCAGACCAGACCCTTATACATTTTTTCTGATTAAAAAACTTTGGAGGGAGAATGAATTCTAAGAAAGGTAACACTGACCTCTTCACTAAATTGCTTCTCCCCCATCAATTTTTGAAGCTCCATAACAGGAACGAACAGTGTGCCATTAAGCTGTCCCCCTGAGCATGGCGCCAATCCTATCCCCTGGAGCGTGGCACCATTCTTGTCCCCCTGAGCGTGGCACCACTCCTGTCCCCCTGAGCGTGGCACCACTCCTGTCCCCCTGAGCGTGGCACCACTCCTGTCCTCTGGAGCATGGCACCACTCCTGTCCCCCTGAGCGTGGCACCACTCCTGTCCCCCTGAGCGTGACACCACTCCTGTCCTCTGGAGCATGGCACCACTCCTGTCCCTCTCTGGTCTAGAGATTCATTCTACTGTCCTAGGTCGGGTTTCCACAGTTGGCAACCCTTGTAGTTGAATTCCTGGACCACCCCCTTTAGGAATCTCTCACATAGGTCGAATTGGATGCAGTGCCGGATTACATCAAATAATGCAGGTTTTGTAGCGTTTTTAACTTTGGAATATTTTGTGGAATTTCTTACATTTTTTTCCACGGAGTTTATTTAATTGCAGAAATACATCCCCTGTATGTTACAAATCCGTAACGGCCTTTTCTGCTGGGTTTAAATTAAAGATGCGTGAATTTCAAATGATGCAGATTTCACGCTTCCATAGGATAACATGGGACTGCAGAAATGTCCACGCAATGAATTCCCTTTTGTGTGAAGGGTCCCTATACCTCCCTCTCTCCAGACAGGGTGAAAAGAAAACTATATATCACTGGGCGAAGGAGGCTCTCTGTAAAATTGGTTGAGTTGACTTGTCCGCGTTTTATAGTCCTTGAGTCCATCGTGGACCCGGGCCTGAATAAGATTGTCACCCAGCTGGTAAACCACCTGCCCGTCATTTTTTTTCAGAAGGCGGGTGCTAGTGTTTCTTTTTTACCCCCCTTATTATTGGCCATTATACTCAGAGGAAACCCAAATCTCCTTCCCACAGCATCGGCTTTGTATACAGTATGTGTAGAAACAGATACCAGTTGGAGGAGTTGTAGCCACTGAGAGGGGGCTACTATTACTATTGACGCTATTGAGGGGAGGCAGTATTACTGTTGGGGCTACTGAGGGGTGGCCATTATCAGTGTTGGGGCAACTGAGAGACTCTTTAGGGCTAGTGACAGGATGGGGCGGTATGAGTCATGTCTGCAAAGTCTTCATGGCAGTCTGGGCCTAAAAAAATAGAAAGCGGATGACACCAATCAGACGAAACGTCACTTGTGATCACAGGAGATAACTGTACTGCAATGACTATCACTGTGTAGAGCTGAGTATAAATGGCATACAATACTGTAAGCATTGGGGAGGGGGGCACCTTAGTGCAAGTAGCCTTAGAGTATAGCATCACAATTTAAGAAGGGTATGAGCCAGTTGCCAGTTTAGCCATACATTTCCAGGTGGTATACCGGTTGAAAAAAAATGCATACCTTGTGATAAGCCACTCCCCTATCCATGCCCTCCTCTATCTTGGCCAGTATTTCTTGGTGACAAAGGTGGTAACCCTAGACCCGAATGTGACAGCTACCATCTATAGCTACAACGCAGTATTTTTGTATTTCTAACAACAAATACAGAATCTTCCGGCACGAATGCCGTAGATTGTGGGAAATCTTTAGCGCTGCCTGTTGCTGAAGGTAATGAAGTTTGCATAGATACCCGACAACGTGAACTCAGGTCCATATTCCCCTGTGACATCTGTTTACTTCTCAGTGTGCACAGTAACCTGGCTGACGGCGCAATTAATCCTCCGGGCTCTCAGTACCTTCCTTACAGCAGAACATTCAGCGCATGCAATCATATCTTCTCCTCAACTAAAGTACAAAGAACACAGAAGGAAACACAAAGCAGGAGAAAATGTGTCAGCCGGAGCTATTGATGAAGTGCTCCTCGCTGTCGTTAATGCCTCAATTCACACAAGAGGACGGATGTCTTCTCCTAAGAAGACATAAACAACCTTGCACTATTTTGAGTTTCGGCTAAAGCTAAGTGTCGGCTTGTGGACATGTAGAGCAGAATCTGACAACTGATTTTGAGCAGCAAGTAAGAAAATACCAAATATACCTTACTTGCAAATATTTGTACTGGAATATCTGGAGCATAACGAGGGGTGCGGACAGAAGTCGTCTTCACAAACTTTGCGAAAGAAAATGTATCATTTATATGGAAATACATATTTTACTAGTTAAAACCACTATCTAATCTGTTTTAATTTCCTGATTTGGGGTATTTTTTTATTCTCTTGTTCATACATGACTATGGGGGTCGCCAACTTGCCTGAGCTAAAAAGCAATTATTGATATGATTTACAGCATGAGCCATTGATTTAATGTAGAGGAGGGGACCCATAAACCTCTATGGAAGGCCTCATGTCCACGGGGAAAATCATGCCCACCGCGGATTCTTCATGTAGAATCCGTAGCAGGTCCCTCCTGCCCCGCGGACATGAGGCCTAAAAATCTCACCTGCTCCGGACGATGCGGATCTTTCTTCCTTCGCGGCCGGATCTTCTTACTTCACATCCGCCGGGCCAAAGAAAGGAGATCTGGCCGCGAAAAAGGGAAGAACTGCATCGTCCGGAGCAGGTGAGTTTAATTCTGGTACGGGTCTCTGCGGATCCGGACGGCTTCCATAGGCTTCAATAGAAGCCTCTGGTAACCGTCCCCGCGGGAGACCCAAACTACAATGGAGCATGTCCATTTTTTTTCCCGCACGCGGATCCGCGCCTGATGGGAAAAATGACATCCGCAGGTATTTAACTACCTGCGGGTGTCCGAATGTGACAGCTACCATCTATAGCTACAACGCAGTATTTTTGTATTTCTAACAACAAATACAGAATCTTCCGGCACGAATGCCGTAGATTGTGGGAAATCTTTAGCGCTGCCTGTTGCTGAAGGTAATGAAGTTTGCATAGATACCCGACAACGTGAACTCAGGTCCATATTCCCCTGTGACATCTGTTTACTTCTCAGTGTGCACAGTAACCTGGCTGACGGCGCAATTAATCCTCCGGGCTCTCAGTACCTTCCTTACAGCAGAACATTCAGCGCATGCAATCATATCTTCTCCTCAACTAAAGTACAAAGAACACAGAAGGAAACACAAAGCAGGAGAAAATGTGTCAGCCGGAGCTATTGATGAAGTGCTCCTCGCTGTCGTTAATGCCTCAATTCACACAAGAGGACGGATGTCTTCTCCTAAGAAGACATAAACAACCTTGCACTATTTTGAGTTTCGGCTAAAGCTAAGTGTCGGCTTGTGGACATGTAGAGCAGAATCTGACAACTGATTTTGAGCAGCAAGTAAGAAAATACCAAATATACCTTACTTGCAAATATTTGTACTGGAATATCTGGAGCATAACGAGGGGTGCGGACAGAAGTCGTCTTCACAAACTTTGCGAAAGAAAATGTATCATTTATATGGAAATACATATTTTACTAGTTAAAACCACTATCTAATCTGTTTTAATTTCCTGATTTGGGGTATTTTTTTATTCTCTTGTTCATACATGACTATGGGGGTCGCCAACTTGCCTGAGCTAAAAAGCAATTATTGATATGATTTACAGCATGAGCCATTGATTTAATGTAGAGGAGGGGACCCATAAACCTCTATGGAAGGCCTCATGTCCACGGGGAAAATCATGCCCACCGCGGATTCTTCATGTAGAATCCGTAGCAGGTCCCTCCTGCCCCGCGGACATGAGGCCTAAAAATCTCACCTGCTCCGGACGATGCGGATCTTTCTTCCTTCGCGGCCGGATCTTCTTACTTCACATCCGCCGGGCCAAAGAAAGGAGATCTGGCCGCGAAAAAGGGAAGAACTGCATCGTCCGGAGCAGGTGAGTTTAATTCTGGTACGGGTCTCTGCGGATCCGGACGGCTTCCATAGGCTTCAATAGAAGCCTCTGGTAACCGTCCCCGCGGGAGACCCAAACTACAATGGAGCATGTCCATTTTTTTTCCCGCACGCGGATCCGCGCCTGATGGGAAAAATGACATCCGCAGGTATTTAACTACCTGCGGGTGTCCAATGCATCCCTATGGGGTGCAGATTCGCGTGCGGGATGAAACGCTGCGGATTTTAAGCCCGTGGACATGAGGCCAAAGGGCATAGTGGGCATGCTCTGTGATCTGTGCCGGGAAAGAAGGAGGTAAGCTGTGATATCAGCTATTGTGAAGGGCAGACTCTGTGTTATCTCTACAGGGTGTAGTCGAAAAGACTGATTCAGCGCGATCTCTCAACACTGGTGTGCAATATTGAAATAACAATAGCGTACTTTAATAGGAAGGCATGGATGCGCTACACAATGGTATGGCACACAGGCGCAAAGTGTTAGGGCAGAAAAAAAGCAGTTCTAAATTCTCGCTTACAATCTGAAGGTTTCAAGTTCAATCCCTGCTTGGTTCAGGTAGTCGGCTCAAGGCTGACTAAGCCTTCCATCCTACTGAGGTTGGTAAAATGAGTACCCAGCTTGGTGGGGGTTAATAAATAAAAAATAATGTCAAAGCGCTGTGGAATAAGTTGATGCTATACAAATACCAAGATTATATATAGTTAACCCCTTAGTGACCACCCCATAGACTTTTTACATCCTGCTATGCTGGGCTTTGATCCCCAGGGTTGTAAAAACACACTTTCCCTGGGGATTAAAGCCCTGCAGGCTGAGGATGTGACAGCTCCATGCTATCGGTTACCAGAGGTAGCCGACAACCTGGAGCTGTCATGGGAGGCCGCGGGAAGCCAGATACCGGCGATTGCATTAAAGTCAATGCAAAGTAAAATAAAGTTAAAGTTTCAGCTCCCCTTATGAATTGGATTCGTAAGGGGAGCTGAGGATACTCATCCCCATCATCCCGCAGCGTTCTGGTGCTCCAGGACCGGACGCCGTGCTTCTGCGCATGTGCGCCATACGGCATTACATCATCACGGAAACCTAAAAAAAGTTAGTTTCATCTATCTCCCCTCACGGATCATATCAATGAGGAAAGATGAAATTATGTACCTAAGGTCCCCGGATTTATCCGCGGACCTTACCCCGGCTTCTGCACATGCACCCATCACCAAAATGACGCATGCATGCGCAAAAGACGCGGATTGTTGGGGTAGTTTAAAATTTAACTGCTCCTGGCTACCAAACATAGCCTAGAGCCTGCAGATTTCAGGGGGGTGGGCACGATACGCAGTCCTTGGTCATGTGATTGCCGTTATCCAACGGAAAAAAAGGTAAAGTTTCACCTCCTGTCATGGATCCGATCTATGAAGGGAGGTAAAATTACTTACCTAAGACCTCCGGCAATGTCCCCTGACAGAATCTTTATCCATGGACCTTTCCCTTGCTTCAGCGGATGCACCGATCGCCAAATTGGCGGACGCAGGCACAGAAGCTGTGGAGGACCCAGGAAATTTAAAATCTCCTTGCTACTATAGGTAGCCTAGAGCCTGGAGCAGCATCCTGAGGCATGTCGATTCACTGAATGCTGCACTGTAAATATTGCCAGTTAAACACCGTTGGTAACCAGGGAGTAATGGAGTACAGGGGCTACCCAAGACCAGGCAATGACAATGGGGGTTTCAAAGAGAGCCAGGTCCATGTGTATAATGTTGCTAAGCTACTTTACCCTAGCTCTAAAGCAATAAACTAGTGGGATCATCTTACATGAAATCCTCCACCCATTAATGATTCTGTTGATTTTGTCCCAGTCTATACAGCAAAGCTAACAAGCAAGCTAGGGAAAATAGGAAATATCAACTTTGTGTGTACTCGGGTAACCTGCATGAAGACTGGAATATTTTAGTATTTTATACTGATAGTTATGAAATAACGCCTTTTTTATACCGATGCATCTTTGTTAGCATAGGTGCAGTGACCATCAACTGCTTCAGAGACCCATACGCAGTAGGGTTAACCGAACTGTTGTTTAAGACACACATCTGGTAGCCCCCTGGTTCATCTTCAAGGTGAGCTGCTTCACTGTTAACGTATCGATCAGCACCTTCATAGCTGACATTCACCTCTCACATCAAAGGCACTTGGTGCTCCACGTCGGTGATTACCAATGGTGCCATTTGTTCGCTTCACAAGCACTTTCACCGCGGCAGCACGTGAACAGTTCACAAACTGCGCTATTCGAGAAATACGACCACCGTTGGCCCAATAACCAACAATCATTCCTTTTTGCAACTCTGATAAATCGCCCCTTTTACCCCCAATATCAGACAGCCTATTGCACCAAGTCAGCCCATGGCACGTCACTTTCTTCATGGGCTACACGCTGCCATCGAAAGTAGGAGATGGTCGTAATAATGTGGCTTGACCGTGTATTTATCCTGCCGTACATTCCTTTGTGTAAGGTGTTATTTTCGGACATAGTGGTTATATATTTTATGGTTATGCCGTATTTGTCTGCAGTGAGAGTTACGGGAGTTACAGACACAATGCAAACTACATAAAACAATCAGAATAAATGTGAGGCACAGAAAGTCAGTAGGGCGACCGCATCCAGCCGTTCTTGCCCGTCCTGCTGCTGTAGATGAGTGATAATCAGCTGAGCCAAGCTAACTATTGATTTTTGGACGGCGCGGAGACTTTCAGCTGTAAGCAGTGCACTGGGGTTTCATTATTTGCACATAATAATAAAGGTTTTACTTTTCTGTATTTCTAGTTGCTTATTAAGTACCATGGAAGAAACGATTAAAAGAAAACCTCAGCTTGTTGGGGGCACGGAACAATAAGAATATAATGCTGTAAGCTAACATTTTTTAAGCTTTTCCATTTACTAAATGGCGTAGATTTTACTTCCTTTATAGATAATACATAGAATTCATCGGGTTTTTTTTTTCTGTATAGAATAATTTCATATATTTATGTCTTCCTTAAAGGGGATCCACCAGAAGTACCACTGGAAAACTATTAACCACTTTGTGATAGCCAATACGCCTTTTTACGGCGGACACTAATAGGCTAATGTAACTCAGCCTATTAGACCCTGCCTCCGTCAGAATCTAATAGGCTGTTATTATAGCCATTGTAGAATGCACTACTTAAGTAATGCAGTGTACTATTCTACTATGGGGCGTAGGGAGTCTTATAGGCTATGCAACTCTCCCTGGGAAAAAATATATGCAAATAGAAGATAGTATATTGCCTGCACAATGCAAACAATTGGAAGGTAGCTACCCTCTGAGTCAATATCTGAATTATAAGAAGCCTTGCAACTAGAGATGAGCGAGCATACTCGCTAAGGACAATTACTCGATCGAGCGTTGTCCTTAGCGAGTATCTCCCTGCTCGGAAGAAAAGGTACGGCTGCCGGCGCGGGTGAGAGGTGAGTTGCGGCAGTCAGCAGGGGGGAGAGAAGGAGAGAGAGATCTCCTCTCCATTCCTACCCGCTCTCCCCCGTCGCTCCTCGCCTCCCGCCGGCAGACGAATCTTTGCTCCCGAGCGGGCAGGTACTCGCTAAGGACAATACTTGATCAAGTAATTGCCCTTAGCAAGTATGCTCGCTCATCTCTACTTGCAACATAACTCAGGATGCCAAACCAGATTCCCCGTGTACATCCAGCTGTTTCAGGGTTCTTTTTTTATTCAGTAATTTTTAATAACGTTTTACATTAACAAGGTTACAGTAACATAACAATCAGCCTTTAATTTTAGTACACATGATGAAATCTGAGCTATTGGTTGAAAGTACAAAACTATATGAACAAGAGAACAAAGGGATAACTTAACTGCCATACTACATAAATATCAAATAACCTTCGAGAAGTGGAGATAAATAGAAATAGAACGTTTCTGTAACAGCCAGGTCTGACTCAAAGGGTAAAACATGGTTGCATTAGAGTTATAGTCCAAGTCAAGGTTGGACTTTGAATTAAATTCTGAAGTAAAGTCTGGCGTAAAGTCTGTTTTAACCCTTTCCAATCCAATTTGTATCCTGGTTTTCCTAGGGGGCTTACTCTTTTTCTGCCGTTATACAACGGCGCTGTATGATGGCTAAAGCCAGTACTGCATGAGGTGACACATTGGATAGGCTCTGACTGCAGAGAGGCTGGCAATATACAGTAAGAGAACCCTGACGGACATCTTCCAACATCAGAGCTGTACAGCCTTAAATCATAATGTCTTCAGAGGTCAGACAGTGGATTGGAAAAGGTTTAGGCCTCCAATAGATGTTGGAAAATATATATGGTATTGTAACCAAGGGTCCCACAAGGAGTGAAAATTGGAGAGTCCACCTTGTTCAGTTAAAAATAGACGTTCCTAGAGGCAATGCTCAGAAAAGTGACAGATTTTGAGTTCCTTGCCTTCACCAATGGAGTTGAGGTAAAAATATGGCAGGAAAGCCTTCCAGTGGTTGAGGGGAGATCCTCTATTCCTAATGCCAGTAAGACCCAGGCTGGAGTAGGTAATATATTAATACCAAAGATTTGTGTAAGGAAATTAAATATATATCTCCACCAAGGAGTAATGATACAACAGTCCCAAAAGATGTGAAGACTAGTGCCAGTGTATCAATAATTCCTCCAGCAGAGACTGGAAGTGCGAGGAAATAAGTGCAATAGCTTTGAGGAGTAATGATACCCCAGTAGAAACAATTTGTGGTATATTTCTTGGATATTAGCACGCAGCGAGGCCTTTAATGCCCATTTCAAGGCGGTGAGCCACTGTGCCGTAGAATAGGTTCTGCCAAGATCTTTTTCCCAATGATGTGCATTTTCTTGGAGATATCCACTTCCCCATTAGCATATACATATAATTGCTTAGTAGTAGCCAGTGTTTGTTTAGTCGTATCATTCAGAAACTCACAGATTTGATGAGGAACTTGTAGGAAAGTTTGTGGATGGCAGTATAAGTATTGTTAATTGTTATGTATGTATAAAAGTCCCATTGGTCTATATAACATTTTTGTACTAGATCTTTAAATTCCCTAATTTTTCCTTGTTGGAATAAGTCTGAGATAAATCCTTTTTTAGTCCAGGATTTGATATTTATATTGGGAAGAACATTTCAAGAAGCTCTGATGGGAGTTGGACGGGTATGGGTTTTTAAATAGAATTTATCAAGACAAGCCATGAGGGAAATGAGGTTTCCAACGAGGGAGTTGTGGGTAGTGATAGTTGCGGATTGTAGAGGTAAGCTAATAATTGAATGCACAGCAAAAGTTTTCCTGCCTGAGCTTGTTCTATGGCAGGCCAACTTGTTGAGGCTTTCACTACGCTGTTTCAGGGTACTTGATATTTATCTTTGCTCAGTAGGAGTCTGGTTGGCTAAGTAAGGTACCATCAGTGTCAATCTAGCAGAAAGTAATGATTCTTCTTTGAGAGAGTACCATGACAATGTAGAGATTCTTGTAGATCATGTAGGGCTTCCTGTTAGTGATGAGCAAACTTTTAAAAAGTTTGGTTTGACCGGTTTACCAAACTTTTGCAAAAGTTCCAAATTAGTTAGAACTGAAGCGAAAGTTCACTCAAACTTCTAAAACTTGTGCATAAGAATGCCTAAGAGCCATAAAAGCCCTTTATAACATGTTGAGTCATGTTTTAAAGCCTGTTAAAAGTTCTGATATTAACTCAAATGGTAGCTACCTTCTAATAGAAAGCACTGTGGATGAATTATCTCATTACTCATTTGCATAGCTTTTCCCAGGGAGCATTGCATGGCCTATAAAACTCCTTACACACTCATGGTGCTCTCCACAAGGAAAAAAATATAACTCCCCTTGATTGACCTTGATGCAGTACCGAAAGGATAGTTCCGTATTAGGACTGATTATTTGTTTGACAATGAATAGGAGATACGTTTGAGAAAACATAAATCTGCATCACAACTGAAATAACATATACTTTACCTGTAAGGTAGAATCAAATGACTCATAAAATGACTCACAACATATAGGTGACATACCGTGAAGGACATGGAACGATTCTTTAATGACAATTTATATGGTTTCATGGATTAATTAAAATAAGACTTCAGTACAAAAATGTTTGCGAAATGAGCAGGATAGAAAGCAGAGCTGACAAGAGGATGGAGGAATTGGGAAATTAGAGGAAAATTGTCATCGTGCATTAAATAGACAGAAATGGTAAATGATTATTGTTAGAATTTACTCATCTATCAGCTGGAAATATGAGTCAGCCTTCGGGTATCTCTGTGCCAAGTGGAGGTGTAGTGACACAAAGTTCAGAATATGATGCAGTAAGTGGAGTAACTGAGGTGTACGGTATTTATTTAAAACACACAAAAAACGGAAATAAACAATAATGTAATAATAATTCAGTATGTAGGTGGACATTCACCTTTAAGGGCCTAGATACTACCTACCACTAGCTGAACGTACGAATAACAATATTCGGCGAACAGTCCGTTAACAGCTTTATGAACAGTATCAAACATAATTACTTTAATTGGGGCTGAGGAAATACCCAAGCACACGCCGTTCGGCTATCTTCATGGACCCAATGAAAGTGAACGGAGTATAAGTACGCTTGAGCAACCAGTGCTCCATTCAGTCTCCTGCTCACTGTGGGAGGTGCAGCAAGTCCGCAGTCAGAAAAACAGGGGACGCGGGACCCCTGTCCCCAAGCAGTGGTCTTAGAGGTGAGACCCCCACTGATCAGCAAGTTATTCCCTATCCTTTGGATAGGGTATAGCTTGTAATTGTGGTACAAGCTCTTTAGCTATAGATATGTTACTCTTTAGCTTGATTTGTAATGTGCTTTGACATCATGGTGTGCCATGAGCATCAAGTCAAAATTTGTTCCATCTGTAGCTGTGTGCACGCCTACTATTTTTGTTGAGGTCGGCCTCACTTATGGTTTCTTGTGTGGAGGAAACAGCTCCTACCAACTCCTGAGATCCTACACTGCTGCATGGGTTTGTGGGTGCTCCTTTACGCTTCTCTGTTAGGATACTCAACGATGCTGGTAGTTGTCATGGTACTCCTCTGGGTCCCTCATGGTCACAAGCAGCATAGTACTAAGCCTTTTGAACCTCAGTCCTACAGCAACTCTGTGTTCCCAGCTGTCAGTTCAGTAGTCTCTGCAGCCCTTGTACATGCAGCTAGCAGCACTTGCCACTCCACTTTAGTCCTTATGCTCCCCTGTTGTGCCGAAACAAAATCATCCCTCTTATGTGTGAACCTCATCCAATCAATTAGCATCCATTGAGCATGCTCAGTTCTGCTGCCCCAAAATGTGGCACAAATTTTGTTAAACATGGTAAACAGCCCATCTCCTTGGCAACCTTTTAACCCTTTATGGGAGTCACTTACACTACCACTGAGACAAGTTTTATGTGGATCAGTCTTGATGTAAATCTACATCAAAATTGGAAAATCCAGCGATCTTAGCGACTTCCAACAAGACGTGGTCATCGGTGCTAGACTAGCTGGGGCCAGGATTTCACTGCCAGCCTTCGGGAGTTGTCTCATATAACGGCGTGGAGAATATACTAAGAATGGCATGATTGAAAAAAACGGAAGGGGAATCTTTGGACAGAAACAGCTCATCACTGAGAGAAGTCAGAGAAGGACGTCAAGAATCCTTCTGACCAACAGGAACTGCACAGTCAAGAGCAGCCGAATACAACACTGGTGCTCCAACTAATGTGTTCAAATGCACAACTCTTTGATCCTTAGCACGGATGAGCTATAACAGGCGACCTGTTCCAGCGCCATTGTATCTAAGAGAATCAGAAAGATGACACTCCAGATGGCAAAAGAGTACAAAAATTGGATCACTGAGCAGTGGGAAAACATCAACTGGGCAAATGAATCCAGATTTCTGTTGCACTATGTTGATGGAAGGTTCAGAATTTACCACAAGCAGCATGAATCGATGACCCCTTCCTGTCAGCTGGCAGGAATATGTCAGCATCTTGATCTAGAAAGTGCAAAAAGTTTCCTGTCCACAGAAACCTATAATCCAGCAAAACAATTTCAACACTTAGTAGAATCTACGCCATGACGAACTGCTGCAGTTCTGAAGGACAAAGGAGGTCCAACGCTACTAGAAACCATTCAGTGTATTTGTGTTAACATTTTTGTATTTCTTTGGACGGAAGAGGAGTTAAGAGGCTTTAAACCCGATGAAGGAAACCCATGCAAACACGAGGGCAGCATACTCAATGCAGATGTTGTCCTTGGTCTAACTTGAGCCCAAGAGCCCAGTACAGCAAGGCAACAGTGCTAACCACTGAGCCACTGTGCTTCCCCACAGTAACAGGAAAGCTCAGACTGGCTGAAAAATCTGTTTAGATGGCAGTGCCGAGATCTTTGATGCTTCTGATTAAAATGGCAAATAATAGCCTCTAGACCTGGGTACAAGGATTATAAAAATCCCAAGATAGCACTGAATACAGGCACAAGTCGATGGATAGATATGTCGCGTGATTGACAGGTTAAGGAAACAGAGAAAGGAAGAAAGATAAGAATTTTTAACTCCATAGCTTTTAGGTATGTTCGGGGAATATCTCATAATACATATGAAAACTAGTTCTAACTCCTGCTGAAGAGGATAGGAAGCTATAATTGTAAGAGCGTACAAGAGGGGATTAAGGTATTATTCATTTGTATATTCATTTTCTTCCATTAATGTCTCTAATATATGGTAAGAGCGTGTATAAAATCCTGGGCACGACTTAAACTTCTGTTCGAAAAACTATCTGAAAAGCTAAAGTGTTGATACTATTTCTTTGCTTCTAAAGCAGACACAAAATTATGTAAAGTTTACAAAGCCGCATGAAAAGCCTTAGAAAGAATATTCTAATATCCAAGATGTTACCTACAATATTGGCACTAAGTGGAACCAATACCTTTGGTGTGTTCTCTTGTTGCGAAGGGTTGAAGAAAAAGGGAAAGTCTCTGCTGCCATGTAGGACCATGTTATAGAATTTTCAAAATTGTCCCCCTCCTATTGTTTAACCATTGATAAAAATGTGACCTATACATGGAATAGGAATTGATGACTTCCCCAAACTCAAAATAGTCTTTTCCAGGCAAGAGAGAGGTCTGCTTGCTCAGTGAATATCCTGCTCCATGATTGACTCGCTTCATAACTAATCTGCTGTGTATTTGTCCTGCTCTATGATTTACCTGCACATGACTGTCTAGCTCCAGGACTGTCTTGCTTCATTACAGATTGACTCTATGACTGTCTTGCGCCATTAATGTTCTGTTTCATGACTGACCTGCTCCATAACTCTCCTATTTCTTGTCTGTCTTACCCCATGATTGACCTTCTCCATGACTGGTCTATACCATGATTGACCTTCTGCATGACTATTCATTTCCATGATTAACCTGCTCCATCATTGACCTGCTTCATGACTGTCCTGCTCTATGACTGATCTATTTAATGATTAACTTTTTCAATGACTGTCCAGCTCTATGTATGTCCTGCTTCATGACTGTCCTGCTCCATGACTGACCTACTTAATGATTAACTCTCTCAGTGACTGTTCTGCTTCATGCATGTCCTGCTCCATGACTGACTTACTACATGATTGACCTGCACCATGACTGACTTGCTCCATGATACTGACTTGCTCCGTGAAAGTGACCTGTTCCATGACTATTCTGCTCCATGACCAGCTCCATGACTTCAATGACTGACTTGTTCCATGATACTGACTACATGACTTTCCTGTTCCGTGACTGACCTACTCCATAACTCTCCTGTTTCTTATCTTGATGACTGTCCTGCTCCATGATTATCCTGCTCCACGACTGATCTGCTCCATGACTGAATTTCCTATGACTGATCTACGCCATGATTAACCCACTCCATGATTATTCAGTTCCATGGTTGACCTGCTCCTTGACTGACCTGCTCTATGACTGACCTGTTCCATGTCTGATCTGCTGCATGACTATTCTTTATCATGATTGAACAGTTTCATGACTAGCCTGCTCCATGACTGGCCTAATTGTCAATTAACTCTCTCAATGACTGCCCTCCTCCATGATTTCCTTGTTCCATAACTGATTTGTTGTATGCTTGACTTGCTCCATGACTGACCTGCTCCATTACTAACCTCAGTAATTGCAAAGGCACAAATGAAACAATAAGGTCAGCATCTCAGAGTATGGATGTATATGTTCATGAAGAACAAAAAAAGGGACTTACCTAGCATGGGTGACCCAACTGTATCGGTAGATCACCACCCCTTGAATCACCGCACATGAAATAGGTGTTGCAGATGTTGACACTCCATCAAGAAGACATCTACTAAGGGAAACTGTGACAGGGAGGGTCCAAGAAACACTGGTGGAGTCTCGGAAAGGAAATGTAGACAATAAATGTAAAAGAAAATACTCCTGCGCTCAGATGGTAAATCCTTCTGTATCAATAATAATCCAAAAAATAACAGGGGGGAGTCTATGTGAATCCAAACTACCCCTGTAAAACCAAGGAGACATAGAACAAGAAGCTTAAAGAAATAGGTCCACTTCAATGCTGATGCTGAAGGCGATATTTAATAAACAATGTGCATCATGAAAGGCAATGGGTACAACGGATTTCAGAGCTCCAGGCTCCATTCTCACGCACAATCAAATTGCTCTATTTCATCCTGTAACACTCTAGAAAGCCGGATGGAAACAAAATGGGCGCCATTATAGTCAATGGGGTCTGTTTGATTCAGTTTGGATTCTTCATATGATGTTCTGTTCAGAGCAAGAAAATAGAACCCCAAAGCACCAATGTGAAGGAGTCCATAGCTGTATTTCTGGCACTTTATGGTTTGGAATCATTACTTGTCCAGTAAGCCACAAAATACATGTTTATTCCACATTCCAACATGGTTGCCTGAGGGTCCAATTCCAGTACTAAAGCAGTCTAAACACAGGAAGACACTTTTCCCAAATTTTGACTGCCCTTTCAAATATCTAATAGTCTAGAAAATCCAAGCCAATTTGAAATGACTTAGGGCTCAGTCACACGGGCGCATTGGCACCCGTACACAAGCGCCGATGCGCCCGTGTGACTGAGCCCTTCCTGCAGGAAGAAGACGGCCGTACCTCAAGACGGACATCTCCCTGCAGCGCTGAAGAAAGAACACATGATCGGCAATGAAGCCGGTCACATGTTTTTTCTCCCGACGCTGCAGAGAGACGTCCGTCTTGAGGTACGACCGTCTTCCTCCTGCTGTAACACGGACGCCGATACGCCCGTGTGACTGAGCCTTTAGAAATAATTGAAGTACAATCTATTAGTTGATTTCCATCAAACGATCCAATTTTAGATGGCATCTCTATTCCTATAGTCAAAAATACTGGAAACCGCACGACAACCTGGAAGACCCCATTATAAGTTAACAGGATTCATAAGGATTTGTCTGGATCCATATAACCTTCGTGACTGTAATGGTGGCGTTATGAACAGAGCCTAGAACATCTCTGGGAACTTGTGACTTTGCGTAATGTACAGTAGAACCACAAATAACTGCAATATGCTTTATATCCCTTGTCATGTATGAATGTGTTCATCTTATTCACCATCCTCTTAAAACTGATCTCCACGATAAATCCCTTTTTACTCTAATACAAGCAGCTCTGACTGTGTCACAGGGCCATTCCCACAGGTACATAGGGGTTAAGTTGCTTGCAGAATTTTGTGCTTTGCAGGCTATTATTTGGTCTACTAGGTTTCCACTGATTTTAGTCTTGTGCAGAAGGAAAGTTTCATTGTCTGAATAATTTCTCCCCTCCGATTCCCTCCACTTCTTGAAGTAAAAGTACTTCTAGATAACTATATTCCATTTCATGCATATGATTGAACCTTATCTCACTTGGTCTTAAGTACATCACATAGTTCTCAAGGAAAAAAATCACTGAATTTTGGTAATTTTAGGTCTGTTTTTTTTGTCGTCTTCTTTCTTTTAACCCACTCTTGAGTTTTCATTATCTTAAATCTGTGGATCCATGGACTCATATGGAAAACCATTCTAACGATCTCCATCTTTAAAGTTTAGATAATTCTGTGGTGGATTTAGCTTATTTTTGACTAAATCCATTTAAAGTGCAGCTCTACATACAATAATTTGGGGAGAATCTTCATTTATTCTCATGGTCTAATGAATAAAGCAACAATGGAGGCTTTTGGGGAGAAGAAATAGAAAAAAAAGGTTAATACTCACCTTTCCACATTAATTCTCCCCCATCCTTTGGCCAGACTCTGTTTTACATTTACCCACATGACTGCTGCAGCCAATGTGATAACAGAATGTTATCAGTGACATCCTATAAACAGGCCTTGGCCTCTCCATTATTAGGTAATATGTCAGACAGCCGGCTGTGGATCCGCTTTGGCACACACCGGTTTGGCTTTCGGCTATCTGAGGAGGAAGCGCCTGGGAAACCTCAGCTTTCATGCTTGACCCCATCAACTGGGATAACGACTTTGCTGTGGGGCCCTCAAGCCATTACACACACAATTAGTCCCAGTAATGTGGCTACTGACAGTGCACTGGGCCAAGGGGTCTGAACAGGAGTGTAGAGTAGAGATAGGCTTGAGTCAGGGCTGGTGGCATCGGTGCATGAACAAGAGGCTGTTGGTCAGGGCAGGCAGCAGGCAATAACAGAGTCCAGAATACAGAGCCGAGTGCACAGAAGACAGAATGGTAAAAAATCAGGCCAAGGGTCAGAACCAGAGTAAAGGGGCTTTATCACAAATGGCAGTAGGAGACCAATTACTTAAGCATCAACCATTGGGTGTAGATGTCTAATATAAGTGGTGCAGGGACAGGATTGGAGGGGGGACATGTTTAGGGAGAAAGTACCAGCCCTTTAAGCGAAGGGTCAGGAGCATAAATGAGCCCTCAGTGTAAAGACCTGGGGTCGAACATAGGAGTCGGAATAGATTGCAGAACTTGAATGACAGTGACGCCCATCCGCAGCCCCAGCAGCAGGTGAGCAGGTTGGGCATTGGCATCTTACATAATGTGACCTATTTATGGAACGTTACTGGGGCCAAAATCCCTAGTGCCATCACATGCCATATGACCTCTCATCAGGGCATCAAACGGGTGCATTTTCAGCCTGGAGTTTCACTGAATGGTTGAGGTTTGTAGTGGGGTGGACGAGAGGGGGCATACATTTGAAAACAAAAATATTTTGGAAGACCCCTTTAAAATTAAATTGGATCAATCAGGTTAATGGGCTTTAGTACAAACTCAGTTTTTTAGTGTGCATTCAGTTCCTTATTCGCCAGGTGAATACCGTCAGGAACGTCTGATTTCCTGCTGATGTCAAGAAAAGGCAAAAGGAGAAAACTAATCAGCTTATAATAGTAGTAAATCCAACAAGAGGTTTATTATGAAGCTATGCTGGAATTTAACAAAATCCCTGCAGCCCATACTAAAATGTCGCTGGGGGTGAGAGCAGAGGGAAGACTTTGGCCAACAATATGGGTATGACAGAATACAGTTTCTCCTTGAGGAGATCACCAAATTGGAGTAGAGTTTCTTATATAGGCCATGCAATGCTGCCTGGGAAAAAGGTATGCAAATAGGAGATGAAAAAGTACCTACACGGCGCCACCTATTGAAAGGAAGCTTCTCTATAAATGGATAGTGTCTTCCTTCTCGAGAAGATTCGGGTTTGGCTCATATCTTTAGTCATGTTACAAGACCCGTTGAAAGGTCGGACGTTGACTTATAGGGAACCGACATTCCAATGGGTGGCCTCCAAATAAGTCTCTGTACTGTATCTCATCTTTTTGGAACCTTCTGTGTGTGATCGGGGTAACGGGATATTGGAGTTGTCTGCAGTCACATCTCAGTATTCAGGTTTCGAGTGGAGTTTTCCTTGCAGATTTGTATTTTCTCCGTATTTCTGCTATATCATTCTGTAAGACGCCCCGCAGTAGTGCATCTTATTGAGCAGGGTTTATTCAAATACTTCCAGAACTTTTTTAAAGATGTGTGAAAAGGTTCTAATCCTCTTGGGTTGTTTTTCATTATTCACAAATCGGAATAAATTATTCATAAAGGAATCTAATAACATTTCAAGAAAGTTTCTCTGCAGACTGAACTACAAATGAATGGTAAGTGGGAAGTGTCATTAGCTTCCTGTACGCAGGGTCATATAAAGCGGCTGCCAGACGTCTGCAGGTATTATTATACATCTGCTCTTTATGTGGCTCTCTTACATTGCTGTACGCCGCTACGGTTGTATCGGCTTGTTGATGTCGGTGCTTCAATGTAGCGAAACTCTGTATTTTTTTTATAGTTTTGAAAAAATGAGTGTGTATTACAGTTCAGGCAAAAGTGAAGTCAGGCTTTATTTGCTGAATTTGGTAGAAGCTGAATTATTATATGTTATTAAAGCTCAAACCAATCAATAAAGGAGTTTTTGGAGTTTCAAAAAATAGCTTAAAGAAGATAACGGGTTGCAGGAAGCTAAAAAAAAAACCTCACTGGCGTGCCAAAAGTCATGGGATAGCAATATATAAATTGATAATGAAGTGGCGTTACCTCAACGGACAGCTTAAAAATGACAATACCTGTATATGTTGTGACTGTGGTTGAACACTGGCCATGGCAAGGTTATGTGAGACTGTGGAACTCTCTGCCTGAGGACGTGGTGATGGCAGAATGGATAGAAGAGTTTAAGAGGGGACTAGATGTCTTTTTAGAGCGCTATGATATTACAGGATATAGACATTAAATAACCAGTGGAGTTGATGACCCGGGTATCTTTCGACTGCCGGTCTTGGAGTCAGGTAGGAGCTTTTCCAATGTTGATCCAGGGATTATTCTGACTGCCATTATGGAGTCAGGAAGGAATTTTTTCCCCCAAAATATGGGGTGAATTGGCTTGGGGTTTTTTTTGCCTTCCTCTGGATCAACAAGTGGGGTGGAAACAGGCTGAACTGGATGGACATTTTCTTTTTTCAGCCTACTACTCCAATAATTCACATACTGTATTACTATGTGAATTATTGGAGTTGGAAAGAGGCATGACAGTGGAGGCCAGACGAATGGGACATTCCATTTGAAAAGATGTGCAGGCTTTTCAAGGAAACTTGTCACCTGCCTTAAGCAACACAAACCAATTTATGGTGCTGTTAGGTAAGCTGACAGGAAGATCTATTTTTTATAGTTGCCTGGTTCCTGTGCTGCCTGTCAATAAAGTCCATGAAAATCTGACGCTTTTCAGAGTCCGGTGTACGTGCGCTCCTATACAAGTCATGGGACATTGTTTTAGGCAGATAGTGGGTTTGATGCGTGGCATGGACCCCAATTGTTAAAAAGGCAAGGGGGTTAAATGCTGATTAGAGATGAGCGCGCGTACTCGGTAAGGACATATACTCGAGCGAGTATAGTCCTTACCGAGTACCTGCCTGCTTGCCAGCAAAGATTCGGGTACCGGCGGGGGAGAACGGGAGGGAGATCTCTCTCTCCCCCCACTCCCTCCTGCTCACTCCCGCAACACAGTGTTCACCCACGCCGGCACCAGAATCTTTGCGGGCGAGCAGGCAGGTACTCGGTAAGGACGATACTCGCTTGAGTATCTGTCCTTACTGAGTACGCTCACTCATCTCTAATGCTGAGATCTATAATTCACTATTGGACTATGTTCTTGCCAGGGCCTTCAGAGAGGTCACATGACTATCTATTTGAACTTTGCTGCCGGACTGACAGAAGCTGAGCTGCACGCTGATTGGTTAGAGGTCCAGATTGTATCGATTGGTCCCATTTTCATGCTGGGCAGTGTTTGACAGAGCAGTTGTTGAGGTAGGAGAGAAAGATTGCCAGCTGGATTGTGGCAGAGTCTTGGGAGAACGACTCAGTATCTCTGAATGGTGCAAGTAGTTTATATCTAACTATGGCGCATTTCTGTATTAGGAGAAATTGGGTAGCAAATTGTGGGGTGTTTTCCTCTTTTGTCCTTTCTGACAATGAATCATTTGGGGCTAATTGTATGTATTATTGGAAAAATTGTAATTTTTCACCTTCCCTTTTTTATTTGAAAAATTAATATTAAACTTTTGAGTCTTAGGCCTTAGTCAGACGGGCGTTTTTTCGCGCGATTTGCGGATCGCATGACGGATGCGCATCCGCAAATCGCGTGACCGGTGCCCAAAAATCGCCCGAAAATCTGCTCCTAGCCGCGTTTCATTAGAAACGGGCCGGAGCTGTCCAGCGCATTGCATTCAATGGAGCAGGCAATACAGCCCGCTCCATTGAAAGCAATGCGCTGCGGGCGAGTGTGGGATGAATTGTTGGGAAGGGCTTAAATATATAAGCCCTTCCCTGCAATTCATCCAGAAAAGTGTTAAAATAAAAAATATATATATACTTACCTGCTCCCGGCAGCCGGAGTTCCGCGCGGCCGGCCTGCAGTGGGTGTGAAGGGGGTGTGAGTCAGACCTGCCCCCTGATTGGCTCAGCGCTGACTAAGGCCTTACAACGTAATATTTAAAAAAATAAAACGGCTTTAAAAACATGATGTCAACATAAAGTAGACAAATTGGTAAATATTATATATTAGCTATTTTCTGTGCTATCACCGTCTTAAAAGCATAAAATGTAATATTTTGAAAAATGCTAATTTTTAAAAATTTTCTTCAATATTTTTTTTCAAATAAATAAACACAATACATATTGACCAAAATTGAAAACTAACATCAAGTACAGCGTGTGATTAAAAAAAACCCTCAGAATCACTTGGATAAGCAAAATCATTTCAAAGCTATTACCACCTATAGTGACAGGTCTGATTTGAAAAATGGTCCTGCGTCCTGAAGGCCAATTAAAAAAAAGGATCCCATAAAATTGAAAAAAAGTTTGTCTTTCAAAAAACACTTTTTTTAAAATAAAAAATTACCATTAAAAGAAAATGTAAAAAATACACCATCCTATCAAAAGTAATTGGACACCTGAGCAAGAATCAAAAGCACTATTTGTTTACATATATTAATGCTTAGTGGGGCTCCTTCGGTCCTACTGACATTGGATACTCTCCATGACATGTTTTCTACTAACGTCTGATACACTTCAGCTGGTATTTCCCTCCACTCATCCTGCAAACATCTGGTGAGTTCTCTCAAAGTGGATATCAGGTCATCTACAATGGTGCAAGGAACGTTGATATTTGACAGTTGAGAAATGGAAGAACGTTTTATGAAGTGACGAATCACGCTACTCCATCTTGAAATCAGATTGATGGACCTGAGTCTGGAGCATGCCTTTTGCCTGATCTTGTTGTGCCAACAGTAAAGTAAAATGGTGGCTCCATTTTGGTCTGGGAATGTTTTACGTGGCATTGTCTCGGTCCGCTGGTTGTAGTGACAAGAACCATGAACACAGAGGTGTACTCTGACATTCTAGACAATAATGTGCTGCCGACAATGTGGTAATACTCTGAGAATGGTCGGCCATACTTCCAACAAGACAACGCGCCTCATCACAAATCCAATGCAGTTTTACATTGGTTTGAAGAGTCCATGATTAGACAGGTCTGCACAGAGTCCTAATCGGAACCCTATTGCACATCTTTGGGGCAAACCAAAACATCGGGAAAGATGAACAGCGTCCATCTTTTTTGAGAGAACTCACTAGACGTTTCGAAGATGAATGGAGGGGCATACCAGCTGAAGTGTTTCAGACATTAGTAGAAAGTATGTCACGGAGAGTATACAATGCCATTAGGGTAAAGGAGGCCTTAATAAGCATTAACATATATGAATAAATACTACTTTTGATTTTTGTCCAGTTCATTTACTTTTGGTAGGATAGTGTACATATCATAATAACTTGTAGCTTCTATAAAAAATTGATAATAGTATTGTCAGGATAGGGTATCAATAGCTGATCAGTGGGGGTCCAGGAGTGGGTCCAAGACACATTTCTTCCACTCCTGGTTTGGCTTACTATAACTAGAGATGAGCAAGCACCCGAATGCTCAGGTCCGCGTTATTCGAGTCGAGGTTTTCGTAAAATTCGAGAGCTCTACTCGAGTAACGAACCCCATTGACTACAATGGGAGACTCGAGCATTTTTGTATGTGGGACCCCAGGTCCCGAGCTTTTTTTTTTCTTGGTTCGTGTGTTCTCTCTCTCTCTCTCTCTCTCTCTCTCTCTCTCGCTCTCCCCTTGCCTGCCTGCCAGCCAAAACATTTGCCATTGACACGCGCGCTGCGTCACAGCAGGGAGGGGCCAAAACAGGCACGTCACAGCGGGGAGGAGCCAAAAACTAGCGGTGTCGAACACGGCTTGATGCCCGTTCGAGTAACGAGCACCATCGAGTACACTAATACTCGAACGAGCATCAAGCTTGGCAGAGTACGTTCGCTCAACTCTAACTATAACCAATACAAAATACTGACCAAAACACGCAAGGCCAAAGAAAAAGATTTTATAACTCTGGACTGCGGTTGACTTGGAGGTATCGCCCGTGTTGGTGCATTGACCTTTTCGAGCCGTACACCTGAGCTAGCGCCATTTAAAAGAGCATCAGTGATGACCCTACTGTGAGACATTTTAAGTTTTCTCTTTCATTAGAAAATCCAAGCTGCATTCATTCACTTGTCAATGCCGGAGATCTGAAACAGGGCGCACAATACTGCGCAAATCAAAAAGAGGGTTAATGAAAATAGTCGGTATGACAGCGGTGGTATTATCAACACTTACTGAATAATTCTGTTTCTATCTGTAAAACTCAAAAGGTTACAATAATTAAAGGTAGAGGTTTTTATACTATCTGAACCTAGGAGAGGAATATAAAACATTATTACGGATATTATTCGACCTTTCAAAAATACACTAAGAGGAAATCTCAAGGAGCAACTAATAACGCCAAGTGGAGGCCGCAGATCAACAGCTAACAGGGTGTCTAGGATCTCATCCGCTACTGAGCAGTACAGTAATATAAAGGTAATGTATAGTAAGTAAGCCAGGCTTAACAAAGCTCCAAGGCTCTCCCACCCACCTACTGACAGAAGGTTACCTATACCCCAAATGGCCACTTTATTAGAGCCCCCGATCCTCTCACGATTGGAGCTATGGATCAGTTTTAGGCCACTTTCACACAGGCGACAAAATCGCACAAATTTTCTTGCAATGTGGCAGTGCTACTAGTGATGAGCGAGCATACTCGCTAAGGGCAATTGCTTGAGCGAGCATTGCCCTTAGCGAGTACCTGCCCGCTCGAGAGACAAGGTTCGCGTGCCGGCGGAGGGCAGGGAGCTGCGGGGGAGAGCGGTGTGGAACGGAGGGGAGATCTCTCTCTCCCTCTCTCCCCCCCCCCCCCCCACTCCCCCCTGCTGACTGCCGCAACTTAGGCCTCATGTCCACGGGCAAAAGAAGAATTAAAATCCGCAGCGGATTTTAACTCTTCTCCTGCCCGAGGATCCGCATCCCATAGGGATGCATTGACCACCCGCGGGTAGATAAATATCCGCGGATCGTCAATAAAAGTGATTTTTTTTTAAAAATGGAGCATAAAAAATCTGGACCATGCTCCATTTTCGTGCGGGTCTCCCGCGGGGACGGCTCTCGCGGGCTTCTATTGAAGCCTATGGAAGCCGTCCGGATCCGCGGGACACAAAAATCGGAATTTACTCACCTGCTCCGGATCTTCCCTTCGCCGCGGCTTCATCTTCTCTCCGTCGTGGCCGGATCTTTTTTCTTCGGGCCGGCGCATGCGCGCGGTACACAACCGACGTGCCCTGCGCATCCGCCGAGCCAAAGAAAGAAGATCCGTCCGCGGCGGAGAGAAGATGAAGCCGCGGCGAAGGGAAGATCCGGAGCGGGCGAGAGGTGAGTTAATTATTATTTTCAGTGCTCATGTCCGCGGGGCAGGAGGGACCCACTACGGATTCTCCGTGGAGAATCCGTAGCGGGCCTGATTTTCCCCATGGACATGAGGCCTTACCGCTCCCCCACGCCGGCACCCGAACCTTTTCTCTCGAGCGGGCAGGTACTCACTAAGGGCAATGCTCGCTCGAGCAATTGCCCTTAGCGTGCATGCTCGCTCATCTCTAAGTGCTACAAGTCGCATGTATGTGAAGCCCATGCTTTTCTATGTGTTCATTCACATTAGCGATGTTTTGTCTAATGCGGTGTTGCAAGAAAATAAATTGCGTCACTCTCTATACTGCCGCGATGTTTTGTTGCTAGAGATGAGCGAACGTACTCGGTAAGGGCGATTTCGCAATCGAGCACCGCGATTTTCGAGTACTTCACTACTCGGGTGAAAAGTAATCGGGTGCGCTGTGGGTGAGCGGGGGGTTGCAGCGTGGAGTAGGGGGGAGAGGGAGAGAGGGCTCCCCCCTGTTCCCTGCTGCTACCCGCCACTCCCCTCTGCAACCCCCCGCCCCACAGCGCACCCGAGTACTTTTCACCCGAGTAGTGAAGTACTCGAAAATCGCGGTGCTCGATTGCGAAATCGCCCTTACCGAGTATGTTCGCTCATCTCTATTTGTAGCCCATGTTTCCCTATGGAGCCTTCTTGTTTATCGCATCTCATGAACTATCGATTTTTATGAGATGCAGTGCCTTTTCTTCCCCCTAAAATAAGCCCTAGCTGCATTCCCAGACCAAAAAAAAAAGGAATATTTACCTAGCAGGCGTGGTCCGGGTCCTCCTGCTGTTGTCCGGAGCTCCGCCATGAGTCCTGCAGTCCTCGTTCGAACAGCTGAAGATCACTTCTTGGTTGCGGGATTCAAAAATCCTACCTCCAGGAAGCGATGGCTCTGATTGGTTCATCCAGCGCTACTCAGCTAATCTATGCAGCGCTGGATGAACCAATGCAAGGACAGTGATTGGTTCATTCAGCTCTGCATTGATTGGCTGAGCAGAGTTTCAAGATCCAATCACGTTGTGGAGGCGGGATTTATGAATTGGCCAATTGTCAGTAACAGCATGAAAATAATATGAATGGTGATAATATTTGCACCTCGTATAGACAGTATTCGATGGAAGTTAGGGGTCTGGTCTGGGGTAACATATGATTGTTTAGCTATTTGCTACACTATTTCTAAGGCTATGAGAGTCGAAACATAGGTAGCGGCCTAGGTTTTTTTTCTTTAAAATGTGACTCAACAGGAAAATGTCCTTACCTGCACTTTTACATAACTGTTACATGGGGATGGAAAATGTTCATGCCCAGGACAAGGGGGAGGGGCTCATTCAAACTTTTGTTATGGTGCCCAACTTTTCGTAGTTACGTCCTTATATGCCTGTCTACATGTATATACTTTATACATGTTGCACAAATTTTTAGTTTTTGTTAACCCCTTAACTCTATATGATGTAAATTTACGTCTTGGGCAGCTGGTACTTACAATCTATGCATGGCATTGACTAAGAAGCTGAGCCATCTGCAGTGGGAGCTGACCATGACTGACAGCTGCCCTCCCACTGATCACAGCATGTAAAAGGTTCACAAAGGGAGCATGCTCCCTCTCTGATGTCATTGTCCCGCTGCAATGTCATTGCAGAGAGCTGATGGGTTGCCATTAGAGATGAGCGAACGCGTTCGTCCGAGCTTGATATTCGTGCGAATATTAGGGTGTTCGGGATGTTCGTTATTCGTGACGAACACCATGCGGTGTTCTGGTTACTTTCACTTCCTTCCCTGAGACGTTAGCGCGCTTTTCTGGCCAATTGAAAGACAGGGAAGGCATTACAACTTCCCCCTGCAACGTTTAAGCCCTATACCACCCCCCTGCTGTGAGTGGCTGGCGAGATCAGGTGTCACCCGAACATAAAAGTCGGCCCCTCCCGCGGCTCGCCTCAGATGCGGTGTGAGTTAGATGAGGGACAGTGCTGTTTATACCGGAGCTGCTGTAGGGAAAGAATTGGTAGTTAGTGTAGGCTTCAAGACCCCCCAAAGGTCCTTATTAGGGCCACTGATAGCTGTGTGTTGGCTGCTGTTAGCAGTGGGATTTTTTTTTTCTCAAAATCGCCTCTGCAGACCGTTGCACCTGGCATTAGGGACAGAAGTGCTGCATAGGCAGGGAGAGTGTTAGGAGTGAGTGTAGCCTTCAAGAACCTCAACGGTCCTTTCTAGGGCCATATTTATCCGTGTGCAGTACTGTCCAGGCTGCTGTTGGCTGTGCTGCATTTTTTTTGGGCTTCTCAAAATCGCCTCTGCAGAGCATTCCACCCTCCATTGATACTGCAGGGAAAGAATTGTATAGGCAGGGCCACAACACAGTTATTATTCATAGAATATACGCAGTGCTGCCTGTTGGTGGGAAAAAACTGAAAACAAATCTATTTGTCCAGCCTCTGTCCGTCCTTACGGGCGGTGGACACGTGTGAGCTGCGTGAAAAACATTGCTAAATCATACGCAGCCAGCTACGCTTTACTGCTGGGTTCGCCATTTGCTTTCCTTAATTGGGAAAAAAAATACCTGCTCTCCAAGAGTTATAATAACTCTGCTACCCTCACGTTCTGTGACACATAAGCCGGGACACAGCGCAGTTATTAAACTTCGCAGGTTCATTGAATATACGCAGTGCTGCCTGTTGGTGGGAAAAAACTGAAAAGAAATCTATTTGTCCAGCCTCTGTCCGTCCTTACGCCTGTGGAGACGTGTGAGCTGCGTGAAAAACATTGCTAAATCATACGCAGCCAGCTACGCTTTACTGCTGGGTTCGCCATTTGCTTTCCTTAATTGGGAAAAAAAATACCTGCTTTCCAAGAGTTATAATAACTCTGCTACCCTCACGTTCTGTGACACATAAGCAGGAACACAGCGCAGTTATTAAACTTCGCAGGTTCATTGAATATACGCAGTGCTGCCTGTTGGTGGGAAAAAACTGAAAAGAAATCTATTTGTCCAGCCTGTGTCCGTCCTTACGCCTGTGGAGACGTGTGAGCTGCGTGAAAAACATTGCTAAATCATACGCAGCCAGCTACGCTTTACTGCTGGGTTCGCCATTTGCTTTCCTTAATTGGGAAAAAAAATACCTGCTCTCCAAGAGTTATAATAACTCTGCTACCCTCACGTTCTGTGACACATAAGCAGGGACACAGCGCAGTTATTAAACTTCGCAGGTTCATTGAATATACGCAGTGCTGCCTGTTGGTGGGAAAAAACTGAAAAGAAATCTATTTGTCCAGCCTGTGTCCGTCCTTACGCCTGTGGAGACGTGTGAGCTGCGTGAAAAACATTGCTAAATCATACGCAGCCAGCTACGCTTTACTGCTGGCTTCGCCATTTGCTTTCCTTAATTGGGAAAAAAAATACCTGCTCTCCAAGAGTTATAATAACTCTGCTACCCTCACGTTCTGTGACACATAAGCAGGGACACAGCACAGTTATTAAACTTAGATAATTCATTCACTAGAGGCAGTGGGGCCTTTCGTTTTCCAAAAAGGGCAAAAATTATATTTGGCCTGCAGTCTTGCGCCAATTTATTTCCTGCCTGGGAAATCTAATCACTGGTAATACAGCATGCTGAGGGGTAGGGGTAAGCCTAGAGGACGTGGACGTGGACGTGGCCGAGGACGCGGAGGGCCAAGTGAGGGTGTGGGCACAGGCCAAGCTCCTGATCCAGGTGTGTCGCAGCTGTCTGCTGCGCGATTAGGAGAGAGGCACGTTTCTGGCGTCCCCACATTCATTGCCCAATTAATGGGTCCACGCGGGAGACGGTTATTAGAAAATGAGCAGTGTGAGCAGGTCCTGTCCTGGATGGCAGAAAGTGCTTCGAGCAACCTATCGTCTACCCGCAGTTCTGCGCCGTCCACTGCTGCCAATCCGAATCCTCTGTCTGCTGCTCCTCCTTCCTCCCAGCCTCCTCACTCCACTACAATGACACCTGCTCAGGAGCGGGAACACTCCCAGGAACTGTTCTCGGGCCCCTGCTTAGATTGGGCAGCAGCGGTTCCTCTCCCACCAGAGGAGTTTATCGTCACTGATGCCCAACCATTCGAAAGTTCCCGGGGTCCGGGGGAAGAGGCTGGGGACTTCCGCCAACTGTCTCAACAACTTTCTGTGGGTGAGGAGGACGATGACGATCAGACACAGTTGTCTTGCAGTGAGGTAGTAGTAAGGGCAGTAAGTCCCAGGGAGCAGCGCACAGAGGATTCGGAGGAAGAGCAGCAGGACGATGAGGTGACTGACCCCACCTGGTGTGCAACGCTTACTCAGGAGGACAGGTCTTCAGAGGGGGAGTCAAGGGCATCAGCAGGGCAGGTTGCAAGAGGCAGTGCAGTGGCCAGGGGTAGAGGCAGGGCCAGACCGAATAATCCACCAAGTGTTTCCCAAAGCGCCCCCTCGCGCCATGCCACCCTGCGGAGGCCGAGGTGCTCTAAGGTCTGGCAGTTTTTCACAGAGACGCCTGACGACCGACGAACAGTGGTGTGCAACCTTTGTCGCGCAAAGCTCAGCCGGGGAGCCAACACCAACAGCCTCACCACCACCACCATGCGCAGACATATGATGGCCAAGCACCCCGCAAGGTGGGACAAAGGCCGTTCACCGCCTCCGGTTTGCACCCCTGCCTCTCCCCCTGTGCCCCAACCTGCCACTGAGATGCAACCCCCCTCTCAGGACACAGGCACTACCGCCTCATGGCCTGCACCCACACCCTCATCTCCGCTGTCCTTGGCCCCATCCAGCAGTGTAGTTCAGCGCACCGTTCAGCCGTCGCTTGCGCAAGTGTTCGAGCGCAAGCGCAAGTACGCCGCCACGCACCCGCACGCTCAAACGTTAACCGTCCGCATCGCAAAATTCATCAGCCTTGAGATGCTGCCGTATAGGGTTGTGGAAACGGAGTCCTTCAAAAGTATCATGGAGGCGGCGGCCCCGCGCTACTCAGTTCCCAGTCGCCACTACTTTTCCCGATGTGCCGTCCCAGCCCTGCACGACCACGTCTCCCGCAACATTGTGCGCGCCCTCACCAACGCGGTTACTGCCACGGTCCACTTAACTACGGACACGTGGACAAGCACAGGCGGGCAGGGCCACTACATCTCCCTGACGGCACATTGGGTGAATTTAGTGGAGGCTGGGACAGAGTCAGAGCCTGGGACCGCTCACGTCCTACCCACCCCCAGAATTGCGGGCCCCAGCTCGGTGCTGGTATCTGCGGAGGTGTATGCTTCCTCCACTAAAGCACCCTCCTCCTCCTCCTCCTCCTCTGTCTCACAATCAAGATGTGTTAGCAGCAGCATGTCGCCAGCAGTCGGTGTCGCGCGGTGTGGCAGCACAGCGGTGGGCAAGCGTCAGCAGGCCGTGCTGAAACTACTCAGCTTAGGCGATAAGAGGCACACGGCCCACGAACTGCTGCAGGGTCTGACACAGCAGACCGACCGCTGGCTTGCGCCGCTGAGCCTCCAACCGGGCATGGTCGTGTGTGACAACGGCCGTAACCTGGTGGCGGCTCTGCAGCTCGGCAGCCTCACGCACGTGCCATGCCTGGCCCACGTCTTTAATTTGGTGGTTCAGCGGTTTCTGAAAAGCTACCCACGCTTGTCAGACCTGCTCGTAAAGGCGCGCCGGCTCTGCGCACATTTCCGCAAGTCCCACACGGACGCTGCCACCCTGCGCACCCTGCAACATCACTTTAAGCTGCCAGTGCACCGACTGCTGTGCGACGTGCCCACACGGTGGAACTCTACGCTCCACATGTTGGCCAGGCTCTATGAACAGCGTAGAGCTATAGTGGAATACCAACTCCAACATGGGCGGCGCAGTGGGAGTCAGCCTCCTCAATTCCTTTCAGAAGAGTGGGCCTGGTTGGCAGACATCTGCCATGTCCTTGGTAATTTTGAGGAGTCTACCCAGGTGGTGAGCGGCGATGCTACAATCATTAGCGTCACCATTCCTCTGCTATGCATCTTGAGAAATTCCCTGCAAACCATAAAGGCAGCTGCTTTGCGCTCGGAAACGGGGGCGGGGGAAGACAGTATGCCGCTGGATAGTCAGGGCACCCTCCTGTCTATTTCTCAGCGCGTACAGGAGGAGGAGGAGGAGCATGAGGAGGATGAGGAGGAGGGGGAAGAGACAGCTTGGCCCGCTGCTGACGGTACACCGGCTGATTGCCTGTCATCCTTTCAGCGTGTATGGCCTGAGGAGGAGGAGGAGGAGGAGGAGGATCCTGAAAGTGATCTTCCTAGTGAAGACAGCCATGTGTTGCGTACAGGTACCCTGGCACACATGGCTGACTTCATGTTAGGATGCCTTTCTCGTGACCCTCGCGTTGCACGCATTCTGGCCACTACGGATTACTGGGTGTACACACTGCTCGATCCACGGTATAAGGAGAACCTGCCCACTCTGATTCCCGAAGAGGAAAGGGGTTCGAGAGTGTTGCTATACCACAGGACCCTTGCGGACAAGCTGATGGTAAAATTCCCAGCCGACAGCGCTAGTGGCAGAAGGCGCAGTTCCGAGGGCCATGTTGCAGGGGATGTGCGTAGATCGAGCAGCATGTACATCCCAGGCAGTGCAACAGTCTTTAAGGGCCTGGCCAGCTTTATGGCTCCCCACCAAGACTGTGTCACCGCTCCCCAGTCACGGCTGAGTCGGCGGGAGCACTGCAAAAGGATGGTGAGGGAGTACGTAGCAGATCGCACGACCATCCTTGGTGACGCCTCTGCCCCCTACAACTACTGGGTGTCGAAGCTGGACACGTGGCCTGAACTAGCCCTGTATGCCCTTGAGGTGCTTGCTTGTCCTGCGGCTAGCGTGTTGTCGGAGAGGGTGTTTAGTGCGGCTGGGGGAATCATCACAGATAAGCGTAGCCGCTTGTCAACCGACAGTGCCGACAGGCTAACACTCATCAAGATGAACAAAGGCTGGATTTCGCCAGACTTCTGTTCTCCACCAGCGGACAGCAGCGATACGTAAGCAATACGTAGGCTGCACCCGCGGATGGAAGCTACGTTCTCTCTCACCATCCAAAACGGGGACATTTCTGCTTCATCAATCTGTGTCTAATATTCCTCCTCCTCCTCCTCCTGCTCCTCCTCCTGAAACCTCACGTAATCACGCTGAACGGGCAATTTTTCTTAGGGCCACAAGGCTCACTCAAATAATTTTTCGGAACAATTTTTATAAGTTTCAATGCGCTTAAAAGCATTGGAACTTTAACTTGAACCAATTTTTCGTTACACTGGGCTGCCTCCAGGCCTAGTTACCACTTAAGCCACATTAACCAAAGCGATTAATGGGTTTCACCTGCCCTCTTGGCTGGCCATGGCCAATTTTTGGGATGTACATTAGTACTGTTGATACAGCAATTTTTGTGGGCCCTCGCCTACAGTGTAATCAAATTAATTTTTAGCCCACCTGCATTACAGCTGACGTTACCTCAGCTGTGTTGGGCAATGCAATGGGATATTTTTGTGTACCGCCGGTGGGTTCCAGGGAGCCACCCATGCTGTAGGTGCACACTGAGTTTTTAATACTTCTGTACACTTCTAAAGAACCCGTCTGACTGGGGCATGCAGTGTGGGCCGAAGCCCACCTGTATTACGCACGACATTACTACCTCAGCTGTGTTGGGCAATGCAATGGGATATTTCTATGTACCGCCGGTGGCTTCCTGGCACCCACCCAGGCAGTGGGTCCACAGGGAGTTAAACCTACATGTGTCCACTTGTAAAGAACCCCAGTCTGACTGGGGCATGCAGTGTGGGCCGAAGCCCACCTGCATTACGCACGACATTATTACCTCAGCTGTGTTGGGCAATGCAATGGGATATTTTTGTGTACCGCCGGTGGGTTCCAGGGAGCCACCCATGCTGTAGGTGCACACTGAGTTTTTAATACTTCTGTACACTTCTAAAGAACCCGTCTGACTGGGGCATGCAGTGTGGGCCGAAGCCCACCTGTATTACGCACGACATTACTACCTCAGCTGTGTTGGGCAATGCAATGGGATATTTCTATGTACCGCCGGTGGCTTCCTGGCACCCACCCAGGCAGTGGGTCCACAGGGAGTTAAACCTACATGTGTCCACTTGTAAAGAACCCCAGTCTGACTGGGGCATGCAGTGTGGGCCGAAGCCCACCTGCATTACGCACGACATTACTACCTCAGCTGTGTTGGGCAATGCAATGGGATATTTTTGTGTACCGCCGGTGGGTTCCAGGGAGCCACCCATGCTGTAGGTGCACACTGAGTTTTTAATACTTCTGTACACTTCTAAAGAACCCGTCTGACTGGGGCATGCAGTGTGGGCCGAAGCCCACCTGTATTACGCACGACATTACTACCTCAGCTGTGTTGGGCAATGCAATGGGATATTTCTATGTACCGCCGGTGGCTTCCTGGCACCCACCCAGGCAGTGGGTCCACAGGGAGTTAAACCTACATGTGTCCACTTGTAAAGAACCCCAGTCTGACTGGGGCATGCAGTGTGGGCCGAAGCCCACCTGCATTAACCCTTTCCAGTCCACTGTGTGACCTGTGAAGACATTAGGGTTTAAGGCTGTACAGCTCCGTTGTTGGTAGACGTCCGTCGGGGTTCTCTTACTGTATATTGCCAGCCTCTCTGCTGTCGGAGCCTATCCTACGTGTCAGCTCATGCAGTACTGGCTTTAGCCAGCATATAGCGCCGTTGTATAACAGCAGAAAAAGAGTAAGCCCCCTAGGAAAACCATATACAAATTGGATTGGAAAGGGTTAAGCACAACATTACTACCTCAGCTGTGTTGGGCAATGCAATGGGATATTTCTATGTACCGCCGGTGGCTTCCTGGCACCCACCCATGCTGTAGGTGCACACGGAGTTTTTACTACATCTGTACACTTATAAAGAACCCCAGTCAGACTGGGGCATGCAGTGTGGGCCGAAGCCCACCTGCATTAAGCACGACATTACTACCTCAGCTGTGTTGGGCAATGCAATGGGATATTTCTGTGTACCGCCAGTGGGTTCCAGGGAGCCACCCATGCTGTGGGTCGACAGGGACTTCACAATAGGGAGTTGTACCTGCCTGTGTCTATGAATTAAAAAGCCCGGTCTGACTGGGGCATGCAGACACCTTGACAGAATGAATAGTGTGTGGCACATAGGTTCCCCATTGCTATGCCCACGTGTGCAGCTCCTGATGGCGGTGGCACAGGATTCTATTTCTCATTGCTTCTGTACAGCATTGTGGGCTATCGCTCCGCCACTTTTAAAGAGGGTCGCTGCCTAGCCGTGCCAACCTCTGCAGTGTGTGCCTGCGGTCCCTCGTCATGGCAGACGCAATTCTAAATAGACATGAGGGTGGTGTGGCATGAGGGCAGCTGAAGGCTGCGCAGGGACACTTTGGTGTGCGCTGTGGGGGGGAGGGGGGGCGGTTGGGCAGCATGTAACCCAGGAGAAGTGTCAGTGGAGTGTCATGCAGGCAGTGATTGTGCTTTGTTGGAGGTAGTGTGGTGCTTAGCAAAGGTATGCCATGCTAATGAGGGCTTTTCAGAAGTAAAAGTTGTTGGGAGGGGGGGGGGCCCACTCTTGCCGGTATTGTGGCTTAATAGTGGGACCTGGGAACTTGAGATGCAGCCCAACATGTAGCCCCTCGCCTGCCCTATCCGTCACTGTGTCATTCCCATCACTTTCCTGAATTGCCCAGATTTTCACACATGAAAACCTTAGCGAGCATCGGCGAAATACAAAAATGTTCTGGTCGCCCATTGACTTCAATGGGGTTCGTTGTTCGAAACGAACCCTCGAGCATCACGGGAAGTTCGTTACGAATAACGAACACCCGAACATTTTGGTGTTCGCTCATCTCTAGTTGCCATGACAATCGGATGCTGTTTGCCTGGTGTCCGAGTTTACCATGTAATATCACCAGCCATAGTAATAATGCATTGAAGAACAGAGGTACTGCAATATATTTTCATAGCGACCATAGGATCGTGGGTTCAAGTCCCCCATAGGGATATAAAAAATGTGTCAAAAAAATAAAAATGGTAAAAATAACCTATTTTGCCCACTTTCCCCTGTTAAAAGAACATCCACAACAACCTGTCAAATAAACTGAACATACAGTTTATACAGTAAAAACAGAAAAATAAAATAAAAAAAAGTGGAGTCAAAATGCTTACTTTGTTCATTTTGCTTACCAAAAATGCAATAAAAGTGTTAAAAAAAGACATATGTACCCCAAAATAGTACCGTTAAAAGCTTAAGCTCATCATGCAAAAAACAAACCCTCAGAGCTCTATCCATGCGAAAATAAAAAAGTTCTGGGACTTTGAATGCAGCGATGTAAAGAAAAACAATAATTAAAAAGAATGGGTTTTTATTGTGCAAATGTGGAAAAATCTAATATAATATAGGCATTATCGTGATCAGAAAGCAGTACCAATAAAAACTCCAGCTCGTCAAGCAAAAAACAAGCCATCTTATGACTATGTTGATGGAAAAATAAAAAAAGGTTATGACTTTTAAAAAGGGGAGAGCAAAATCTCAAAAAAATCATTGCATCCTGAAGGCTTCCTTCACACGGGCGACAAAGTCACACGATTTTGTAGCATTGCCACAATGCTACAAATCGCTTGTATGTGAAGCCCATGCTTTCCTACGGGTTCCTTCACACATGAGATGTTTTGTAGCATGCAACAACCCGACACAAAAACCTCGCGGGTTCGGCAATATGCCCGCGACATGCAAGGTTTTGTAGTCCATGTTGCTCTATGGAGCCTTCCTCCCTGTAGCAAATGCGATTTTCGTGCGATGCGATGCAGCTTTGACAGTAGGAAACCCTACTGTCAAAGCCCAAACTAAGCCCTAGCTGCAGGAAGAAAATAAAAAAACACATACATCACCTTAGAGCACTCGCTGCAGCCTCTCCCCGGGTCCGGGAACTGCTTCTTTTCTTCATCTTCTGTCCTGGGATTGAAAAATACCCCCTTCTGGAAGAGCTGGCTGTGATTGGCTGACTCTTAGCCAATCACAGCAAGTGCTCGATAAATGGCAGTGATTTAACCAATCACAGTCATTTATCTAGCATTTGCTGTGATTGGCTAAGCGTCAGCCAATCGCAGCCAGCGCTTCCAGAAGGCAGGGATTTATCAATCCCCGGACAGAAGATGAAGAAAAGAAGCAGTGTCGGGACCCAAGGAGAAGCTGCAGCGGCGCCCCAGACAGCAGGGGAAAAGGTGATGTATACTTTTTTTTTTCTTCAGTTACAGCTTATTTTCGGGATAGGGCTTATATTTCAAGCCCCCCCCCCTTGAAAATCCTCGCATGTGATACATCGCGCGACTTTGTAGTGTCACATACAACTTTGTAGCGCTACAAAATTGTGGTATTGCTGTAAGAAGACGCAGTGATATCGCACGGTGTAGCGATGCGATATCGCTGCGATTTTCTCACGACAATGCTGTGTCGCTCATGTGAAGGAAGCCTAAAGTTGTTCTGTCATTAGAGGAAAAAAAATCAATACTTACTTACCCATTCCTCCTCTGTCAGTCTTCTTACCGCGTCTTCTCCTCCCTGGATCCTCTTCTTCTGGTGACAAAGTGCCCATTCTCGTCAGTCTCCTTCCTGCAGATCAGTGTAGGTTACGACAGCCTAGCAGGAAATGCCGAATTACTGCTGACTGTGGATGCCCACTGTCTCTCTTCAGTAGTATAAGAAGTCTCGCAGCGAGACAGCACGCATTCACAGTCTCGACAATAGCTCGGCACTCCCTGCTAGGCCAAGAACCCTTTGTCACTAGTAACATAGCGTACATTGCCCTGCAGGAAGGAGAATACCGAGAATGGGCACCCCAAAACAGGAACAAGAGGATCTGGCCGGCTGGAGGTGATGTGTCCTGGGGGACTGTAGTAGCCAGCAGAGGATCGTCGAGGAGAAGATGCGGTAAGAACACTGCCTGGGGAGGAATATGTAATTATAGAATTTTTTTTAATATAATGACAAAACCCCTTTTAAGTTCAAAATAGGCCATGTCCTTAAGGGGTTAATTCTAGCACAAACTGACTGGGCTTTGATTCACGGCAAGCAGAGTGCTCAGCTCTGCCACCCAGTGAGCAATGGAGACAGCAGTACGAGGACGGTGCCCTATAGCTGCCGTATCTTGGCACCTTTGCTGTTTGCCACATTTTGCAGAAAGTGACTGTTCTATCTGATGACCAGATTTTAGCCTATTGTAAAATATGTAACATGAACATAAAAAACAATAACCTGAGAAATAAGGGATGCTAAGCCCGACTCTAGATCTGTCTGGCGTTCCTTTCAATAATGCCTATGGCCCGAAAACCGAGATGACATTTAGTGAATGATAGTGAGAAGAGATGAGTGACGATTGACGTTTGAGAATAGAAATTTCCAAATGATTCACAGTCTCTTTTTTTAGTTTTCGCACTTCTGTAATTTTTTTTCTGCTTGTTCTTTTTCGTCTTGCCGCACCATTTAATTGACATCTTATGACTTGACAGCCTAGAGCAATTCCTTTGTGTCTTGGTTATTATCAATGTATGATCACTTATACACGTCAGAACTCGTGTCTTATCTTGTCCTGTACACTATGCTACCAAAAGTAATTGGACATCTGAGCAAGAGTCAGTAGCATTTATTTCCATATGTTAATACTTAGTGGGGCTCCTTTGGCCCTAATGGCATCAAATACTCTCGGTGGCATACTTTCTACTAACATCTGATATACTTCTGTTACATTCGTGTGGGCGAACAAACACCAGGCCCATACGAACATTACCGGAGATAAGGACTGCGAACCGGAAACCAACAATCACCTTGCATACCAGCACACATAACAGATGGAATTGCTGTAATAAGTACGAGGTATTAGTTCGTATATTGGCCAAAATACTTAAGCCCGCAAGCTGCGATCAAGGCTCCTTGTTGTCTTGTGGATCCCTACACTAGCAAAAGAACTGACCCCAAGCTGCAGGGAGAATAGCAGGACCCTACCTAATAAACAAGGCGATCGCCTCGATAAAGGCGGCCTCACGCTGGAACTTCGGTCCTGACTATCCCTGTACACTATCCAGGGGATAGGTCATCAGCGAAAGAGGGCATACAACCCCTTTAATACTATGTTTTAGGCCATGCTTGATCTTAGGGGTGTTAAAACCCTTTTCTTGCTCCACACCTATTCTACCTTACAATAGGTGGCGCTGTGGAGACATTAGTCCATCACTCATTTGCATAGCATTTTCCCACGGAGCATTGCATGAGTTATAAATGTATTTTTACATTTCCTTCAAATGAGGGGGTGAAATTTGAGGCAAATCCGAAAAATATAAGTATACCTTAAGATTTCTACAATCTTGTGATTCTGTCTTCTTCGGTGTCCTCCCTGACTCACTTTGATAACAAAAGCTCTACCTCTGCCTACTTTCTATCATGTACATCAATGGGACAAAAAAGAAAAAAAAAACAAATGGCTTCCTAAACCCAAACAACCACCCGGACAACCATAACTACTAGTTTTGACATTAAAACAGTTAAAGATAATTGTTTTCGACTATGAGGGTAAACTGTAAGTAGGAAGTAGAAGAACTCTTGTATTGTCTCATGCTGAATGTGGGCTCGCAGCAAGACATCTGTTTCAACTGTTTCCACTTCTCGACTAAACCCCTAAAGTAATATTTATGTTCCCGGTAACACTTTCAGAAAAAAATCCTTTTGTCGCTGTTGTATGGGCAGAACTTGAACAGCCAATTTTGCTCGTGGATAGAACAAAAGGCGTTTTCAATGAAACAAGGGGTTAAGCCATTATCCGTTTGATTGCTGTTGGCTCATTTGCATTGGCCACGCTCCCTCAGATTAGCTATAATTAAACTGTGAAATCGGGCCGATTGCCTTGAAGTTGAGACGGCACACAGGCCTGTCACGAGAAATCACAAAAGGATAAATCAACAGCCCTGTGCATCACTCCTCAGCCCTTGGCATGGGTAAGAGAAGGGAGCATCCGAGGGATAGCATCAGGATAATAGGGGCATTGAATGTTGTCTGTCTCGTGGACACTTGGCAAGACAAGCCGCAGAGTCGTTGTCATGGCAGTGACAGGAAGACAGCCAAACGGACTACCATTAACTGCCGGGTAATAAAGATAGTAATGAAAAATTATGGTAACACTTTTTTAATCTTTGCTCGGACCTTACGGGTGACGACGCAACACAATGGATGACAGTAATCGTACGCTTGTAAATAAAGACATAAAACACCAAGCTCGAAGACCTTCAGTTCATTGGGCATGGATCACCCAATAAACAGCCATTTGTTCTTTCAGTAGGTGTTTTTGGATGGATGAAAGCTCAGAAAGGAGTAAAAAAAAGGGAAAACATCCCTAATCGCTGCTTCGTGTGGAGAACAATATGGTTTTGCAATTAAACTAAATACAAGTATTTGGCCACTTTGTCTTTCTTAGTCTCGGCTATTCAAGCATGATCAAGGGAGAAGAGCACCAACAAAAATACATTAAAAAAGGATTGTTGGCAGTGAGTTCCCGATCTCCTAAATCAGCAGGATTACTGTTTGATGGGCCGTTGATCACGCCCTGTTTGCTTGTTTGAGATGTTAAAAATTCCCTTATTTCCTCTGGGGGAAACAACGTCCTGGCAACGGACCCTCTTACTATTTCATGAAGTCTATGCATGCCATCAAACCACAGTTGTTTCGTGGTTGACATCATTTAAATTCCTATATACAGATACAAGTCTTGATTTCTTCACAGTTTCTGGGGTAATGAGTTAGGCCTGGTGGTTGCCAAAGGAGGCAAGGTCATTAACAGAAAAGTACATTATGTCTGATGTTCTTTACTAGTGTTGAGCGAACCAAATCATTAGTAGCCTGTTTAGGTCAAACTTTTGCAAAAAGTTCGGTTTGGCATGAACCTCAACCAAGCTTTTGGGTCTACTGATGCATTTTGCTCAACACTAGTCCTGAACATTGATGTATAATACTTAGAGTTGAGCGAACATACTCTGCTGAGCTTGATGCTCGCTCGAGTATTAGCATGCTCGATGGTGCTTGTTACTCAAATGAGCATCAAGCCGTGTTTGACCCTACCCCAGTTTTTGGCTCCTCCCCGCTGTAACGTGCCTGTTTTGAGAGAGAGAGATGAACCTGGGGGGGGGGGGGGGGGGAGCTCGGGACCCTGCGTCCCACATACAAAAATGCTCGAGTCTCCCATTGTAGTCAATGGGGTTCATTACTCGAGTAGAGCTCTCAAATTTTACGAAAAGCTCGACTCGAATAATGCAGACTTGAGCATTCGGGTGCTCGCTCATCTCTAATAATACTGTCTAAGTTCCATAAAAATCCTGTATAACACTCCCATAGTGTTATATGGGAACTCTATGGTTCTTAGACAGTATTATACACCAGTTTTAGTGCAATTCCAGTTCAGCTCTAACTCATTTGGACCGACCCAAACCTTTTGCCAAACGTTCGGCAAACCGACCAAATTAACCTTATAAAAAGTTGGCTCTTCACTATTCTGGACATCTGCCATCTACTATAACTATGTAAGTTATGCATAATATATTTGATTTTATTTAGTGGATATTAAAGAGGTTTTACCCCCCAAAAATAAAGTCTATAGCTTAAACTGGTCCATAATTCTAAACCTTTTTTGTATTTACACTTATTTTAAAAAGTTTATATCCCCCGATATTACTGGACTAATTTTAGAATAGCGCCCCATGCTGTTTATATTACCTGATATTCCAAGACTAATGTTAGAATAGCGCCACCTGCTGTTTATATCCCTGGATATTCCAGGACTGATGTTAGAATAGCGCCACCTACTGTTTATATCACCAGATATTCCAGAACTTATTTTAGAATAGTGCCACCTATTGTTTATTTCTCTGGATATTACAGCACTGTTAGAATAGTGTCATACGCTGTTTCTCTTCTGTGTCTATCTTGATAAATGTCTCAAGGTAGTCAAACATGCTTAGTATTATATATGGTTATTGCAGAGAAGCAAGGCTTAGTAGGAATGACCACTTTGGAATAATTTACTGAGGTGGACACAAGATATAAAAAAGTATCAGTGCTGGAATATCTGGGGATATAAACAGCAAGTGGCACTATTTTAACATGAGTTCTGGAATATCTGGGAATATAAACAGCAGGTGGCGCTATTCTAACATTAGTTCTGGAATATCTAGGGATATAAACAGAAGGTGGCGCTATTCTAACATTAGTCCTGGAATATCAGGGGGGATTATAAGCTTTTTTTTAATAAGGGAAAATGCTAAATTCTTTATAATTGTAGGTTGGATTTAACTATGAACTATGTTTTTTTGAGTTACGACCTCTTTGAATACCAGCCTACAAAAACATATGGATTTTTAACATTTTATGTGTGACTTTTGGTTGTGGCACCTTCATGTTGCCCTGCGCAGGCAATGTTTGCATTCTTGGCATGTCGTCTGAAACTTTTTGCGCCACAGTAAAACTTTTGAGGTCAGGGGATGGTCAAGGTAACGCTGGGGTGCTAGCCTTAATTTACACCAAAAATTACCATGTTTTAAATCTTGTCACACTTGAATCATAACACATAACTTCCGCCACCATACTGGGTTCAAAGACACTTTTTTCATGCCCATTCTCACTCTTAAAACTCATTAAATACTTTTTTTAAACTATTCCCTTCCCATTACGTAACCAGATTGGAATGAAATTAATAGATGAAATACATCATAGATCAAAGCTTTTCTCGTTGATTTACCGGACTGGGCTATTTCAGTGAACGTGCTGTAGAGTATATCTGTTCAAAAATAAAAATTCACATTGATATTACATGTATTCCCCCAATGTAATCAACCTGCCTAGACTTTGTAGTCTATTAAAATGTTATGTTTAAGTGGGCTCCGCATCCTTTGTTAGAGGATGATCCATATAATTGTGTCTTTAAAAAGGACCCGTCCATCCTCATGTCAGTGGGGCCGGCTCTATAGCTTTGTAGCTATGGCCCTGCTGATTCCGACTTTGTCTTATTTTTGCTTATACCCAACTCCATTCCCACATACTAGCTCTTCTTAAATTCATCTCCTGTTGATGTGAATTTGTCAAGGAGGCAGATCCACAGGCATAGAGCATCAGCTTTATTACTAATGGTCAACTTATAGGTGAACCAGGTAAGAATGATTTAACCTGAAAGTTGTATTGACTCTTTCTGTCTGCCACGTAGCAAGAAGGGACACAAATATCAACATTGATAAATGTAAGGTTCTGCACAAGGGCAGGAGAAACGGATGTCACTAATATACACTAAATGGGACACTGCTAGGGAAAAGTGAGATGGAAAAAGACCTAGGGGTACTAGTAGATTGTAGATTAAACTGGAGTAACCAATGCCAGTCAGCTGCTGCAAAAGCCAATAAAGTCTTGGGGTGTATTAAAAGAGGCAGAGGGGCGAGGGGCAAGAACATTATCCTTCCATTATACAAGGCACTTGTCAGACCTAACATGGAATACTGTGTACAGTTCTAGTCACCAGTGCTCAGGAAAGATGTTACAGTTAGAGATGAGCGAAGTGCTCGGCCATGCCCCTTTTTCGCCCGAATACCGCGATTTCCGAGTACTTCCGTACTCGGGCGAAAAAATTCGGGGGGCGCCGTGGCGGCACGGGGGGTAGCAGTGGGGAGTGGGAGGGAGAGAGAGAGGGCTCCCCCCTGTTCCCCGCTGCTACCCCCCGCACCGCCACGCCTCTTCCCGCCCCCCGGCGCCCCCCGAATCTTTTCACTCGAGTACTGAAGTACTCGAAAATGGCGGTACTCAGGTGCGTAAGTACTCGAAACGAGTACGTTCGCTCATCTCTAGTTACAGTGCTTGAGGGGGTTCAAAGAAGGGCAATAAAATTAATAAACGGAATGGGAGGACTGGAATACCCAGAGAGGCATCAAAATTGGGATTATTCACCCTCGAAAAAAGACAGTTAAGGGGCGACCAAATAATGTGTATAAATACATTCGGCGACAATACAAGGATCTCTCCCATGATCTGTTTATACCAAGACTGCAACGGTAACAAGAGGGCATCCTCTACATCTAGAAGAAAGCAGGCGATCTAGAAGGGGGTTCTTTACTGTAAGAGCAGTGAGACTGTGGAACTCTCTGCCTGAGGTTGTGGTGATGGCAAAATCCATAGAGGAGTTTAAGAGGGGACTTGATGTCTGTCTAGAGAGCTATGATATTATAGGATATAGACATTAAGTAACTAGCAGGGTTGTTGATCCAGGTCTTGAAGTCAGGTAGGAACTTTCAAGCGTTGATCCAGGGATTATTCTGACTGCCATTATGGAGTTAGGAAGGAATTTTTCCCCCACAGTGGGCTAAATTGACTTCTGCCTCATTGGAGTTTTTTTTGCCTTGCTCTGGATCTACAAGGGGTTGAAACAGGCTGAACTAGAGGGACATTGTCTCCCTTCAGCCTAACATACTATGTTGCTAACTAGAAATGAGTGAGTATACTCGCTAAGGGCAATTACTCGATCGAGCATTGCCCTTAGCGAGTACCTGCCCGCTCAGAAAAAAAGATTCGGCTGCCGGTGGCGGGGTAGAGCGGGGAGGAACGGAGGGGAGATCTCTCTCTCCCCTCCGCTCCACCCTGCTCACTGCCGCAACTCACCTCTCACACGCGCCAGCAGCCGAACCTTTTCTTCCGAGCGGGGAGGTACTAGCTAAGGACAATGCTCGTTTAAGTAATTGTCCTTAGTGAGTATGCTCACTCATGTCTATTGCTAACCAGTTAATGATTGCACACAGTCTTTAAATTAGGCAAGACTACAGTTGGCCAAAAAGCAAAAAAATTGTATCACTGAGTAGCGGAAAATCATCACCTAGTCAGAAGAATCCAGATTTCTGTTGCACCATGCTGATGGGAGGTCAGAATTTGGCACAAGCAGCATGAATCGATGACCCCTTCCTGTCTGGCTGGTGGAGGTGGAGTAATAACGTGGGCAATGTTTTCTTGGCCCACCCTGGTCCTCTGATTACTGTGGATGGACACCATGACGAATTGCCTTGGCTCTGAGGGTAAAAGGGGGCCAATGCATTACTGGATGAGGGTCTCTAATAAAGTCGCCATTCAGTGTAAAAGATATTGAAGTATAATATTTGCCACCATGGTAAATATTCATAAATGTTAATGCATATGGCTTTAATATTAAAGCGCCGCATACCTCTTCTAATGAGCAACACGTGTATAAAAGATGTCTGTAAAGTTGATGGCAGACTTTTTGGATGGATAAATAAACATCTCATTAAGGTTGTCGGATTTAAAATCGCGCCTCTGAAAAATTCCACTGAAAATGCAGAAAAACAATTATTTGTAGTGAACCTTGGTTATCATAATTGCCTCTGTCCTTGAATAGTTATTGGTCTATATTACAAAGCACATAAATTACTCCTGTGTCCACAGTGATATAATTGGACTAATCTCAGAATAGGCGCCGGAGCGGTTCTGCGAATGGTTAATGCAGAAAACATTCTGTACCCAGATTAATAGAATAACAATGCGGTAACACATTATTAAATTTCTCTCACTTTCCCACCAGTGTGTGGAAAAACATGATTCAGCCTTGTTTGGATCGGCTTTTATTTATGTAGATATATGGCGCGCTCCACCAAAGATCATAACCTTGTGCATTAATAAATGGCTACAGCTCCATGTGAAGACTCAAAGATCATAAAGGAAAGATAAAATACTTTCTCGTGTTTTTCATCTCTGTTTGGTAGCATATTTATGAAGCAGTTTTGCTACGAACAACCGAAATAATATGAGAAAAAGCCAGAAATTGAAAGATGTGCCCCAAATTAGCTGAACCTCACACCGGTCTCAATCACAGTTCAGCCCAACAATTGCCCATTTTGTAATCTCCGTGCACAGAACCAGTTGGCCATTTGGAATCAGTAAATTAGGGGGAAAGTGTTTTTTTGCTTTAAAAGCAAACAATATGCTTAAAAACGTAAGATCACACGTTTCAAACTCAAGGCCCGTGGTCTGAATCCAGCCCGACACATAATTTTGTGGCCCATGAAGTCTGAACGTAGAAAAGCCTCTTCAAGATTGGAGAGTCCCAAGCTGAGCTAGCAAGACTCTCTGGTGCACTGTGGAATTATTTGCGGTTCTCCACTGGGCACTGGGGTTGCAGCCGCCATCTTGGTCCTACACTGCGATGTTGGGTGCTTATGGATCAAGCACTTTGGCTGTAACTGCAGCTCTCGGAGGCTTTTGTTATGCACTCCCATGCCTGCTTTTCCAGCTGAGCCTATCCTGGAGTCCAATGCTGCTTGCCAGGGCTGAGTCTGTACATCCGACTGGTCCTTGCTACTATCCTGTAGAGGATAGTCTGTTCCAGCCCGCCTGTCCGTATTTCGTGAGCCTGCTGTACGCATCAGAGAGGAGGTAGTGTTATATAGCTGCTTAACCCAATGAGCAAGGGCTCATCACTGAGACCTCCCTAGAATGGGGGTCCTGTGACTCAGTGAGTAAGAGTAGAGATGAGCGAGTATACTCGCTAAGGCTAACTACTCGAGCGAGTAGTGCCTTAGCCGAGTATCCTCCCGCTCGTCTGTAAACATTCGGGGGCCGGCGGTGGGCGGGGAGCTGCGGGGAAGAGCGGGGAGGAACGGAGGGGAGATCTCTCTCTTCCTCTCTCCCCCCTGCTCCCCCCTGCTCACCGCCGCAACTCACCTGTCACCTGCGCCGGCAGCCAAATCTTTACAGACGAGCAGGAGGATACTCGGCTAAGGCACTACTCGCTCAGGTAGTTAGCCTTAGCGAGTATACTCGCTCATCTCTAAGTAAGAGCTCTGCCTTAAGGGTTTTTTGTGAGCCTTTCACAAGGTTTTGCTAGCTCCCATAATTTTTCCTTCACATATGCACTAGTTTTTGTGGACTAGAACCTTGTTTAGGGCCGTCAGTTTCTCCCACTCATCCTTTTTAGGATATCCTTTAAAATACAGTTGGGCCTTTGAAGGTAACTATAATTCTGATGTGGCCCTCGGTGAAAATGCATTTGACACCCCTACTTTAGATGAATGTTGCTTGCACCATCCAATTTGGGTGCAATCAGCTGTAAAGATAGAATCGGGCCTGATTGTGGACTGGGGGAGGAAAATGATCTGGTCAAAAGCAAGAGTGATCTGGTGGGATGTTAAACATGCTGGAAACAGACCAGGTTGTGTTTCAGCTCAAATTTTTACTAATTTTGGAGCGAACACTTAAAGCAACCATCCAGGACTCGACAGACACAGATGGCCGCACCAGCTTCTCTGACTACCTGATACAGACTGTGTATTAGTTTCCATCATTAGTCAAAGCACTACATCTGCTTTGATTGCCCAGTTCTGCCCATGTGTGGCCAGCAGGAGCAGCATGTAGTGTCTTAGACTACCAATGCATACTAGTAGTCAGAAAAGCTGATGCAGCCATCTTTGGGGTTTTTTTCTAGGCCTGGAGTAACTCTCCACTCCTGAGTTAAAAAATAGCCCTGGGATCGAAGGGGAGTGTTTATATTACACTAGGTAACAGAAGAAAATTATTCTTTGTTCGAGGAAATTTAACACCAGTTTTGTGTTACATGTAACTGGTAATATGCTTGTATTTAATTATAGCATAGCATAGCATAGCATAGTATGCATAGTATAGTATAGCATAGTATGTAAGGCTGAATGAAGACAATGTCCATCTAGTTCAGCCTGTCTATCCTCCTTTGTTGATCCAGAGGAAGGCAAAAAACCCCAAGGCCAGAAGCCAATTAGCCCTTTTGGGGAAAAAATCCTTCCCAACTCCCTAATGGCAATCAGACTGTTCCCTGGATCAACCCCTAATAGTTCCTACCTGCCTATATACCTGGATTGACAATTAACCTAAGATTTATATCCTATAATGTCCTTCTTTTCCAGAAAGACATCAAGTCCCCTTTTAAACTCCTCTATGGATTTTGCCATCACCACTTCCTCAGGCAGAGAGTTCCACAGTCTAACTACTGTTACAGTAAAGAACCCCTTTCTATGTTGGTGATGAAACCTACTTTCCTCTAATCGTAGCGGATGCCCTCTTGTTACCGTCATGGTCCTGGGTGTAAACAGATCTTGGGAGAGATCTTTGTATTGTCCCCTCATGTACTTATGCATGGTTATACATGGTATGGTCATCACTTTGGTTTTGTATGAATTGAGCTGGTATTTTTTCTGACCCTATATCCGATACAGTATATCACTGCATACATCATGCCAAATTGTAGCAGGATGCAAACACGCATGTAATTGCGCGCAACACATGCAAGTATATGTTTTTGCAAGTCTGGAGCTGCCTGGAAATGCAGTATATTTTCTACGGTCTGCAGGAGATAATCAGGCAAAGTATCTGACAAGCAAGTATAATTGCAACCTCTCAAGGCCACAGGGAAACCAATGCTGATACTTTGTCTGATTGTCACCTGTGGACAAACAAAGTATACTGTACTTCAGATTTCCAGGCAGCTCCAGACTTGCAAAAACAAACAGATGCATGCATAATGTGCAACATCACATTTCTTTGCAATCTGCCAAGATTCTGAGTGATACTTGCAGAGATATGCTGCATAGGATATAGGACCAGCTCAAGGCTTTTTCCGATGGGCATGGTTTAGTTCCATTATAATCATGGCCACATAACGGGATAAAAAGAAACAATTAATTTCAGTGGTTTAGTTTTCATCAGTGGTTTGCTCGCTCGTTAATAGTACTGGTGAGAACAGATAGGGCTTGTCCTATTTTCCCGCCTTTTTTTTTTTTTTTCAAACTCGCCCTCACTAGCAGAGAGAGAGAAAAAAGTTAATGTGCAACTACGTTCCATAGCGGCGATCGTAGTTGTACATATGGCAATGTGTCTTTGCCCTCAGTTGGTACAAAAACAAATTTATGACATTTCCGGTTACATGTGACATAGGCAACACAAAACTAGTGTTAAATTAATGGGAACAAAAAATCTAAATATTAACTAGTGTTCTTTGTGACAAGAGACATTGGGAACTAAAGGCTCATTTACATGGGTGTATGCAGCTTCAGTCTGTGAACTATGCAGTGTTTCAGGGCCTGAATCTATGTGTATCTACTGCGTATTTGGACCTGAGGGCGGTTTCAGACGAATGTATATGCAAATGCGTTCACCGGTACGGAACATATTTTCTCATGAACTAAGTTAGGCTAGTTCGACACAGGCGATCGCGATTTTGTTGCGAGATAATCGTGGCAAAATCGTATCTTTTTTCCCGTGATTTTTGAGTGTCGGCGCTACTTTTTTTCGGAAAATCATCGTTGCCGCACGATTTTGCCGTGTTTTATTTTAAATGAAAGTCAATAGGATTTTCTAATGTTAAAATCACATCGTAACGCAACAATTTTGCATTGCAATAAAAAAGGAAGCTCCATAGGAAACCATGAGAGATTTTAAAAAAAATCAAAAAAAAATCGCATATCGCAGAAAGATAGGACATGCCACGATTTTCTGTTCTCTCAACATCGCATCATATTCTGTTTTTTTTTACTGACTTGCAGCAGGCGAAAATTGCGCGATTTATCATGAGTGTGAAGGCAGCCTCAGGAGATGACAAGATTCGGGCTGTTACTTGCTTGCCAGCAGGGTAACTCCATCCCTCTCCCTTTTTTTAGGCTGCCATAGATGTCTATGGCAGCTTTCTACATAACACGGACAAAGATAGAGCAGGCCCTATCTTTTCTCGTACAAAGATTTTGCCCGGGAAGAACACGTTCATCTCAACAAGTCTATGGAAATCAAAGGCATCGCTTTGTGGCGTTATACGGGCGAGATTTTCAAGTGCAGAAATGCCTCCGCAAACCCCTTAGGGCGATTTCAGACGAACATATTTGCAGAGGCATTTCCACGCATAAAAATCTCTCCCGTATAACGCGATAAAGCAATGCCTTTGATTTCAATAGATTCGTTCAGACGAACTTGTTTTCGACCGAAAAAAGATAGGACCTGCCCTATCTTTGTCCGTGTTAGGGCGCCTACCCACTGGCGATTTTTTTTCCAGCGATGCTAAATTGCGTTTTGCGTTTTTTCTGAAGAGCAATTAGTATAAAATGTGTTCTTGTCCATTGGGGGGTTTTTTTCCGGTCCGTTGCAATTTTTAACATAGGAACTGTCAGTTGCATATGTCTCCTTATTTTTCTCTTAATGCACCCATGATTGTCAATGGAAATTAACGAAAAAGCCGTGAAAAATGCGCGGAAAACGCAGCGGAAAACGCTGTGTTTTTCTCACACGAAAATCGGCAACGCCAGTGGGTAGGCGCCCTTACACAGCAAGCTCTCATAGACTTCTCTGTCTCCAGATCTGCTGATTCCTGAACCAAGATAGCCACCACAATCTTCTAATTACCTAATGTTAACTGTGGATTGGTAGTCCTAGGCACTGTATGCTGCTTTCTGATTGGCTACCACTGACCATATGAGCAGGTGTAGTGCATTGGTAATTCTACACACTACCAAAGCACAGTATGGATTAGGTAGTCTGAAGATTGCAGCTGCCATCTTGGATGAATGAAAACGAGGTCCAGAATTAGTGGATCCATGGGACAGTAGTGCAAAAAACCATTGGCAGCTAATATAACCACCCCTTACGGTTCTTGGACACAATTTTGTTGAAACCGGAAGGTCGCTTTAACGGACATTGAGACAACAAGTCATTTGGTGGTCTGCAACATCTCATCTATGGGCTGTAAGATGGTCTAAACAAGATGTAGCCAACAAGTCCTTGTTGACCAGCACTCACATTGTTCTGCTCGTTAGTCAAAGTCCTTTTTAGGGTCAGGGTCCTTATTCTGTTTGCAACCCTTACTCCTGCTAACATGTCCACTTTCTTCTACTTTCTTGGCACACACTTTGCTGCATGCACAAACCATTTATACCTCCTTCAGTAGTTCCATCCCCTGTCTCTACGAGGTCTTCCACTAGTCTAAATGGCCATACCACCATTACAAAGAAAAACTTGAATAAACATATTAACAGCAGAGGATAATGTAACTCACAAGCCGACTATCTCATGTGTATGGGGTCATAGAATCATAGAATGGTAGAGTTAGAAGGGACCTCCAGGGTCATCGGGTCCAACCCCCTGCTCAGTGCAGGATTTACTAAATTATCCCAGACAGATATTTGTCCAGCCTTTGTTTGAAGACTTCCATTGAAGGAAAACTCACCACCTCCCGTGGTAACCTGTTCCACTGATTGATCACCCTCACTGTCAGAAAGTTTTTTCTAATATCTAATTTGTGTCTCCTCCCTTTCAGTTTCATCCTATTGCTTCTAGTCTTTCCTTGTGCAAATGAGAATAGGGTTGATCCCTCTGCAGTGTGACAGCCCTTCAGATATTTGTAGACCGCTATTAAGTCTCCTCTCAGCCTTCTTTTTTGCAAGCTTAACATTCCCAAATCCTTTAGCCGTTCCTCATAGGACATGATTTGCAGACTGCTCAACATCTTGGTAACTCTTCTCTGAACTTGCTCTAGTTTGTCTATATCTTTTTTAAAGTGGGGTGCCTAGGACACAGTATTCCAGATGAGGTCTGACTAAGGAAGAGTAGAGGGGGATAATGACCTCACGTGATCTAAACTCTATTCTCATCTTAATACATCCCAGAATTGTGTTTGCCTTTTTGGCTGCTGCATCACATTCTTGACTCATGTTCAGTCTATGATCTATTAGTAAACTCAAGTCTTTTTCACATGTGCTGCTGCTTAGCTCAATTCCTCCTATTCTGTATGTGCTTTCTTCATTTTTCTTGCCCAGATGTAGGACTTTGCATTTCTCCTTGTTAAATACCATTCTGTTAGTCGCTGCCCACTGTGCAAGCTTTTCTAGCTCTTTTTGAATATTCTCTCTCTCTCTTCCCCAGTGTTAGCTATTGCTCCTAGCTTGTGTCGTCAGCAAATTTGATCAGTTTCCTATTAATTCCCTTCTCCAGATCATTTATAAAAATGTTGAACAACACTGGGCCTAGGACAGAGCCTTGTTGTACCCCACTTGATACATTCTTCCACTTGAATGTGCAGCCATTTATGACCACTCTTTGAGTACGATCACTCAGCCAGTTCTGAATCCACCCAATAGTTGCCTTGTCAATCCCATATTTGGTCATTTCTTCAATAAGTATGGTATGAGATACTTTGTCAAATGCTTTACTAAGGTCAAGAAAAACTATATCCACCGCATTTCCCTGATCAGCCCAGTCAGTGATACTATCATAGAGGGAAATTAGATTAGTCTGACATGACTTGTTTGTAAAAAAAAACTCATGCTGGCTCTGGTTAATTACTCCATTTTTATCCAAGTACTTGCATACATGCTGTTTAATAATTTGTTCAAAGATCCTTCCTGGTATAGAAGTCAGGCTCACAGGCCTGTAGTTCCCTGGATCCATCTTTTTCCCTTTTTTGAAGATAGGGACAACATTTGCCCTTTTTCAATCTTCAGTGACTTCTCCTGTTCTCCAGGAATTTTCAAAGAATATGGCGAGTGATTCAGCAATTACCTCCGCTGCTTCCTCTAGTATCCTAGGATGTAATTCATCTGGACCTTGAGACTTGAATTCATTTAAGTTAGCTTAGTGTTCCCTCACCATCTCTCTGCTTACAGATAGCCTGCATTCTTTTATTCCCCCAAAAGCACAGGGAAGATCAGTTGATGTTCTATCTACTTTCTAAAATACTCCACTGTGAAATACTCCATGTCCTCCCTTACTCTGGTCCAACAGCAGATGTAGAGGAGAAGAAGGAACGACCCTTGTTACCTCGGGCCAAGAAGTAGTCTTAGACTGTTCTTGGCTTCTTCTTAGACTCTTAAATCTTACAGTCATTTGAGGTATAATTATGAGGAGGTGCAGGGAAAACTAAATTACTGCATGTCCACGTTGTATCTGTCAGAACTTCCAGTTATTTGCTGGACTTTGCAGACACAGAGATACCTACTTTTATATCTCGGTGATATTCTCTGTTCTGCATTAACATGCTTCATTAAACGTCACCGCACATGACATGAGCCATTTGCTTCTGCTCCAGGGCAGGTCATTGCTTCATGTCCCTCAGGCGGGAAGATAATCACTAGTAAACAGATTAGGAGTTATTAATTCCAGCTATCAATCTCCGAATAAACCGGGGTCACTTACATGTAAGAAACTGATAGTGTCAAAGGGAATAAAGCTTCATGGTGGTGAGCAATGATGTGTGCGTAGGTGTATTATTAATACTGTCACCGGAGGTAAAAGCAGAAACTATATATACAGTATGAGGAACCTTATGATCAGGCGCTCCACCGCCAGAGCAGCCGAATGCAGAGCCGATGCTTCAACCAACGTGGACACACAACACGTTATTTCTTAGCACGGATGGGATATAACAGCAGATGAGCAGTTCCAGCACCATTGTGTCTAAGGTAAAAAACACATGGCCATGTACGCAAGTATGCTTGCCGCTATGGAGTGTAGTTGCGCATGAACGTTTTTTTACAGAAAGGCGGGCAAAAAGTGGGCAAAAGAGCGCAAAAATTGTATCACTGAAAAGTGGAAAAACATCCCCTGGTCAGATGAATCCAGATCTCTGTTGCTCCGTGCAGATGGGAGGTCAGAATTTGGCACAAGCAGCATGAATCGATGACCCCTTCCTGTCAGCTGGTCAGAACATATCAGCACCTCCAGCTAATTTGCAGCGATTACAAGAAGCTTCCTGTCAACCGGGGCTGATATTCCTGTTGAACAATTGCATCACCTAGTGGAATCTACGCCACGATGAATTGCTGCGGCTCTGAAGGACAAAGGAGGTCCAACGTTCTACTAGATGGGGGTCTGGAATAATGTGGTCATTCATTGTATAGGTACAGTACCACCATTGATGATTGATCTGCCATGGATCTTCTCTGGACTCTGCGTATGTAGTTTTTAAACAAGGGCTACACATTTTCTCTTGGATCTCTTTCAAATTAAATCATGACCATCTCAAGAGCATTATTTCAGTAATTGATGTGTGCACACTCTAAAAAAATACCAATAATTCCTTGAAGATCTGATATTTTTCAATTGTTCATTTCGATTTTGTTTTATTCCCACCTTTCAAGATCTCTTATTTCTCCTTTCGACAAAACCACATGAGGACTTGTATTTTGTGGATTAGTTTTTACTTTCTAATGCAAATGCATTAAAAAACTTTTTAAAATGTTTAAAAAGGGAAATAGAAAGATGTGATACGGGCAGGCATGAAGGCTCTTGTACCCTGTTGTACCGTCTCTAGCTTGGGAACAAGATGTGATATGCGGGGGCATGGAGGCTTTAGTACCCTGTTGTACCACCTCTAGCTTGAATACAAGATGTGATACAGGCGGGCATGGAGGCTCTTGTACCCTGTTGTACCACCTCTAGCTTGGATACAAGATGTGATACAGACAGGCATGGAGGCTCTTGTACCCTGTTGTACCACCTCTAGCTTGGATACAAGATGTGATCCAGACAGGCATGGAGGCTTTAGTACCCTGTTGTACTGCCTCTAGCTTGGATACAAGATGTTATACAGGCGGGCGTGGAGGCTCTTATACCCTGTTGTACCACCTCTAGCTTGGGAACAAGATGTGATATATTCGGGGGCATGGAGGCTTTAGTAGCCCATTGTACCACCTCCAGCTTGGATACAAGATGTGATACGGGGGGGCAGGCAAGCTCTAGTACCCTGTTGTACTGCCTCTAGCTTGGATACAAGATGTGATACAGGCAAGCATGGAGGCTCTAGTACCCTGTTGTAGCGCCTCTAGCTTGGATGATACGGGCGGACATGAAGGCATACATGGTGCCCTGCGGCATATCGGTCTATATTTGCTGTAATTGAGCTTCTAGGTCATGCAAACTTGTATGCTGTTGAAGTTGGCGTCCCAGATGATCCCACACATCTGATTTTGGTGATAAATCTGGTGACTGGGCAGGCCACGGAAGTGTGACAATGTTGTGGAGGCATTCCTGGAAAATGGCAGGCAACAGGTATGGCTGCAGGATGTCCTGAACATATCACTGAGCTGTCATTGTCCCTTGTACCACTACTATGGGTGACTGACTGTTGTATGTGATGGCCCCCCAGACCATCACACCAGCAGGGAGCCGTGTGCCTCTCCACAGGATATGCAGGATTGAGTCACTCACCTCTAGGTCTCGAGACACAAACACAGCCGTTGTAAGTACCCAAATTAAACCTGGATTCATTGCTGAAGACAACCCAGTTCCACTCCGTAGCGTTTTGTTGTTCACGACACCACTGCAAATGGGTGTCTAAGACAATACATGTAATAGGCACTATGAGACCAAATGTCCTTCAGCCAAGCGCTTGGGGCCTGTAATGATGGTGCCACCTGTCTCTGGATAGCAGATAATAAAACAGTTGGAGCTGCTGGTGCTTGTCGGACAATCAGATGATCCTCTCTACTGGTGGTCTGTCAATGGCATCCTGAGCCTGGTCACCTTGTGTGTGTGACCTCACGCATCCACTGGTCCCAACGCCTTCAAACAGTCTGATGGTCGATACGACCATCCAGCTTCTCACATTCCAATAATGCCCCCATCTAAAACTCTGTTAACTGGGTGAAATCTCTTCTCTGCATCGTAGAGGCGTCTAGTGGTCAACAAGCTCTAAACAAGCGAAAGAAGAGGTCACTACACACAAGGAGCCTCCGAGGGCCTTTTATAGGCCAAGGGGGGAACCAGTTTTAGGGTCTCAGATGGCAAGACTGTTCATCCAATCACCACAACTCTCATCTTTTGTAAATCTGCCTGAGATGGAACTGCATGCCGAGTTTTGCAGCAAAACGACAACTTCTCCTAGGGGCTTGATTTTTTATTTTTTTTGCAAAGCACATACTTGTGTTCTGGATGTTCTCCAATATTACACATTTTCTATTGATGGATTCCATAATACCGGCTAAAACACTGAGCGTCTTCTGCTGGGTCTCCAGGGAAACCGTGGGGAATTTGGAATTGCTTATTATTAGCGCATTCCCATGGATATAGGGAATGACTGCATGGCTAACATCACATCAGAGAGTTACTATTTATGCAATTGACTAATGTTTCCTTTAAAGTGGCTTCAATGTGCATTTTTTGCTTTCAACCTTTGACGATGTTCTGATATTAAACCCTATGAAGAATATGCGTATTTTTTGGCTTCAGTCTATATGTGTCCCATTCGCTAATAGTGCCTCCTCTGTGCTTCAATTAGTAAAATTAACCCCTTAGTGATCACCCATTGCCTTTTTACATCCTAGCCTACTTGGCTTTATTCACCTGGGATGAAAAAACCTGCTCCCTGAGGGGATTAAATCCCTGCAGTCTCTGGACCTGACAGCTCCATGCTGCTGTCTCCCGGAGGTAGCTGACAACCTGGAGCTGTCATCCTGGGTCGCGGGAAGCCCCCCCCCCCTCCTTCACGGTCATGCGGATAGCACCAATCGCATAACAGTAAATAAAGAGCTAGAAAAAGTTAGATTTTCAGCTCCCCACATTAATTGCATCCATAAGGGGGGCTGAAACTACTCACTTCCATCCTCTGCGATGTCCCACGTTGATCTGGTCCAGAACACACTTTCTGCCATCTTCTGCACATGTGCGCCAAAGGGGAAATGGCAACACATGTGGAGAAGCCCATATCAGCGTGGGACATTTCACATATCCTGGCCCCCCACTACTGGTATTCACTGGATACCAGCGATCATGAAAAAGTCAAACAAAGTTAAAGTTTCAGCCACCCTCATGGATCAGATCCATGAGGGCAGCTGAAAATACTCACCCCTATCCTCCGCGATGTCCCATGGTGGTCTGTCCTACCGATGTGGCATGCATGCGCAGAAGGACAGAGAGACCGGCAAATTTAAAATTTGCCTGCATCTGGCTGTCAAAGATAGCTGAGTGCAGGGAGATGTCACTGGGGATGGCTGTATGTGGTTCCCGGTCACATGATCACTGTTATCCATAGGATAACAGTGATCACGTAAAGTTAAGAAGTGTAAAAATAAAAAGTTTAAAAAGTTAAAGTTTCATCTCCCCTTATGCATCATATCCATAAGGGGACATGAAATTACATACCTAAGGTCTCCAGTTTTGTCCCCCGATGTTTATCCGCAGACCTTTCTCCGCTTTGGCTCACTGCGCCCATCAGCAAAATGGCAGCCGCATGCTCAAAAGTCAAGAATTGTCTGGTAAATTTAAAATCTCCCTGCTCCTCGCTACCAAAGTTAACTAAGAGCTTGGAGCTGTCGTGGGGGCCATAGTATGCGGCCCCTGGTCATGTGATCATCGTTATCCAATGGATAATATTGATCACATAAAAGTTTTTTTAAAAGTTGAAATTTCGTCCCCCCCCCTCACCAATGCGATCAATGGGAGGAGATAACACTTCTTACCGGAGGACTACACACTTGAACCCTGATGCTACCCTCCTCCGTAGACCTTCCCGGCTTCTGTGCGTGCGCCCGCTGGCAAAATGCCAGACACACTTTCTCACCAAAGGAATGGCAGCATGCTTGACAAAGACCCCACGAGGGTCGAAACGTAGCAGGACTTTGGAGGAATAAATTATTATATTATACCACGCCCTGGATGCTGCCATTCCTTTGGTGAGAAAGTGGAACACAGGTACATTGGGGTCTCTGGAGGCTCTGACCCCAAAATTGTGGCGTGCATCCCATGGACTTAATAGTCATCTTTGTACTGGCTTAAAAATCCTGAAGTGTGCTGTGAGTCACATTCAGAGTGAAAATGCCAGGCACATGCACAGGATCCGGGGAGCCCAAGAAATTTAAAATATTCTTGCTCCTGGTGACCAAAGGTCGGCGAGAGCCTGCAGCAGTGACTGGTTGCCTTGTTGAATGGTCCCCCGTCACGTGATAAAAATAAAGCGTTCTACCCGAGGCCGTTCTCACACAACTGGTTAGGAATTGCAGATTCTGCATGCGTTTGATCCGGTAATGCGCAGATCAACCAAATGCACTGGATTACACAATTCCGCTCACATTAACAGGATGGAATTGCGTAATCCACTTGCAGAAAACAGAATGCAGCATGTTCTATTTGACCACGGATATCCATGACATAGAGCCCATTGTGCTCCATGGTCGTGGATATACCCGCAGCCCATATGTAACTACATTGTATACGGGCTGCAGGTACCTGCGTCATCGCTAACCGACGGTGCGGGAAATACAAACAAAAAAAAAAGTACTGCGCATGACCGCCTGTGTGAGTAGGCAGTTATGCGCAGTACATTAAGCGGGCAATGGGGCCTGGAATTTATTCAGTTGTGCCCTGAAATCCAACTGGTGTTCCTTCCATTATGGGCCTAGCCATGTGTCCGATAAGTAGATTAGGGCCACAATGGGTATGTTTCTGAATTCGGGACAAACAGGGGGATCCATTTTGTGGTGCAAGTCTTCATTTATATGTGTGCTGTACAAAAAAAACTGTTTTTAAAATGACACAATTTGCAAAAATAGGAAATTTTATTTTTTCTCCTCTAAATTGCATTAACTCCTGAAAAAAACTGTGCAGTCAAAATACTCCTGACCCCTCAGTGAATATATTAAGGGGTGTAGTTTTGAAAATGGGGTCATCTGTGGGGGTATCTATCATTCTGATACCTATGAGCCTTTGCACTCTTGGCTTGGTGCAGGAAAACAAAGTGTTCCTCAAAATGTATAATCAATGTTATCTTGTAAATGGTTAAAAAACCCAAAGTTTTTCAAATGTGCAGTTTTTCAAAGTAAACAGATGGAAATATATATCTTAGCAAAAAACTGTACATTATGTTCACACATATTTAAGATATTGCAAGTGAAAATGTGAAAAAATTAAATTTTTACCAATTTCGGCCCTTTTAATAAATATACGCACATTCTATTGTTCTAATTTTAACACCTAAATGAAGTACAACATGTGGCGAAAAAACAATGTCAGAATCACTTGGATATGCAAAACCTTAACAGAGTTATTCTATGTTAGGCCTTAGTCAGACGGGCGATTTTTCGCGCGATTTGCGGATCGCATGACGGATGCGCATCCGCAAATCGCGTGACCGGTGCGCGCAAGTCGCCCACAAATCGCCCGAAAATCTGCTCCTAGCCGCGTTTCATTAGAAACGGGCCAGAGCTGTCCAGCGCATTGCATTCAATGGAGACGGCAATACAGCCGGCTCCATTTAAAGCAATGCGCTGCGGGCGAGCCCGGGATGAATTGTCAGTAAGGGCTTAAATATATAAGCCCTTACCTGCAATTCATCCTAAAATGTGTAAAAATAAAAAAAAATTGTATACTCACCTTCTGCCGGCAGCCGGAGCTCCGCGCGGCCGTCCTGCAGTGGGTGTGAAGGGGGTGTGAGTCAGACCTGCCCCCTGATTGGCTCAGCGCTGAGCCAATCAGAGGCATGAATTCATGAATGGATGTGAGTCAGACCTGCCCCTGATTGGCTCAGCGCTGAGAGGCAGCAGTCACTCACCCATTCATGAATTCATGAATGGGTGTGTGAGTGTTTTCAGCCTCTGATTGGTCAGGGCTGTGACCAATCAGAGGCAGATCATTCAGCAGGCGGGGATTTTAAAGCCCCGGCGGCTGAATAGTGCCAAGAAGCAGTTCAGGAGAACTGACAGCGGCCGCGGCTGGACTCCGGCTGCAGCGGAAAGGTGAGTATACAATTTTTTTTAATTTTAACACATTTTAGGATGAATTGCAGGGAAGGGCTTATATATTTAACCCCTTCCCGACAATTCACCCCGCGCACGCCGGCAGCCCATTGCTTTCAATGGAGCGGCTGTATTGCCGCTCCATTGAATTCAATGGGCAAACATCGTTCTTCTCTGCCACAGCTGTTACAGCTGTGGCAGAGAAGAATGATTTGTCTTCTATATGTTCTCAATGGGGTCGGCGCTGCTGCCGCCAGCCCCATTGAGCGCATATAGAGAAGAGAACAGGAATCGCAGATCGCAGATAGGTGCGATCTGCGATTTTTTTGTTCTATAATTTATCGGACGAGCGCATAAAAAGCGCTCATGTATACGATACCATTGCAAAGCAATGGTTTTATAAAACCGCCGGACGCATGCGCATGCGCAAATCGCGGCTAAAAACGCCCGTCTGACTAAGGCCTTAGAGGGACACATATCAGATTTCCAAAATTTGGCTCTGTCACTAAGACGCAAACAGGATTCATCACTAAAGGAGTTAACCCCTCTATTCCGCAGATTGTAACAATGTCCTTCTTTTGACCAATTAGTAAAAATTGCCCCCTCTGTGCCCAAGTTAATAATAGTGCCTCCATCTGTGCTTCACCTAATAGTAGTGCCCTCTCTGTGCCCCAATCGGTAAAAGTGCTTTCCCAGTTCCCGGGCCTCCAGCCAGGCAGCGATGTGATAAACATATTTTTTTACTCTTACACAGTGGATCTGTGCACAGCATAACCTGACTCCTCCCCTTTATCTCCTGCACAGAGAATACAGAGTGTGCTGGAAACGGGGAAAGTAAAACATGCAGTGTAACATTGCTGCTTGGTGGTTCAGGAACAGGACTCCCACCTTGCCCCACCACAGGTTATTTAATTTTTACAACTTGCCAGGGGAGCAAAGCTTCCCACTAGAGATGAGTGAGTATACTCGCTAAGGCACATTACTCGAGTGAGTAGTGCCTTAGCCGAGTATCTCCCCGCTCATCTCTAAAGATTTGGGGGCCGACGCCGGAGACAGGTGAGTTGTGGCGGCCTTCGACGGCCCCCAAATCTTTAGAGACGAGCGGGGAGATACTCAGCTAAGGCACTACTCGCTTGAGTAATGTGCCTTAGCAAGTATACTCGCTCATCTCTACTGCCCACCCATCCCCTTCTGCAGCTAAACTGACTGCACAGGTGGTATGTCCACCTTTGATCACCAGATGGCGGCACATGTAGCCACCTTGTGTGCTGCTCTATAAGCCCAACTACGTGCATAAGGTCTTATGTGTGGAGTGGACAATGGAAGCAGTAGAATGAGGGGATCTGTTTTAGGTTATGTTCACACGACGAAATTCACCATGGAAGTTTCTGCATAAATTCCGCCGTTAGAATTCCGCGCGCCGATGTTGCCCATCGAGAGGGTTAATCCTTTCCAATCCACTGTCTGACCTCTAAAGACATTATGATTTAAGGCTGTACAGCTCCGATGTTGGAAGACGTCCGTTGAGGTTCTCTCACTGTATATTGCCAGCCTCTCTGCTGTCAGAGCCTATCCAACGTGTCACCTCATGCAGTACTGGCTTTAGCCAGCAGATAGCGCTGTTGTAAAACAGCTGAAAAAGAGTAAGCCCCCTAGCAAAAGCAGGATACAAATTGGATTGGAAAGGGTTAAATCTAGAGATGAGTGAACGTGTTCGTCCGAACTTGATATCCGTGCGGATATTAGGGTGTTCGGGATGTTCGTTATCCGTAACGAACACCATGCGGTGTCCGGGTTACTTTAACTTTCTTCCCTGAGACGTTAGCGCTTTTTTTTGGCCAATATAAAGACAGGGAAGGCCTTACAACTTCCCCCTGTGACGTTTAAGCCCTATACCACCCCCCTGCTGTGAGTGGCTGGGGAGATAAGGTGTCCGCCTGATATGAAAGTCTGCCCCTCCCGCGGTTCGCTATGGATGCATTCTATATGCGCTCAATGGGGCCAGCGGCAGCAGCGCTGACCCCATTGAGAACATATAGAAGACAAATCCTTCTTCTCTGGCACAGCTGTAACAGCTGTAGCAGAGAAGAACGATGTTTGCCCATTGAATTCAATGGAACCAGCAATACAGCATGTTCCACTGAATGCAATGGGCTGCCGGCGATCGCAGGATGAATGGTCGGAAAGGGGTTAAATATATAACCCCTTTCCTGCAATTCATCCAGAAATGTGTTACACTAAAAATATATACCGGCGTATAAGGCGACGGGGCGTATAAGACGACCCCCCAACTGTCACCTTATACGCTGGTAATACAGTGGAGCAAAGAATAAAAATCATTACTTACGTTTTTAGATGATCTGCGGCGCTCCTGCAGGCTGTCACTCCCTCCTAATCCACGGCAAAGTATTCCTTTCTCCACGAAAGGCTTGAAATCCCCGCCTCCAGAAACACAGCCAATCACAGCCATTCAATGACATCATTGTCATTGGCTGTGATTGGCTGAAGGCACGTGTCTTTCTGGAGGCAGGGATTTAAAGTCTTTCATAGAGAAAGCTTGTCTGCCGTGGATTAGGAGGGAGTGACAGCCTGCAGGAGCGCCGCAGATCATCTAAAAACGTAAGTAATGCTTTTTATTCTTTGCTCCACTGTATTACCGGCGTATAAGGTGACAGTTGGGGGGTCGTCTTATACGCCCGGTCGCCTTATACGCCGGTATATATTTTTAGTGTAACACATTTCTGGATGAATTGCAGGAAAGGGGTTATATATTTAACCCCTTTCCGACCATTCATCCTGCGATCGCCGGCAGCCCATTGCATTCAGTGGAACATGCTGTATTGCCGCTCCATTGAATTCAATGGGCAAACATCGTTCTTCTCTGCTACAGCTGTTACAGCTGTGGCAGAGGAGAACGATCTTTATGCTGACAGTGGGGGGGGGGGCACTCTTGCCGCTATTGTGGCTTAATAGTGGGACCTGTGAACTTGAGATGCAGCCCACCATGTAGCCCCTCGCCTGCCCTATCCGTCACTGTGTCGTTCCCATCACTTTCTTGAATTGCCCAGATTTTCACACATGAAAACCTTAGCGAGCATCGGCGAAATACAAAAATGTTCTGGTCGCCCATTGACTTCAATGGGGTTCGTTATTCGAAACGAACCCTCGAACATCGCGGGAAGTTCGTTTCGGATAACGAACACCCGAACATTTTGGTGTTCGCTCATCTCTAGTTAAATCCATGTGCAGACCTACGCCAAAGACCGCAATAGAAAAACCGTTGATTTTGATTTCGAGGCGGAATTCACGTTGAAGATCCTGCTGTGAATTGGGCTGTGTGAACATGCCCTTAGTCTATCTGAAAGTTCATTGCGAGCATCAAGTGATGACTAAAGCTCTTCCTGTTTTTGTTATTTCCATGAAGAGTGGATTTCTTTTCCTATTTCTATATTTTTTTTTTATTCCACAAAACACTTATGCAATTCTAATCTCCCGGAGTAATTACCGGGCTCCCCATTTATTTCTTCAACTCATGATGGAAAGTTAATTTGTTTCTAGAAAACAAACACAAGGAGAAATGTCAATATGGGAAAGTAAGCGGAATACAAAGCCCGCTCCTCCGGTCCTCCTGAAATGATGGCGTAATAAAAAGACTGAAATATTTAGTCACATTAAGACCTTAAAAGCTCATTTAGAAATACTTATTTTTCTAAGTTCAAACTAAATGATAATTTGCCAGTGGAAGGCAGAATCATTATTAACCTTTAGACTGCTGCATGTCGATGTGCAGTAAATAGCTTTTTTTTTTTATTTCATATTTTTCCAATGTTATTATTGTGGCTGAAAAATAAGTCGTTTACCGTGATGGGAGGAAACAAAATGAATTTGGGTAATCTGCTTGTCCCAGATCTAAAATAAATGGTCCACATGCATTTTTTTTACCTAATTGGCCAAGAGTGCATCCATATAATCTATGGTTTAAAACATAGACATGGCCATTAGAGGGATTGCCTGAGACTTTTTGGATTTTTTTGTATCGATGACCTATCCTAAGAGTGGGGTTCACGCTTAGGATCTCTACTAATCAACTGATTTACCTAATTGGCCAAGAGGGCATCCATAACCTATGATTTAAAACGTAGACATGGCCATTAAAGGGGATTGCCTGAGACTTTTTGGATTTTTTTCTTTTGATGACCTATCCTGAACACAGGTCATCAATAGAGGATTGGCGGGGGTTCACGCTTAGGATCTCCACTAATCAACTGATTTACCTAATTGGCCAAGAGTGCATTTATAACCTATGGTTTAAAACATAGACATGGCCATTAAAGGGATTGCCTGAGACTTTTTGGATTTTTTTCTATTGATGATCTATCCTGAGCGTGGGGTTTACGCTTAGGATCTCCACTAATCAACTGATTCTCGGCACCACTTGCACTACAGACAATGCAGGAACAGATCCAGCTGACCATAGCGCAGCAGCCCAAGTTAGTGCTCCAGGTGCAGTTTCCCTACCGATAAACTATTGATGACCTATTCTGAAGACAGGTCTTCAGTAGAGAAAAATTCAAAAAGTCCTGGACAACCCCTTTAATGGTTGGCACAGGTGTAAAATAATAAATGGAGCTGTACTCAACTGCCCTGCACCCCTATTGTTCAAGTTGCTGGAAGCTCCAGTCCCCGCCGGCCTATGCATACTCTCGGGTAGCGTGGTCATGTTTTGTCTGGCTGGTGGCCACTGCAGCCAATCACTGGCCTCAGTGTTGGTACTGCTGAGTCCTGTGTGCAAGGCAATGGGTGTGGACTCACTGTGCCATACACTGATTTGGCTTTTGGCTACTCTTGAGGGCTCTTCTAAGTAGTCCCCTGGTTTTCACTCTTTAAGTCTTTTTGGACAGATCTGGTCTTTCCTGCAGGGAAACCCCAGGTTTTTTGCCCAGCAGTAATCTCAGTTTGGTGAAAACTGACCCGGGTGGGGCAAAACCCACCGGAGCAGGGTACAAAAGAGACAGACAAGGATACAGTAAGTATAACAGGCCAAAGTCAGGGCAGGTGGAGTTAATGGAATATAGTAAATCAGGCTGAAGGTCAGGGCTGGTGGCAAACAGGCAAGATGTAGTCGGCAAACAGGCTGAGGTTGGGACAGGCAGAGTTCGGAAAGCACCTGTAGCTCTACAGCTTTTTCTTGGAGAAGGCCCGTGCTTGAGTGTTGTGTTTAACTGGTAGAATGTGTCCTTTGCAAACTTTATTACATTGATTTTAAAAGAAGCACCACACCTGCTGTCTTCCTTGGCACTGTTTTTTTTAAATCTAGGAAACCCTGTGTGGCCCTTCTTTTGTTTTCAGTGACACCCCTGTGCTACGATTGACCACCTACACCACTTTACACTATTTTGACCAATGTTTGGAAGGAGCTCAGTGTTTCCCAGATATAGTGCTGTATTTAAATGCAATTTAGGGGGCTTTGGCTGCATTGGAGATCTTTTGGACTATGGGATTTGGAATCGCCCGGCCCAATTCGCGATGATTTTCGTTAAATCGGCCTGATACCGACACAAACCCACTTTTCCACTAATTGCTCATCACTAGTCTCTATAGTATCTGCACTTTCACTGAGAATTCCTGCATGTACACTTACAAATACTCTCAGTTGCTCCTTAGCGACACAGTACAAAGCTTTGCTTTGTTAAAAAGAGTCCATGCTATCAGAGTGACGGATTGTTATCCTTCAGTAGAGCAGACTTCTAGGCAGTGTTAGACTGTATTTATTTTGTGCCATGAACATCTCTGTATGATATAGGGAAGTTTTCCGCAAAGAGCTTTGTCTACCCAATGGCTCTATAAAAGTAAATACAGACATATATACAAGTCCAGGTGCCGGCATCTAGCGTGTTACTATAAAGCATTGGGATAACTAGATGCAGCAGAGGATGAAAGAGGACAAACGTGCCGGAGGAAGTAGATCCTGGCTCCATTCCCATGTCAGCTCCTCAAGATTACCAGACGATGAAAAATAGACTGAGTGAAAGAATAGGTGGACGGGACCCAGGAAAGAAGAGGTGGAAGGGACCCAGGAAAGAAGAGGTGGACGGGACCCAGGAAAGAAGAGGTGGACGGGACCCAGGAAAGAAGAGGTGGACGGGACCCAGGAAAGAAGAGGTGGACAGGGCCCAGGAAAGAAGAGGTGGATGGGACCCAGAAAAGAAGAGGTGGACAGGACCCAGGAAAGAAGAGGTGGATGAGACCCAGGAAAGAAGAGGTGGATGAGACCCAGGAAAGAAGAGGTGGATGAGACCCAGGAAAGAAGAGGTGGACGGGACCCAGGAAAGAAGAGGTGGACGGGACCCAGGAAAGAAGAGGTGGACAGGACCCAGGAAAGAAGAGGTGGACAGGGCCCAGGAAAGATGAGGTGAACGGGACCCAGGAAAGAAGAGGTGGATGGGACCCAGGAAAGAAGAGGTGGATGGTACCCAGGAAAGAAGAGGTGGATGAGACCCAGGAAAGAAAAGGTGAACGGACGCAGGGAAGAAGAGGTGGACGGGACCCAGGAAAGAAGAGGTGGATGAGACCCAGGAAAGAAGAGGTGGACGGGACCCAGGAAAGAAGAGGTGGACAGGACCCAGGAAAGAAGAGGTGGACGGGACCCAGGAAAGAAGAGGTGGACAGGACCCAGGAAAGAAGAGTTGGACGGGACCCAGGAAATACCATTTTATAGTATTGTAAATAATTATGTGTTGTAAAGTAAATTATAATTGTGCCAAAAATGTAACCTGAAAATAAAGAATTTTGGCAGCAGAGGATAAAGTTTTGGTACTGAATGTCTCTTTAGTAGAGCCCTGGCCCTATGATGATTGGCGCTTGCCTATATGGAAATGATCTCCGTGACCCCGAAGTGCAGCATAAAATCACGCAACAAGTTTTCTGTGGATCAGTTTCAGTGTGAATCCACATTAGATGGGTAAATCCAGCGATCGGAGCGACTTCCAACGAGGTCTGGTCATCGGTGCTAGACTAGCCGGGGCCAGTATGTCACTGCCAACCTTTTGAGGTTTGCTTGTGTAACAATGTAGAGACTATACTGAGTGCATGAACCAGTAATACCTGTCTGGTATACAAAGTGCAAGAATCCACTGCAGATATCCTGGTTCGAAGAATCGGCCATGAAAGACCGTTCTGGAAGCAAGCAACGAAGTCTTGTTCCTATATGGTCTTCACATCACCTGCTGCCTCCCTTTCCTAGTGGGTTCTCTGTGGCAAGTTGTTACAGTTTGGAGCATCATTATGGATCTGATGTCCTCTGCTTTCCAATTGCCAGGCCTCAGCTTGAGGGCAACCCTTGTGGGCAGGCTTATTACACTAGCCACCCTGGCACAGTCGGGTTCTACCTGGACTTCCCTCTAGACCAGAGGATCCCAAACTTTTTTGCCCTGTAGACCACTTGCCGATTCTTTTGTTTTTCATAGACCCCCAGCCTCCCTAATACTGAATTTTCCTTAACTTATTAAAGTCAAATGGGTATATCACAGCTGACACGACGCTGCTCACTTAGATCAGGTTTTTTGTAGAGGGGACAATTGTAAAAAAGGAAACGTACAATTTTTATTCAGATCTTTATTGAAAAGATACAAAATGCAAGTAAATTTTTGGATTTTGGACAAAGCAAAGATTCTTACATACAATTAATTTACAAATAATGCTGTTATGCGAGGGATGAGCCTGATGCTCTGATAGCAATTGTTCATTACTTGGCTTCAAATTAGTGAGGTGTAGTCTCAAATCTCCACGTTCAGTGATTTTTAATTTCTTTTTTTTTTTTTTTGTAAGAAGATTGGCGACCGCGCTAAAACCCCTCTCCAAGAGATATGAAGATGGAAAAGCTATCAAAAACTTTCTGGTGATAGTCCATAGTGCAGGATAAGCAACAGGTATGCACGCTATGTGTTGCTGCCAGTATGAAACTTGCACATGAGCATAGCAAACCACAAAGCAGATTGGTATAGTTTGTGCAAAACTTCTTGGGATCTGGCGGATCACATGAAAACGAACCGCTGTAAGTAAGTAACTAAGTTAGGTCTGTTTTGTTTATCGCCAGAGCCCAAGGAGTTTTGCGTGAATTCTACATAATCAATTTTATGAAATATAGAATCATAGACTGGTAGAGTTGGAAGGACCTCCAGGGTCATCGGGTCCAACCCCCCTCTCAATGCAGGATTACTAAATCATTCCAGACAGATATTTGTCCAGCCTTTGTTTGAACACTTCCATTGAAGGAGAACTCACCACCTCCCATGGCAACCTGTTCCACTCATTGATCACCCTCACTGCAAATGAGAATAGGGCTGATCCCTCTGCACTGTGACAACCCTTCAGATATTTGTAGACAGCTATTAAGTCTCCTCTCAGCCTTCTTTTTTGCAAACTAAACATTCCCAGATCCTTTATCCGTTCCTCATAGGACATGATTTGCAGACCGATCACCATCTTGATAACTCTTCTCTGAACTTGCTCCAGTTTGTCTATGCCTTTTTTTAAAGTGGGGTGCCCAGAAATGGACACAGTATTCCAGATGAGGTCTGACTAAGGAAGAGTAGAGGGGGATAATGACCTCACGTGATCTAGACACTATACTTCTCTTAATACATTGCAGATTGAGTTTGCCTTTTTGGCTGCTGCATCACATTGTTGATTCACGTTCAGTCTATGATCTATTAGTATACCCATGAGGTAAGTAATTTCTATGTCTACTAGAAGTATTATGTACACACAATCTGTATTATGCCATTTATAGAATGCCGAAATGTTGATGATGACTTGCCTAAATGGAATCCGCTCACTTGGATCCCCATTTACAACTCGTGCACCCCCATATTTTTTCTTGCTGACATGGACCCCGAGCAAGTCAAAATCGACCCTTGGGGGTCCAATTAAACCACTTTGGAACCTCTGCTCTAGACCCTAAAGGCCCCTCAGTACACACTCTGCATGAATCCCCGAACACCATCCAGGGGCCTTCATTTTCAGCTGCAGTCAAGACCAGCTGGTGATCCAACTAATGTGCCAGTACTTGAATGTTTACTTATTCTTCTAAGTTCACCCAAGCATTTAGATTCTAAATGTTTTTATCCTAAATATATTTACGTTTTCTATCATTATTAGCTAATGTCAGCATTCCCATTGCTCCTTGTGTAAGAAACTTTCTTACCTGCACCACAAGCCATGAAACCAGCTGCTTGTAAAGTGCTATTTTTAGTGTTAAAATATGGCATTTATATCAATTCAGATTTTGTGAGCAAAGAAATTCTAGATGAAGAACCCAGAGAATGACTCGGTGGGCTGCTGCGTCCGTAATGAGGGGCCCCGGTGCTTCTTTACTATGAACGGAGCATTTTCTTTTTCTTGAATTAGGCAGCGTGGGCTTTAAATTAAATGTCAAATATAATTTAACATTTCTAACATGAAGGGGCTGACTGTGTACTCGGAAAAAGTGACAGGCCTTCTGCTGAGTAGTTAATTGCTATGCGCCCAATAATGTGGATGTAAGTGGAAGACACTTTTGTAACTAAATTTTCAACATACCAGAAATTACATCAGTAATTGTTAGCACAAAGGGAAATCATGTAAAAATCTCTTGCGAGTTGGCAAAAAGTGTTTTACCTTTACATTGGACTTAGGATTTACTGCGGGTCACACAAAGGGGTATTTTTAATCATGATGTATGTAAAGCAACATTAACTAGAGTCATTGTTTGGTGTATGTGTAAGGGGGTATCTGTGTCGTACGGGTTCAGATTATAGGCTGTGTGGTGTTTGTTGACACTGTACCTTTAAATGCCATGAAGTCTGTATTTAGGACATAGAGAAGGTACTCCAGGGTGTAGCCGCTCCTCTCAGATAGAATTCTTCTCTGACCAGTTTCGGGGACAGGGAGGAGACAGGGATTGGTAGGAGTCTGAAGAAGGCGGAGGCAAGAGTCAGAGCTCTTCTGCATTATGAGGATTGGACCCTTCGGGGGACCAGTCCACTAAGTCTATGAGCAAAACAGTAGGAAGCTATGACCTTTCAGGTCCTCAAAGACGGACGGAGCGATCACTACTGGGCATCTCTACATCACTCCATTGTGTCACGTCCGGTAACCGGCTAAGAGAAAAGACTGTGAGTACTATGTACCAGGGGTGTAACTATAGAGAGTGCAGGGGATGCGGTTGCACCCGGGCCCAGGAGCCTTAGGGGGCCCATAAGGCCTCTCTTCTCCATAGAGGGAGCCCAGTACTATGAATAAAGCATTATAGTTGGGGGCCCCATTACAAGTTTTGCATTGGGGCCCAGAAGCTTCCAGTTATGTGTCTGTGCAGCATGGTTTAGGTATGGGTACGGGTACAGATACAGATAGAGGGGGGGGCCCAGCTCATGTTTTGCATCAGGGCCCCTGAGCCTTTAGTTACGCCCCTGCTATGTACACAGACTCTTCTGATAAGGTATAAGCACTTTGTGGCCTCATTACTACATTGTACAACAAACTCTATTGTTTAAAGGACTGTGGCTGAATACAGCATCGATTTACTGTTTTTAGCTTCTCGCCCCTTACATGGGTAATATGAGGACTTTGTGGACAGAGTGACCTACTTCCAGTTTGGTTAAAGAGAGTTCCTGTTTCTTAGCATCACAAGAGAGGTCGCAGTATGACCACTTTCACTGGATACTGCTTCCTCGAAGGTACTATAAAGAGTTAGCACATCGACCTCTGTCACCTATAATGTCGCCTGACCCCCATGACCTTGCTGCTTGAAAAAGTCAACAAGAACATGATGACCCCTCTACTTGGTTCACACCCAGACATAGGTGAACCCTTCAGTTGCTCAACCATTAATGGCCATATTTGGTCGTTTGCAAATCTGACCTCGTTCCACTCCTTCATACAAATCACCATCATCACCATAAAGTGCCAACAGCTGGTGGCCCTCTTCTTCCATGCTGTCTCTGAAGACATTTGCACTGGCACCATATATGATTACCTGGATACGAGTCTAAATAGAGTGTCCAAACTTCTGCAGAGCCCATCTCTTTGTGAAAGGCGATACTTATTTTCTTTTATCTATCAGCTTTCTGTTCATTCAGTGTAGTTAGCAGTGAGATGTAATGGGTTTCAGGATTACAGGCTGATTTTAAAGTCATGGGCACCCAGAATATGTTCTGAACAAAGATACAAGTAGGAAACTGTAGAACACTTAGATGGGTGGGGGAAAACTCGACACTAAGTTGATGCCTCTCGTTCATCTTGGTGGAAGCCATCATGGATTCAGGCCAAGAAACCTCAATGCAAAGGGGGTCATGGGATACATGGTTTAAGGGTAGAATTTAATCAGAAATTGATAAATGTAGTCATTTTTTTAAAACCTGCAAGGTATGGATGACGTAATGTGGAGATGGCCCTAACTTTTGAATCACCCTGTATAATTTCTTGGTGCCGGAGAAGTTTTTACAATGCATGGCCACCTTATTATAGACACCAGCCCTTTCATGATTGGAGCTTCCTCGTATGGAAAGTAGATCTGTCACCCCAGAGAGCAGAAAATTACATGAAAAGTTTTCCGTGGATCAGTTTCAGTGTGAATCCACATTAAATGGGAAAATCCAACAATCTGAGTGATTCCAACGAGACCCGGTCATCGGTGCTAGACTAGCTGGGACCAGGATTTCTCTGACAACCTTATGGCGTCTTTTATGTAACAGTAGGGAGAGTATACCGAGAATGCTGTGATCAAGGAAAACATCCAGTCAAAGGGGATCCTGTGGATGGAAATAACTCGTCACCTAAAGAGGTCAGAGGAGGGTGTCAAGAATTGTTCTGAACAACAGGCTCTGCACAGTCAGCGTCCGAATACAACGCTGATGCTCCAACTAATGTGTCCAAATGAACGACTCGTCATTCCTTAGCATGCATGGGCTATTGCAGCAGACAACTGGATCCAATACACAGAACTTGGACTATTTTCATCAGTGCCATAAACCTTGAATAAAGCATTGAAACACGTGCTGGGCAACCGCCCCACTCATACTTCTCTTAGCCATTGTCTAGTGGTTGGGGACAATGTGGGACAGGGCCCACGTCCTGGCAATTAGTATGGGTACCAGTGATCCAGCACCAATCTAGCATTTATCACCCATTCAGTGAGTAGGTGATTGTTTCTGAGTGGAATATCCCTTTAAGCAATGATCCTGAACAAGTCACATCTGCCTTCAAGATGCCATTGGTAACAGCAAACGTTTCCTTTGTTTTATCTGTTTACTTTTTTTTTCGAACTTTCTACATAAGAGAGTAAAACTTCAAAAAGTGTGAGATAAAATGATAGGCAGAGTCTAGTTAAATAATAAACTGAAGGAATAATAGTGACCTTTCCGAACATCAACACTATCAGCCGCGGATGTAATTTTTTCCTTTTATAAATGACTTCTCGTTTAAAACAGCTGCTCTTTAAAAGGTCCGGCCATCCAGTCATTTTGTAATGGCTTTTGTGACCTCAATACTCTTTGTCTGCCGTCTCCTATATAAGTATGATTAATTCTCCTGTGCTCTGTCAATGAAAGACCGGCTGCGCGAGGGAATCACAAAGGCATCCCCACAGTAGGTGAGGGCGAATAAGTTGATACATTAGATTTAGGAGGTCAAATAACACATTGTAGATTACTCCCCCCTCCCCTAAAAAAGCTTAAGCGATCAATCAGCAGATACAATGTAAAAGAACAAAAACTCAGTACAGGTCCTACTTTGTTAATATACTAGTATGTTTGAAAAATGATAGATAGATAGATAGATAGATAGATAGATAGATAGATAGATAGATAGATAGATAGATAGATAGATAGGAGATAGATAGATAGATAGATAGATAGATAGATAGATAGATAGATAGATAGATAGATAGATAGATACAAGAATGATAATGATACAAGACTAGCGATGAGCGAGTATACTCGCTGAAGACAATTTCTCGAGCGAGCATTGCCTTTAATGGTTACCTGCCCGCTCGAGACTGGAGGTTCGGGTGCAGGCGGCGGGCAGGGAGCTGCGGGGGAGAGCGGGGAGGAACGGAGGGGAGATCTCTCTACCCCCCCCCCCCCCCTTGCTCCCTCCTGCTGACAGCCGCTACTCACCGCTCTCCCGGACGGCACCCGAACCTTCAGTCTCAAGCGGGCAGGTACTCGCTAAAGGCAATGCTCGCTCGAGCAATTGCCTTTAGCAAGTATACTCGCTCATCTCTATACAAGACACAATATTACACACCCTTAAAGAAGTTGTACCAAGATTACAATTTATCCCCTATCCACAGACAAAGGGGCTAACTTAATGATCGGTGAGGGTCTCACTGTTGAGAACCCAGCCTTTCTCAAGAATGGGGGTCCCGTGTCCCCCTTTGCTTATCACTGTAGAGTCTCTTGTTCCCTTATAGTGATGGTAGAATGAATGGGGCGAGGGCCAAGAATGCACGGTCAGTGCTCCGTTCATTTCAATGGGGCTGATGGAAATGCCTGAAAATTTGCCGCTTGGCTAATCCCAGCAGTCCAATTGAAAGTGAATGGAGCGTCAGCACGATTGTGCAACCAGCACTCCATTCGGTCTTCTCCTCACTGTAGGGAGTACAGCAAGCCAACAGTGAAGCAGATGGGGGGGTCTCACAGGTCAGACCCCCATCGTCCAGTAAGTTATCCCCTATCCACAGAATAGGGTATAACTTGTGATCCTGGTCCAACCCCTTTAGGCAAGCCTGGGTTTCTTGGAGACTTTTCATAGTATAACTGATTAATTGTATCTATTGATTTACAGGTGTAATATAAAGGGAATACGCTAAGTTGTGTGAAGTCTTGTGGATTCCAGCTGTTATTTAATAGGATCAATCAGTAGCGTTACAAAGAGTCTCTTAGTAGTGCGGGCCTTAGGGTCCCCATATGCATTAGACTTCAGTCATCTAAAACCTATCTGGACGACTCTCTAATATGTATAGGGGTTACTCAACTTTTCCCCAACAGGTGTTGTTAGGAGAAAAAAGGATTGAGAAAGTTGAAATTCAACACTCAGTTCTTTTGTTCCCCAAGAGATAAACCGGTACCAGAGCTGTCTGTCTGTGGCTTACCTCCCTTAACACACAAATGCTCATGTGTATGGGCTCCTGGAGGAAACAGCTGTTAAACAATCGTTCAGCCAACAGCTATGGATTGTGTATGGGTGCCTTTACTCAAGTGTTTAGAGAACTTGATAAAAATTGACAATTTCAACTGAAACGATTATTTGTTAAGTGAGATTTACCAATCCACAATTTTAGCCAATGTTGATAAAATGTGGTCATCTGGAAAGAAGTCGGCTGTGTCTGAAATTTTCATACAATAGTTGGACGAAAGAGCTTTCTTTTGTTGCCTGGTGTCATTGAACATGTACAATATGGCCAGTTTGGACAACGGTAATGGCCAATATAACCTAAAATGTATATGGCTGCCTCTACAAAATGATTGCTCACCATACCATTGTTTGTCCAACAGTGGCTCAACTATCAACCTGCTTCTATCTAATGTGTATGACCATCTTTATAGAGGAATGAAGGTGGTTGCCCAGGCAGGGGAAATATTCCAACGGTATAGGAACCTCATCTTCTAGCCAGGTACCGACACCAGGTCACTTAGTATGGGCCTCCAGTTGCCAGCAAGATCATCACAGGGGACTGGCAGGTTTGGCTTATTTCAAAAACTATAATTCAGGCCCCTTGTCTGTCATGATGATCCAGAGACAAGCAATGGGGCTGGGCTTAGTTATTTAATTTAGCTGAACAGCTAGTTCTCTACAACTATATCATGAGTAACAGAAGTTCCGTTCAAAGAGACACATGGTGTCTCCCCTCCCTGGACAACCCGCTAAAAGTTCAGTAGAGCAAATAGAGCTCAGTCCATGTGCTATAGAGCCATATTACTGCAGTCCATGCAGTTAACTCCAAGGGAGGTAAATAAAGAATGCATTGAGAAGACGGTGAAGCAGCCGATGAGCCTGAGAATGGTGGAAATAAGGCATAAGATTTCGAAGCAAGAGCAGAGAAGACTCCGTACTTAGGATCAAGGTCGTCCATTGCATCTCACCATCATCAGTTGTTGCATGTACATGCGAGCATTATAGTAAGACAGCTGTAATTTATCATCCATTGAGCGCTCCATCTATGACACCTTGACATGAAGGATAGTGGCTTCAAGACCTTCACCAATCTCCATAAGTTTTTGTGTCATGGCCTTCAAATTAACATTCGATGGGAGAAAGCAAGCATTTTCTATTTCCGCATACAATTCTGTCCTGCTTAATGGTCAATGGGAATGACAGAAACAGCATAGCACACCAAATGTGGACCGGTGTGGAGCTGTTGTTTGAAGAAAGCAGCTCTGTTTCTCTAATCCTCCACAATCTCTTTAACTCATTACGTCAGGATGTATGTGTACGTCCTAGGTGTGCAGGGTTAATATGACGCAGGCTTGAAAGCTGAGACTACTCCATACATTGCCAGAATTTGACACAGCAGCCCAGTTCATGGCTGTTAACTCTTTGAATGTTGCCGTCAATCATGACAGTGGCATTTAAATGCCCCAATCGGCATTCCGGGATTACGAATGTTCCCCTTCCCCAATGAGATCTCGAGGTGCCATCCACGTGTGATGGCAGCTAAGGTTCTTCTGAAGGCCTCCAAGGCTGCCACGTATCTCTGCCTATTGAGATGGACATGTAGCTTGTGGTACGTTTTAATAGATTGCCAGCAGAAATACCATATACTGTAATACTTCAGTATTGCAATACGTGGTATGGTATTTGTGATCAAATTATCGCTAGTTCAAACCCCCTTAAGGGACTAAAAAGTAAACGTTAACCACAGGACAGGGAATAACTTTATGATCTGTGTGGGTCTGACTGCTGGGACCCCCACTGGTTCTGAGAAAAGGGGTTTGGTTTTGCCGCTGCTCCATTCACTTCAATGACACTGGCAAAGATTGCTGAAGTGCTTGAACTCTTCAGTCTTTGCCGCTTTCATTGAAGTGAATGGAGCAGCACCTGCCTGCGTGACAATTATGGGAGCTGAAAAGGGGAATCCCCTGGCTGAATGGACCCATCTTATGATGGAAACCAGCAGCGCTGAAAGGACCCAATTAACTATAACGGGGTCAGTTTGGCTTCTGCTCAACTGTCCAGAATTTTACCAGATAAAAAAAGCACTGAATACTTTTAACAGTCCTCACTGTTAACAGTCCAATATCAGGCTATCAGGAGGACCTATTACTGTATTACCTTGCAATGTCTCCTTAGGGCTGGCCTAATATCTCAGATGAAGTTTGCCTTAGTCCATGAACAAATCAATGTCCTTAGGGTACCCTCTATTCCCCACAGCAGGCCTGTTAACTATCCACCCTTAGTCTGAGACCGGCCTCACTTACGATCTGATATGTGGGAGTTGCCGCTTTGACTGACCGCGGACAACCTGGCAGCATGGTATAGGGTCAGAAGCACTACTCTCCACTCTTTGCTAAGTCTCCTCATCTGTGTTGATCTGCCCTCTCCAAGTCTGAGTTGTATGATCTTCCATCCTTGGCTCAGCTTAACCCTCTCACCGTTCTCTCTTGCAGTCGGAAGTCTTCTATCCCTGTACAGCATCCACTATTCTATCTAAGCAGCTCCTTCACTCTTAGTCTCTGTACTCCTGCTGCTTCTTCACTCTCTCTGACACTGTTATCTGTTGCTATTCTGCTCTCTCTTCCTTTATAGGGCACCTGATGCACCGAGAATGTAGAATGTTCCCGTATATAAAGGGCCAGAGGTGGGGCTTAGCTTTCCTAAACATCGGCAAGCGCTGACGCTTTCTGTAGCTTCTGTATGCCAGACTCCACTGCTGTGCACCCGAATCTGGTGCACGGCTCTGTCTTCCTCTCCGCTTCCCCCTGCCCCATCTGACAGGTAGGCAGAGCTTAGCATGACCAAAGCAGCCGCTTATCAGGGTGGTTGTGAACCCTTACATCCCTCTTGCATGAGTGCTGAACATGATGTTATTGCTTCCTGTTTCAGCAAGGAGCAGAGGGGACCAGAAGCACGGTGGAAGGGTGAGCAATAGCCATTTTTTCATTATGCCATTCCCTATCCTGAAAAACTCGAAAAACTCCATTAAATTGCTATAGCCCAGTTTTTATTGACTTGTATGCATTGACATTGAATATCTTAAATGTTTGTGCACACAAGACATGGTTTTACGATAATTGCCTTTTAAATACTGAACTCCACATATGGTGAACCTTGGGAAGGTAAACAGCCACTTTGGGCCCTAGAAGAAGGTTGCTTGGGCCAAATTAATTTCTTTACATTTAGCAAACAGCAGATTAAATCTTCAACTGCAGTGCAAACATTGCAAAGTGCTCAGCGTAAAGAGGTGAAGAGAAGGATGTGTGTCTGGGATATCTCGGGCGAGCGGCAGTGTTTTGTGAATGTAAAGTAGCCCGGCTCACTACATAAATTAGTGCACTTACAAATCTGCCAGACCCACTTGGCAGAGCTCGTTATAGGCAGTTTCCAGTGCATCACCTACTCTCACTTAAGTATAGAGAACTGGGGACATGGGTGGAATAGGTGTCCTTGATTATAACTTCTCCATAAAGCCAATCGCTCTCATTATCATCTATGGACACTAATAGTGGTGGGATTGGCTCAAACCATGACGGCTGAACCGTACTAAAGTGAAAATGTGCTAAACTGTGGATGAGTTTAAAGGGGTTGTCTAGATTTGAAAATACACTTTTTGGGCGCTCTAAGTTAATCAAAGAGGTCCTATCATGTCCTCTGATCAGCAGGATTGGCTACATAGCCGTGTGGCTCAAGGCTACTCCTAAGAGGAGAAGAGGAAAAGGTATGCGGTGTTGGTGAGGAAGAGGCCAGAGAGGGAGAGAGCAGCACTGAGGTGATACAGGACTGAGCCTGAGAAAACTGGTGATGGTAATGCCTGGACTCGGAGAGACGCAGGATCACCCAATGTTGGCAGAGAGGAGCAGAAAATAGCTTTCATGCCCCCTGGACAACAAGATCACTTGGGGTCAGTAAAAGCAGCAATTCCATGCATTAAACCGTATGTGAGGCTGGCCTCATAAGGCGCACTGAGTGTGCACAACAGAAAGGGTTAAAATATAGTTGGTTAGTAAACCTTCTATAGGAAATAGGGCTTATACTAAGGACACTGAGCTGTTGGCAAATTTCTGGTGCTCAAGCCTCTTTTCACGGTCTGTGTTATTTGTTGGCAAGGGAAGAGTCCAATGTCGCCTGGTGTATCGAGCAGGCCTTAAAAAGACATCACAAGTGTATACTATAATTGCCCTTTCTAATAGACTGTATTGGAGTGTTAACCCCAAAGGGAAGTGAGGTATCCTGCTCTGTAACCTGTATTTCTCCGAGACTGTACCATTATTAGCTGAGTGTTATCGATATTGTTCACAAAGGTATTACTGCTACTACTGATTGATCACAAGGTATTATTAGTACTACATTGTAGTTAATAGTAGATAGCGCTTAGGTACTTGAAGGTAAAAGTTTAATTGTTTAATCATTAGCGTTCTAGTATTCACTTTAATGTTTTTGTCTTTTAAATACAACACTTTGGTTGCTCCATCTGCTGCATCATATCGTTAATCCAACATCACTACACACTCCACACACGACACCTCTGTTATATAAAAAGAAAATAGTATTAGACAGGGTAGGTGGGGGCTTTGTCACAAGTTTTGCATAATGTCCATGAGCCTCCAGTTACATCTCTGCGATGGGGGTTCCAACCAGAAGCATAACCAGTAGCTGCTGGGCTCCAATGCCAAATCTGTAACAAGCACCCCCAGCTATATTAAGGGTGTACTAGCATCCTCATATGGGGAAGAGACAACTTATGGGCCTCCTAAGATACAAGGGCGCACCTGTATAAAGAACCGCAAGCAATGGGTTCGGTGCTTTGACGGTTTTCAAGGTCGAGGTCAGCCTGACAGACATAGCGAATAGAAGTCAGCGCGGCTGCACAAATAATGCTTTATTAACTGCAAAAAAGAAAAGCAAAAACTTGCAACTTGCATCTGGGGTATCTCAGTCTGTCAATAATGTTCAAGAGTCCATATGAACGGTTGTTATTCAGAGTTCTAGCCCAATTGACCAGGATCAGCAATACACAATTGTCTCACCAAACAGTCGGGTAACAACTCTGTGTCCAGATGACTCTCTTCGAGGTCTACTGGTGTGGGATCTATGTTGTTGGAGGGGAGAGAACTGAGGAACCACTTGGCGCTGACTTCAATATTCAGCATTCCTTGTTCATCAGAGGAAAACTGCCTGTAGGACAATTATTGCAGCCCTGTAGCACAAACCAGGAGAGACTCCCTTTTTTCTCTGTCTACACCTTACCTGCCCTTACACACTCTGCAAGCTTCTCAATGGCTGTATCTTTTTCTCTCGGAGGGAACCAACCTTAGACTGCATCTATAACACTACAGTACACCAGGAGAGACTCCTGTTTCAACCTCTGTCCTGCACCAACCACTCTCAACTACTTCCTGTCTCTTCTTCCTGCACAGCTTTGTTCCTTTATTCCCTCCCACTCTTAAAGAAACAATACCATTACAAAGAAAACAACGTCATACTACCATTAAACTGCGACAAACAGTAGCCCCCTTACTACTGCACCCACTGCACCCACTATAGTCACACTCCTGGTTCTGACCTTAGAATACCCAGTCATTAGCCTTTCACCGGACAACTATTCTAACAAAAAAAGCATTGTCTTCACTTTTTTTTTAGCTGCACATCCCTATTGAAGTTTTTGTTATAGGGGTTGTCTTCCTTCTTTTCATTAATGACCTATCCTCTGGGTAGGCCATCATTAGTTGATGGACAGGGGTTCTTAGCAATACATCGGGTCAGACATTATAATTAGCCATCAGCATAGGAAATGTGTAAGAAACCAGCTTCACGATCATTGAAATAAGTGGGAGAGCTGCACTGCTACGACACTTCCTCCTTTTCTGTTGGTCAGGACATCCCATCCAGTCTTGACCAGGAGTTGAGCAGGAAGTGGAAGAGAATTCTTGTTCTCCCTTCGATTTCAATGGGAGTGAAGCCGTCACATTCACTTCCTCCCCTATTTACTGATGACAACATCCAGCCCACTTCACTACACAGCGGGGACGATCAGCTGATGGACAAGGGTTCCGAGCAGCTGACCCCCATCCACTACTGATGACCAATCAAGAAGATAAGTAGGTTATCAGTGAAAAAGAGGGCAAACAACCCTTCAGGCAAAAACATGTCCAGACCACATCTTTGGTGTCTCAAAAACACTTTATAATTGAAAGTGCCCTTTTCTCAGAAGATGAGAAACACATAAGAAAAAGAATTCCTGTCCTGACAAATAATTTCCTATTGGAATGTGTCCTCCTCTTCCTTTCTGACGCCTCACCCTTATTTTGGTTAGATACCGGTTCACCTCTTCCCATTCCCTTGTGCTTCAATGGAAACCGGCATTGATCTGCATAATACTTTGCAGGTTCCCATATCACTAGATTGAGTTAAAATATTAAACTGTTTGACTAACCCACACAGGAATATATGAAGTTTCAGTGTAATTACTATTCAGCTGTACTGTGAAAAAAAAATGGAATAACTTAAAGTCATGAAATCCCACCGGAGGTTCCTTGTGCCAAAGGCGATACAGAGGCTGCGTGTTTTTTACCTGATTATTAACAGTCGTGCTGGAAATGTGCAGCTATGCCGAGCACACTCACAGCCAGCCTTCTCGTTGATCATGCTAAATTATTTCTATGTATTACTATGCATCAGATTTATCCTTCCACTGTTGCTCCGGTGGGCTGCATAGAACAGCTGCCTTGGGTATGGATACAGGATGTAATACATTACACCCAACATGGAAAGAAAGCCAGTGCTCCTAACATATTGGGGACAATGTGGGGAATTTGGGGCCCTTTATTAGAAACCCGGCCTTCTTGCCATTGGCTCTACTCTGTATGGAAATTCTCCCTGTGACCCCGGAGTGCAGCATAAAATCACGTGACAAGTTTTCCGTGGATCAGCTTCAGTGTGAATCCACATTAGATGGGAAAATCCAGCGATTTGAGTGACTTCGAGGTCTGGTCATCGGTGATAGACTAGCCGGGGCTAGGATGTCACTGCCAACCTTGTGGGGTTTTCTCTAACAGCGGCAAGGAGAGTATATCAAGAATGAGTATACCGTGATCAATGAAAAGCATCCAATAAAAGGGGTTCTGTGGACAGAAGTAACTTGTCACCGAAAGGGGTTAGAGGAGGGTATCAAGAATTGCGCTGACCAACAGGCGCTGTACAATCAAGTAAGTTGCAGTTGAATACAACACTGGTGCTCCAAGTTTTTTCCAAACGCACAACTTGTATAATATTAGACAACCAGTTCCAGCGCCATTCTGTCTAAGAGAAACAGAAATGCGAGACTCCAGTAGGCAGTATAGTGCATATATTAGATCACGGAGCAGTGGAAAAATATCGCCTGGTCAATAGAATGCAGATTTCTATTGCACCGTGATGATGTGAGCGTCAGAATTTGGCACAAGCAGCATGAATTGATGACCCTTCCTGTCAGCTGCTCAGATAATGTCAGTACCTGTGACTTAAATTAGCTTCCTGTCCGAAGGGGCCGATATTCCTGTAGAATGATTTGATCATCTAGTAAAAAATATGTCATGATGAACCGTTACCGTTCTGAAGACCAAAGGAGGTCCAATGCTCTACTAGATGGGGGTCGCCAATAAAATAGCCATTCTGTGTCTATTCTAAATGTTCTGTATAGGGCAGATTATATCCAAGAAGCAGCTCCTGGCCCATTAAGACTCTCTCCGAAACCTGTTACTGGATACCAGCCGGTAGCCGACCCTAAGAAATCCTTGAGCACCTTCTAGCCTTCAATTATTAATACCTTAAATAAATTATCAAGCTGTAGAGCATTTCGGGATGGTGCGGTTAGAATTCCACTTCTACACAGAACAAAGCCAAAAAGAATGATGAACTCGGTAGTAAGTGCCTATTTCAGTAAGTATAGGAAGGATACCCTGAGGGCCGTCCGGTAGAAAACACTGATAACTGACCATCTCTCCATGTGGAGACTGAGGACTCGTCATAACAGTCAGATCTTAGAAAGCATTTGGAAGAGCAAGTTATGATTGTACATATTTACAGGGGTGAAATGATCGCAGTCACAGAGGGTGTAGAGACCCACCTACATCCCCCGTTGGGCACCAGTTTTCAACTGGAGCCACTGGAGTGTCTCTGTATATCAGAATATAATAGGGACTTTATCAGTATATGGATCACTATCTGTATATGGTGGCACTATGGGGCACTATCTGTTAATGAGGATATATAGGAATGCTATGGGAGCACTATGTGTTTATTGGGATAAAATGTGGACACTATCTGTATATGTGGCACTATCTGTATATGGAGGTACTATTTATATAGAGGGCACTACCTGTTAATGTGGCACTATCTGGCCCATTAACTAGTATGGGAGCACTAGTACTAACCTGTTTCCCTGAAAATAAGACATAGCATGATTTTCCAGAATTGTTGAGGATGCAAAATGATTTTTCAGGCTTTTTCAGGATGCTTGAAATATAAGCCCTATTCCAAAATTAAGCCCTGCTAACAGTTAAATAAAAAAGTCAATTTAAATAGTGTCCAGGCAGCTATACATGTAAAAAAGTTAAACCCTTTTGAGCAAAAATTAATATAAGACACTGTCTTATTTTCGGGGAAACACGGTAGTATGGGAACACTATTTATATATGGGCACTACCTGTATATTGGGGCACTATGCAAGCACCATCTGTATATAGGGCACTATCTGTATATAGCGGCACTATGGGAGCACTATTTATTTATGCGGCACTGTCTGTACATGAGGGTACTTGTATGGGAGCACTATTTGTATATGGGGCACTACCTGTATATTGGGGCGCTATGGGAGCAACATCTGTATATAGGGCACTATCTGTATGAAGCGGCACTATGGGAGCACTATTTATATATGGGGCACTGTCTGTACATGAGGGTACTTTTATGGGAACACTATTTGTATATGGGGCACTACCTGTACGACACTATGGGAGCACCATCTGTATATGAGCCACTTTCTGTATATAGGGGGGAAACACCTTGAGGCACTACTGTCGCATGAGAGTGCAAGGGGGCACTGTTACTGTGTGAGGGCACAAAAGGGCGTACAACTAGTTTTTGGGGCCTAAAGAGGGTCATTATTACCTGTCTGGGCACTATGAATGAAGTGTTTGTGTAGAGGTGAGGAAAGTTAGGGATGTGCTGGAAAAGCAAGGAACCACAGACGAGTGTATTAAATTCTGCAGAGAGAAGTTATCATGACGGTAAAAATGGATTTTAGCAAGATCACTGAGACCTGTTCATCCAAGCCAGAGGCGTAACTTGAAGCTTCTGGGCCCCAATGCAAAACCTGTAACAGGGCCCCCAACTATAATGCTTTATTCATAGTTCTGGGCTCCCTATATGGAGAAGAGAGGCCTTATGGGCCCCCTAAGGCTCCTGGGCTTGGGTGCAACCGCATCCCCTGCACCCTCTATAGATACGCCCCTGATCCAAGCAACAACCATGTGAGGGGAGGCAGGTCCAAAGTTTGCCCTGGGGCCTATTCAACTCTAGTTATGCTCCTGGATATACAGCACTTGTGGTTGTAAATCGGACTCTAAAATAATAATTTTAAAAGGTTTTTAAGAAGCATAAAGACTACGAGACGGAGACGACCCCGGAGCCGCTCATGTATCCCCGGATCAAAGATTCAGAGCACTTAGAAAGTTTCGGCAGATACAGCTGATGGTACCTGATCGCAGACCGACTGGATGATGTTCTGCTAGATCCACACGAGATACGTGACATTCACACTTAATGCTCGCTGCTGACACTCCAATCACTAATTGCTGCTGTCTACTGTTTGTTTGACAGCTGCAGCGCTCAGTGTGGGGATGATCAGGGAATACATTTAGCATATGAGTAAACTAATGGTGTCTGTAAACTTGATATTTTATTATAATTAAAAACCAGTGTCATATTCAATTTGTTACAATCATTACATTCCATCCGAGCGTTTCTGCCGCCATTTAAATTAATTATTCTTGTTAAAAGAGACTTTTGTTGTGCATAACTAGTAGCAGCAGAGTGATGGCGGCGGCCACATACAGTACACCTATGGAAGGCGGGTATTATTATTAGCTTTCACCTAACTTTTTGTTCTCATCGACCCCGAAAGCTTCAGACCGGTCAGCGAGGAAAACCGCTCCACCGATCAGGTCACTTTTTGATAAATGAAAATGTTGCTTGTGACTCAACAAAAGCTACAGCGCTACGGGCAAAAACTTTTAAAATTCATTTTAAAGGGGTTTTCCAAGTTAGTCATCATTGGTGGGGTACGAAATGCATAATAAAAAAAAAAACTTGCTTCTTTCCTCTCTGCGCTGCTGCTCTGCTCCTCCGCTGCGCTTATCGGGCTTCTGTTTATCTCTGCCTGCAGCAGTTACGTGGTTGCTTTCCCAATGCTACAGCAAATACAAGGCCTGATAGTGATGTCATCAGTGACCTGTCGGGGAATTCCACGTGACAGGTCTACTGTTAGGAAGCTGGGGTCCGGGTGACTGGGAGTCCCTGAATTACCCGCAATATCTGTCCCTACTAACTTCCCCCCCTTGGCTGGGCCCTAGGGCAACAAATGGGTGACAGTCCCTAGACTTGAAACAAACAAACACAAAGGCAGTCCGGGTCGGCAACAGAGAAGAGCGAGGTACAAGGGGTCAGGCAAAGGCCAAGTCAGGTCCAAAGCAAGCAAATTACAGCAGGTAATCTAACACAGGATACGCGGGTGTAGCTGGAGACCAAACATACACTGGCAAATACTGGCCGGAACTGAGACATCTAAATGCTTTAAGAACTGCCACCCCAGCAGCTGATTGGGGGGGGAGAGCCAGAAAGCAGCAGGAGCCAAAACCCGGACCCTGGAAGAAACAGCGCTTGCTAAGGACAGGCAGGCGCGCCCGGAGTCATGGCAAGTCATGCGAGATGGCACCCGCCGTGTCCCCAGCAACCCGACAACTAGGTGCACGCCCACTGCACACAGGAAAGGTCACAAAGACTGGGGCTCCCCTGTGCCGCACCCCTACAGCCTGGGTACTAGGACCAGTAGTGCGAGCACAGAGACCCCGAGAGCCGCCGGACATCTACAGGATGTCCCCAGATTTACTGGCCCAATGACGGCACCTATCAGATGCCGTGGCACCAAAACAGCACTCAGGTTCTGAATTCCGTTATCTGTGCCCAAAAGGCGGACTAACGATTGTATCAAACCACCAGTTTCCCTTAGGGCTCAGTCGCATCCGGCTGCTGGTGCGCCCGTGATACTGCCCGAAGAAACGGCCGCACTGCAGGTGCAGACGACTCTCCGCACCGCCGAAAGAAAGAACACATGACCGGCAGTGGAGCCGAGGCGCCCGTGTGACTGAGCCTTTAGAGTTTGCATACTCTCTTTCAGCGCCGGTAACAATTGCAAGTGGTTGGGATAACGTTTGCGCAGGACCTTCCACACAGTAGGCTGCGGGTTGTCCAATCCTCTGCTGGCTCCGATGGTGGATTGCTGAGGACTGTTTCCACCCTTACTAGTGGACGGCCAGATGATTTTCACTTGCAGATGCAACCTATTTCTTTAAAATTGTGGATTTTGCTGTTTACACAGTAAGAAAGGCCGGATTCTGGAGATGTTTTGAGGTGCAGATGACATGAGTGTGCAAGATAGGGAGTGAAGGAATGATCAGAGTCAAATATGACCCCAAAATAGCGGGCGTGCTGTCCAAGGATTAAGGCCTCCTTCCCACGAGCGTGACAGGCTCCGCAGCGGAATATTCCGCAGTGAAGCCCGTCACGGCGCCCCCCAGAGACCCCATACTTACCAGCGGAAGATAGCGTGAAGACGCTTCCCCGCCCACCGCCGTCGCGTCATGTGACACGCCCACCGCGTCACATGACGCGGCCGGCCGTGTCACGTTACGCGCCGGCCGCGTCATATGACGCGGTGGCGGTAGGCGGGAAAGCGTTTTTTCACGCTATCTTCCGCTGTGTTACAGCGGGAGATAGCGTGAACGGACGGCTTCCATTGACTGCAATGGAAGCCGTCAGCACGTACACCCGCGGCAAATAGAGCATGCCGCGGGTGAGGACGGAAGATTTCACGGTGCGAAATACCGCGGTGGAATTACGCATCGTGAGCATTGAGCTATTAGGTTCAATAGAACCTAATAGCAGGGGGCAACGCAGCAGATTTTTGCCGCGAATTTACGCAGCGTAAATCCGTTCGTGGGAAGGAGGCCTAAGGATCACACCACCTACATTTGAAAATTTGTCTTCATAGATAAGTCAACAACAAACATCATGTCGGTTCAACTTTTTGAAAAATGTTATCTCAATGGAGAGTGGCGGGGGAGCGAGAGGAGAGAAACCTCCTGCAGTGCCCTGCCCCCCTGCTGGCCGCTCTGTGAACCAGACAGCTCTGCTAGCTCCCGCGTGACAGCACAGGAGCGCGGACACACAGGAACAAGTGTCGGGCATCGCTTGCCTGACAGTCGTCCCGTGTAAATGGACCTTAAGACTATTATTAGGCTTAGTGGTCAATGTGAGAACTACAGGACTTCAGTTTCTGAAGATGTAAATTTTTTATGAAAATTCTTTAAAAATATGTTTAACAGTGGTGAGTTGAATCTTTCTTTTAGTCAAACTTTGCTAAAAGTTTGATGCGAACCCAAACCTCAAGCGATGTTTCTCATCTGAACCCATTAAAATGATGCTGTCAGGGTGTAACTAAAGGCTCAGGGGCCCTGATGCAAAACGTGAGCTGGGGCCCCCCCTCTATCTGTATCTGTACCCGTACCCATACCTAAACCATGCTGCACAGAGGCCTAACTTGAAGCTTCTGGGCCCCAATGCAAAACCTGTAACAGGGCCCCGAACTATAATGCTTTATTCATAGTACTGGGCTCCCTATATGGAGAAGAAGCCTTATGGGCCCCCTAAGGCTCCTGGGCCCGGGTGCAACCGCATCCCCTGCACCCTCTATAGTTACACCCCTGGATGCTGTACCTCCTCCCCATCCTCCCTCATCCCTCTCCTTTTTCTACTCTTCCACCTCCTCCTCCTTCCTCTACTTTTTCTTCTTCTTATTGGTGAAGTTGGGGTTGGCTTTGAACTACGGTAACTCAAACCAAACGGAACTTTTTGCCAGAATGCAGTCAACCACCTCAACCAAATGTTTGAAAAGTTCACTCATCGCTAATGTTTAACATAAAATGTCATTTATACAACAGGACATTTACTGATGAAACATTTCCATAAAGAGTTCAGTTAAGAACCATAAACTAGTAACACAATGGACTCCGAAATGTCTACCAACCAGGTGTTGGTGATATCATTTTCTCTCTATAAGTGGAGTGTTGCGCACAGTTTCACAAGTACGGTTAATTAATTTCTGAATCATATATCACATTATCTCCTGGGAGTTATCTTCTATGACTAATTATATGTTCTTTACAAAAAATAACACTGCTGCTCCTGCCTGTCTTATTAAAGGAACCCCACCAAAAATGGTGTTCTATTCATAATGTACAGAAGGCAAAGTAAAAGTCTCAGATTACTAAGAAACACTTTTAATATAAAGGCTTACAGTCTAATGACTGATAGTATGATAGCGAGGCATGTGTTGCTTCATCTGTGTGTGTGTGTATATACAAATAAGAGAGATGGAATAAGAACCTCCACAGTGCCACCTATTGGAAGGCAGGAATGCTGCCTTCCAATAGGTGGCACTGTGGAGGTTCTTATTCCATCTCCCTTATTTGCATATTACCCAGAGGAGCATGAATGGCCTTTTGAGTCTCCTCACTCGCCATCTAGGTGCTCTCACTAAGGAGAAAAGATAGTGTTTCTGACTAGAGATGAGCGAGCATACTCGTTAAGGACAAATACTCGAGCGAGTATTCGGGAGCAGGGGGGAGTGGGGAGGCAGAAAGAGAGATCTCTCCCTGGCCGCCCTCCTCCCTCCGCTGGCACCCAAATTTTTGCGGACGAGCAGGCAGATACTGGAAAAGGACAATACTCGCTCGAGTATTTGTCCTTAACGAGTATGCTCGCTCATCTCCATTTCTGACCCCTGTGTATATATATATATATATATACACATGCGTCGTCAGGGAAAATCCATCTTAGGCTGCTTCCATATGGGCAAGAAAATCATGTGATTTTCTTCCAATGTGATGGTGCTACAAATTGCATGTATGTGAAGCCCATGCTTTCCAATGGGTTCTTCCACATGAACGATGTTTTATAGCCTGCGACATTGCGAGAATACAAAATCGTGGCATGCTCTATACAGCCGCGATTTGCGAATCTTTTTTTTGTAGTCCATGTTTGCCTATGGAGCCTTCCTTCGTGTTGCATCACGGTTTTCGTGTGCTGCGATGCAACTTTTACAGTAGGAAATCCTACGGTAAAAGTCCTATAATAAGCCCTATCTGTCGTAAATATATATATATATATATATATATATATATATATCGCCTAAGAGGCGCTGCCATCTCTGCCGTGTCTTCTCCTGAAGCTCTGTCCGACTTGCTTGTAGATTTGAGCGATCGCTTCCTGGTCAAGGGCTCAAAATTCCTGCCTCCAGGAACAGCTGGCTATAATTGGTTGTCGAGCTCCGCGGCTCAGCCAATCAGAGCCAATGCTCAATGAACCAATCATAGCCATTCAATGCATTATGCAATAGCTATGATTGGTTCAAGAAGCACTGGCTCTGATTGGCTGAGCCACGGCGCTCAACAACCAATCACAGCTAGCACTTCCTGGAGGCAGGAAATTTGAACCCCCAGGCCAGAAAGCAATGGCTGAAATCTACAAGCAAGTCTGACAGAGCTTTAGGAGGAGACTCGGCGGAGATGACAGCACCTCTTAGATTATGTATTCTTTTTTTTGTTAGTTTTTTTTACTACAGCTAGGGCTTACTTTCGAGGTAGGGTTAATATTTCAACCCCCACCCCACTCACCCCCTGAAAATCCCAGCAAAAAGAGTGCTACAAACTTGTATAGGTATGTGCAAGTTTGAAGCAACACAAAATCACGATATTGCTGCAAGAAAATGCTGCAAAATCGCACAGACCACAGATGCGATATCTCTGCGAATTTCTCGCAGCGATATCACATCGCCTGTGTGGAAGCGGCCCTAAGGCCTCCCTCACACAGGGCGTTTGCAGAAACGCAGCATTTTTCAACGCTGCGTTTATTGCAGATCCCGCCCCGTTTCAGCAGTGCTGGCATACTTTATGACAGCGTTTTGGCTGCGTTTTCAGCTCGGTTAAAAATGCAGCCAAGGATGCTGAAAAGAAAAAAAAGCAATACTCACCTAGCCGCTGCAGTCTGGGACGCGGCTGCTGGTCTCTGCCGCTGATTCGGGCTTCTCATGCACTCACAAGCCTATTGCCGTATGCCAGATTTGAGAACCCCACCTCCAGCAATAGAGTGCTGTGATTGGTTGTCGGCGCTGGCTCGATGCCCAATCACAGCCCTTTATTGACTGTCTCAGCCAATCAGCAGCGGGACGTCACAGGCTGCTGCAGCCAATGACAGAGCTCATTGCTCGATCACTGAGCCCTGCCATTGGCTGCAGTAAGCTGTGATATCCCATACAAAGGCTGACTGCACCCAGAAAAACAAATACTGGGCATGTAGGACAGAGCAGCGGCATGAAATATGAAGGGAGCCGGAAGAGGTGAGTATTTGACTGCTTGTTATTTTGTTGCATGGGGGAAAAAAATCATACAGCCATTTTTAAGTTCGTGTCCGTGTTCTGAAAAGACATCAGTAGCCCACATATGTTTAAAACTTACCAAAATTACTCCATATTATCTAAACCAGCACTGAAAGTATGACTCTGTTTTAGGTGGATAAAGATGACTTTTGGTCCGTTCTTAATGGGGTTGTTTAGATTAAAAAAAAACATTTTGAAATACCGTATTAAGGCATTCTAACTTATTAGAAGAGTTCCGGCGTCAAAACCTACAACAATGAGCCTGATTGGAGATAATCGTACAAGGCTCCTACAGATGTAGCAGGCACCATACTAATAAACTACGAGTTGTGTATTCAGATACGTTAGTTGGAGCATCAGTATTGTATTCAGCTGCTCTTGACTGTGCATCGCCTCTTTGTCAGACCTATTCCTGACATCCTCCTGTGACCCCTTTCGATCAAGAGTTATTTCCCCGATCACAGCATTTTCGGTATACACTCCACACCTTTACTTAAGAAAACCCCACAAGGTTGGCACTAAAATCCTGGCCCCGGCTAGTCTAGCACCGATGACCAATCCTCTGATCGCGGGATTTTCCCATTCACATTGAAACTAATCCATCAAAAACTTGATTTTATGTTGCACTTCGGGGTCATGGCTCTAATTTCCATACATGAAAGTGCCAATCATGAGAGGCCCGGGGGCTCTAATAAAGGAGCCCGAAATTCCCTCCATTATCCCCGATGTATTAGGAACAGCAGCTTTGTTTCCATATTGTCCCATTTAATAAAGAGACCATTGAGTGTATAAGTAATTATATACATTTAGACTCAGGATGTTGTCTACGAGACTCGGAGAAATTCATATATGCCAAGCAGAGGAGAAGGAGCCAGTGACTCCAGTGACTTCCGAGCTATCTTCTGCTTAATTGACTTTTCCAGAGAGATAATTACACATACTGGTTTGTTTATTCATACAATATAAACTGTGATCTCACAACATTTGTCATCTCCATGACAGCACGCTTACACTTTCAATGTAGGAATGTGTCCCGGTTTCCCTACTGAGATGTGAACTTGTCACCTTTCGCCACAAAGACAAGAATGTGCCCTCAGTAATAATGAAGGCTATGCTGGGGAAATCATAATTATCACTTTTCTCCTATAAATCTCTTCACCTGCCGGTACGTTCGCCTTTACGTGTAGTTGTGAATTACTTCGTTTCGTTATTAACCTCGGACAGAAACCCATAAATTCTCATCAACAAATATTTTCTGATTAATGAGGGAGGACGATGCGGTACATACACGCCGGGGTGATGTCCGGTCCTGACTTCCTAGAAGAGAATATATCCAATTTCTTATTTAGCAGATACTTTTATTTTAAAGTATCCAATCAAAAAGGGGAACAAAGGCTTAAAATTAATAAAAATTGAATATCCACCTATCCCTGTGGCTCCTCATCCAGCACGGCAGCCCCAATGCCTGCCACACAGAACCTGGAAGAAGCGGTGGGAGGTCACGTGCCGTTTGTTGTTCATGTGATCGCTCAGCCACTGACAGGCTTCAGAGGTGTTTCTTCTATGGCCGCTGAATCTTGTGAGTGGCTGAGTGGTCATGTGCACAATAAATGTCATGTGACCGTCCACTGTTTCCTCCGAGTTCCACGGGGCAGCCATCAGGGCTGAAGCGCTGGATGGGGAGCCACAGGAATAGGTGGATATTAACCCTTTTACCTTTTTTTTTAAGCCTTGGAAAACCTCTTTTATATTAACTTTTTAAATTTAGATGTAACGAGGAACTCGCACTTTCATGTACTGCTTTGCTAAAACGCAGCTTCCTGCCGACAGGCACCATCTTGATTTTTAGATTTAATTGCTCAAGGCTGGCGTTGGGGGTGTACAGCCTGTACATTACATTACTTGACTAGAAATGGGGAGCCATTAGCCCTAATGGCCTGGCACATGGTGCCCCATTTTAAAGAAAGGCACAGTTATATCTGATAAGACTAGCTGATATGACCAGGGGGGACAAATTCCAAAGCGAATCAATGAGTCAAACCGGAGAACAGATAACAGGGTATTTACAGACTAGTGTACTAGGTTAAAACAGACTACAACAAAGAACCTTGATAATGGTAGTACGGTGTCACCTCAAACACCAAAACTGAATTGGCCACTCAAACGGAGCTCTTGCCCCGAAAGGATGACCCCCACTGCAGGATAGGAGCCGAGACCTGCTCTGAGATGAACCGTCAACACTGAACTCCAAGCCATTGAAGATGGAAGATCTAGACATAAATCGGGTTAAGACTAAACTTCGGGTTAAAGAAACTAAAAAGAGTTTAAAAAAAACTGAGCACAGCAACTGCTGAGCTGAAAACACACCGGTCCATAAACCTCTGGCCAGGACACTGGATGTATAACCGGCAACCCTTGCACCGGGAGGCCTGTTTCAATACCCTCACGTAGAAACTGATCAGCTGACTAGACTGAAAGACAACTCAGCCATCCCATCTGTACTGGAACCAGAGGGAGATGTTAATCCCTGAGTGTCCATAGCAGAATTACACTGTGCATGCGCTATGTGGTGCATCATGTGGTTCAGGGCTGATGCAGTAATCTCACCCCAGACCAGCGCCTGGAAGATATGGTACAGTTGACAGGGAATGCACTTTGTTACCTAATTTATGCAAATTATTTCTGGAATAATCCTCCCCAGCGCCACCTATTGAAAGTATCTACCATATGAATCAGTATCTAATCAGTTCCCATGTACAGGCAGCTGTTTCAGGGTTATTGCCCTTCATCAGAGTCAGTAGGGTTATGGTTGACTAAATGAGAGGCTATGAATATAAATCCAAAGAGGTAACAGTTGGCATTGTAGAAGAATTATTATATCGCTTATTTGCATAGCTTTTATCCACAAAACATTGCATGGCCTAACAGACTCCCTGCACCCTTGTGCTACTCTCCGCAGGGAGAAACGTTGCTCCCTGGATGTTTTTCCTTGATCACCCCATTCTCGGTATACCTTCCACACCATCCGATGATAAAAGCCAACAAGGTTAGCAGTGACATACTTTCCCCGACTAGTCTAGCACCGATGACCAGGCCTCGTTGGAAGTCACTCAGTTTGCTGGAGTGTCCCATTCTAATTTGATTTCACACCAAAACTGATCCATGGAGAGCTTATTACCATGATTTTATGCTGAACCCGAGGGGTTGAATGTCTAATTTCTATACAAGGAAGCTCCAATTGTGAAAAGTCTCAGTGTTTTTAATGTAATTTTTTCAATAGGAAGTCCTAGTGCAACACCCCAGAAGGGTACCTCGGACACTTGACTAACATGAAGAGCTGGGAGGGTCAGGTGTTGGCTTGTCACGGCAGCACTTACCAGGCTCTGGTCCCAGAGGCATGTCCTGTAGCCAAGGCCAAAGCAGGATTGCAGGACACCTTCGACACCCCTAGGATAGGGAATGCCAATAAACAGGATGATGGGGGTAGTAGTTATCACTCGTGACACCATCGTTCCCACACACCAGTATGCTATGCGGTGGAGAATTAACACAGAGACTTGTGTATCGTACCTCGGGTACCTAGGAACTGGTTAGGGCTGGGTATAACTTTACTTAAAGTAGCTTAGGCAAACAATTATTCAAAACAATGCAGGTACAATTCTTCAAAGTATAGCAGAACAGAGCTCAGAAATCAGGGAGGATACACAGGATGAAAACTGGTCTTACAGTCTGCATTATCTGTACGGTACCGCTCCTGGACTGGGAGCACTCCAGAGGAGGAAGAGGGGTAAGGGTCACTCTGCAGACACTCTGGAAACAATTATTTACTTAAAATATTAGTGATAACACCCCGCACGGCAGGCGCATGGGTGTGACTCAGCAGCGTACCTCTATACGGTGATCCTGAAGTTGGATGGCCGTTTAGGAAAATTTGTGGTATGAATTGGTACCTGTATTATGGGTCTCTATATACAGAATTACTTGTGAATGCTCTCTCACATCCAGACTCCAATTGCTATGGGATATCTCTCCTTCACCTCCATCTTCACCTACATGGAAGCTGAAGGTGCTTCCATGAGGCTCTGTGTTAGGTCAGAAACTAGCAATAGGATTGAAGATGAATATCCTTTCCTCCTCTCAAGCACTCCTATTTACACCTTCACTCATACCATATGACATAACAAACTGATACATCTACATGCAGGCAAGGATTTTATTGAAGTTAACCTCCCAATCGCCGCAGCTGTGCAACACACATAATGGAAATGACAAGACAGCTTTGCACAGTGCATCTACATAAGACAAACATGTCTGACAATTATGGAGGGGACCAGGATGGTGTTCTGGGCCACTACACTAGTGTTTGTATGAGTCACCAAACAGTATTGTCATGAAATTGCCCCAGTGCTGTGATATATACTGATGGAAGCAGGGAGAAAACAAGAGATATGTGACTGACACTTGGGAGGGTTGGAGCTGAGGTACTCTAATTTATAGAAAAAAAAAGTTGAAAAATAAATTTACTAAAATTAGAGCTTATATAAGGAGACAAAAAGCCTGAATACAGGATGTGTGATGTCTATTTTACATAACTTTTTGCAAGCAAGAAAAATCTTTTAAGCCGCCGCTGTACCATGTCAGAGACTCCGCCGTCTGTGGCAGAAGTTTTCTCTTTAATTGTGTAAACATCTGAAGGAATCGGGCTGGCGTTGGTTCAATAAGTGTAATCAGATTTTGGATACGTTCTAGCTAACCACTAAAGATAGGAAAACAACTTAAGAGTCATCTTCACATCCTCCAGCCTGACAGATCTTTTGAGGAAATTTCAATAACTGGAAACTTCAAACAATAATCAGCGCCAATTAGGAAGAATTACCTGGCATAGTGCGGAAATCAAAAAGTAACTTCACTCTAAGGACTGTCTGGTGGAGCACTCGTTCCTTTTCAAACTGGAACGGTGTTTTGGGGGAGAGAGAAAGTGGATATCTCTGAACATCGATGATGCTCATGAGAAAGGTGAAGGACCCTCGTCTTGAAATAGTCTTAGAAATTATCAAACGATTGATATGAGTGAATCAAAGGAACCTTGCACAGATACTGCTCAGCCAGGTGTTCAGAGAACTGAAAACTTAATGTACAGGTATGGTAGCGCCAATCAGTTTTATAACAGTCACTTCAGCTACAAGATGAATCTCCGGTCTGTTGGTAAAGATCTCTATCGCATGTATATCAAGTGCACATAGGAAGTGTCTGAAGGAATGCTTTTATTACGCAACCATTAAAGGGGTTTACTCAAAAGAGTTATTTTTGCATATCACGCTCACTCAACTGTTTCTGTGTCGCCATTGACTTTGCAATTAGGAGATGGAAAAGTACCTCCACAGTGCCACCTATTGGAAGACTCATGTCAAAGGCCTCTCAAGCAGATGATAACTATCATCCTGCACTGACAAGGGAAAGTCACCCCAAAACAGCCTGTTTGTAGATGAGTATTTTTTCCTTTTGGAGAAGACTCTGGTTTGGCTTATATCTTTAGTCGTGTTTCAAGCTGCCACCTTCCAATAGGTGGCGCTGTGGAGGTACCTTTTTCATCAGTATTTGGATACTTTTCTCCAGGGAGCACTGCATGGCCTACAGTAGATAAAACTCCCTACTCCAACTTGGCACTCTCCACATAGAGACTTTCTTCCCCAGTCTCATTGACTTTTAGAAGGGTTCTTTCCCATCCTATAAATTGATGGCATATTGTTAAGATATGCCATCGATTTAAGATCATTGAGGGTCCCAGGAGTCAGACTCCCACTGATTTGGCTGTACAGAGAGCTCCGATGGGCACCCATTCTCAGAATTGGTAGCGATTAGAGATGAGCAAACGTATTCGTCCGAGCTTGATATTCGTGCGAATATTAGGGTGTTCGGGATGCTCGTTATTCGTAACGAACACCATGCGGTATTCGGGTTACTTTCACTTCCTTCCCTGAGACGTTAGCGTGCTTTTCTGGCCAATTGAAAGACAGGGAAGGCATTACAACTTCCCCCTGTGACGTTCAAGCCCTATACCACCCCCCTGCTGTGAGTGGCTGGGAAGATCAGATGTCACCCGAATATAAAGGTCGGCCCCTCCCGCGGTTCGCCTCAGATGCGGTGTGAGTTAGATGAGGGACAGTGCTGCTGGTACCGGAGCTGCTGTAGGGAGAGAAATAGCAGTTAGTGTAGGCTTCAAGAACCCCAAAGGTCCTTATTAGGGCCAGTAATACCTGTGTGTTGGCTGCTGTTAGCAGTGACTTTTTTCTTTTTTTTCTCAAAATCGCCTCTGCAGAGCGTTGCACCCGGCATTAGGGACAGAAGTGTTGGATAGGCAGGGAGAGTGTTAGGAGTGAGTGTAGCCTTCAAGAACCTCAACGGTCCTTTCTAGGGCCATATTTATCCGTGTGCAGTACTGTCCAGGCTGCTGTTAGCTGTGCTGCATTTTTTTTTTTCCTCAAAATCGCCTCTGCAGAGCATTGCACCCTCCATTGATACTACAGGGAAAGAATTGTGTAGGCAGGGCCACAACACAGTTATTATTCATTGAATATACGCAGTGCGGCCTTTTGGTGTAAAAAAAGGGAAAAGAAATCTATTTGTCCTGCCTCTGTCTGTCCTAAGGGCTGTGGACACGTGTGAGCTGCGTGTACAACGTTAAAAAATCAGACGCACCCAGCTACGCTTTACTGCTGGCTTCGCCATTTGCTTTCCTTAATTGGGAAAAAAATACCTGCTCTGCCAGAGTTAATAACTCTGCTACCCTCAAGTTCTGTGACACATTAGCAGGGCCACAGCACAGTTATTAAACTTCTCATGTTCATTGAATATACGCAGTGGGTCCTTTTGGTGTAAAAAAAGGGAAAAGAAATCTATTTGTCCAGCCTCTGTCCGTCCTAAGGGCTGTGGACACAGGGTCGTGCGGGGGGGTTGGGCAGCATGTAACCCAGGAGAAGTGGCAGCGGAGTGTCATGCAGGCAGTGATTGTGCTTTGTTGGAGGTAGTGTGGTGCTTAGCTAAGGTATCCATTGCTAATGAGGGCTTTTCAGAAGTAAAAGTTTTTGGGAGGGGGGGGGGGCCCACTCTTGCCGCTATTGTGGCTTAATAGTGGGACCTGGGAACTTGAGATGCAGCCCAACATGTAGCCCCTCGCCTGCCCTATCCGTTGCTGTGTCGTTCCTATCACTTTCTTGAATTGCCCAGATTTTCACACATGAAAACCTTAGCGAGCATCGGCGAAATACAAAAATGCTCCGGTCGCCCATTGACTTCAATGGGGTTCGTTATTCGAAACGAACCCTCGAACATCGCGGGAAGTTCGTTTCGAATAACGAACACCCGAGCATTTTGGTGTTCGCTCATCTTTAGTAGCGATCCCAGAAGTTGGATTCCCACTAATTATGGAATGATGGCTTATTTTAGGGATATAATATGGATCTCATGCCCCACTTGCAGTCCTCCATGCTAAAGTTAATGTGATCTTCCTCTAGATTACCAATTCACCACTTCATAGATTAGGTGCATTATGCACTGATGAGAATAATATTAAGACCGGTGTATGAAACTCCGGTCTTAATAAATCTCCCCCATTGTATTCCAGACACATAGCTATACGGATTTACAGGGAGCGGCCAGACTCTGGAGCTTGAGTGGACCACAACGCCCCTCTGCCGCATAAGACACCAGCATTAAAAGTGGCACAAGGCAGATGGGAGCCCTGTTACAGATTTTGCATTGGACTCAGGAGCTTTAAAGGGGATGTCCAGAGACTTAAGAGTTTTTAAAAATTGATCAGAATTATTTAAAATAATAAATTAAGTAATTCTCAGTTTACTGATCCCCCACCACTCCCAACCTGATGCTTCTTGGAGTTCCCCACTGGTTTTCATATTTCATAGTCCCTGTTGACATGTGACTGCTGCAGCTAATCACTGGCGTCTTGGTCCACGTTGATATGGACATGTGACCAGCCACATCTGTGGTTAATGATTGGCTGCAGCAATCACATGTCCATGTCAAGAGGAACGAGGAAGTACAGAGACTGGCAGGAGACCCCAGAAAGCATTAGATTAGCAGGGAATCGGTAAGGTATTACTTGTTTTATTATTCCTTAATACTACCCTGCCGATTCCCCACTGCTTCTGTTCTGATGCCCCCTGAGGTCCCCTGCTTGTTTCTGTATTTCCAGATCCCTGTTGACATGGACATGTGACTGCTGCAGCCAATCGCTAACCTTTATGGTCTTCGGTGATACTGACATGTGACCACTTCATCCAATCAGTGGCTGTAGCTGGTCACTGCTGTGCGTAATGATTGGCTACAGCAGTCACATGTCTGTGTCAACATAGAAAACAGAGACCAGCATGGGACCCTGGGAAGTGTCAGAACAGGAGAGGCAGGCATCGATAAGATGAAGATTGCTTCTTTAACTACTTTAAAGGGATTGTAGCAAAATTGCAAGTTAACTCCTATCCTCAGAATAGGGAATAACTTTCTTATCAGTGGTCTCTCATTGCTGAGACTCCCACTGATCCTGAGAATGGGAGTCCCATGTGCCCCTGTTCTCGTCACTGCTGGGATGCCATCTGTGATGGCACAGTAAATGGAGTGCTGGCTGAGCATGCGCTGTCGGCATTCCATTCATTTCAATGAAAAATACCTGAGCATTTGCTGCTCGGGTCCCATTGAAAAAGAATGGAGTAGCAGTGCACTTGCATGACCAGCATTCCATTCAGTCTCCCCCTCACTGTGGGGGGTGGTACAGTAAACCCAACTTAAGAAGGATGGGTGACATTGGACTCCTGTTCTTGGGATCGTTAGGGTTCTCGCCACCGATCAGCAAGTTATACTTTGGATAGGGTACAACTTGTATTTCTGGAACAAACCCCTTTAAGGCAATTTAAGTAGCCGGACATCCCCTTTAACTTATACCTTTTTTTAACTTTCATATCAGAATCTTTTTACTCTTAACTAGCCAAATTCAAGTACCCCATAAACAGTAATAGAAGCATTCGAGTAGAAGAATAAAATATCAATCCACCTTCTAGATCACTATTAAATAACACACATTAGCTTCTGAGCGCCGGCTTTCCTATATTCCATTTACAGGGAGCCCTTTAAATGTGCATATTTCAATCCCCATCATAAATCACCATCCAGCAGGTATAAAACAGCTCAGCTGTGTGATTTGCCTGACCCATAAAATTGTCTTTATGGCAGTAGATTTTCCAAGCAACTCAAGAGTATATTTAGTAACATGGTTGTTTAGCCTCTAATTACACTACAACTGTCAAGTGCACGGCGACCACAGACACATTTTGATTGCCGTCCCATAATTTTAATGCTAAATAATCAAGTCGTTTATCTTTTTTATGGGCTTTAGGCGGATGGTGAATATTTTTGGGCTGAATTACTTGTAGAATTGGAACAGCTCATGCTTGCATTTATTTCTCATCCCTTGAACTTAAAATTACATTAAGGGAGCCATGGATTGTTAAACGAGTAATGTATTAATACCTTGGCCACCACGCCACGTATTTATACAGATTTTTATAACTGGGTTTTAATATGTTTAATCCCTCTGTGGCACATTCACAGGATGTACTCGATGATGGGAGCAAAGATGAATATTGCTTCGGAAATTCATTTTGTTGTGAACAGACGCTGCCATTTAGAAGTCTACTGGCAGTAGTTCCATCTTCACACTTGAAGTTTTACTTTTCCCTAGTGTCTACAAGCTCTCGGTCAGCTAGTCTTCTATGGCCCGAGTATAACCTAGTTAATCCAAGCTTATGAACTTCCTTATTTCTTCAAATAACCATTATGTGTAGTAGAACTTTGGTTTAAAGGGAGTGTATCATGTTATATATTTCCTAATTAAAGCAACCCTCCTGTACCGGGGACAGAACTTGTCCAGGGATCGGGGGGGGGGGGGGGTTATGTCACCTGGTGACCTTCTTTCTGCTGCCTATCCGCTTGTGTATTGGTATCCAGACACTGTTTGCTGGCTTCGAATTGACCAGAGTTGCCCATGTGAGCAGATCTGCTGATTCATGGGTCTCCTCTGTTGTCTTCTAAAAGGGTCATGGCACTCCTGTTACTATCTGCTACACATTGTGCATAAAACGTTAGGCACTGCGTGTTGCTTTCATATTGGCCAGCAGTGGTAATGTGAGCAATGATAGCCAATCAGAGCAGCATTTAATGTCTTAGACTACCGTTGGACTACGTATATACAATATAGTCAGAGAACCTCCACAGCCAACTTGGAAGACCACCAAGTTGGCTCAGTAACTGGCAGATCCATGGCAGTATGACCATACGGGAGGGCACCTGAAAAATACAAATTCCCCTGAAGTGTCTTACCAGCACTGGATAAGAGCCACGGGTGTAGTAGCCGAGCAAGACTGGCCTCCAGATATCCGAGGTGTCAATTTCCATGGGAATCGCCTGGGAAACTCATTTGTGAGCATCAGAGAATGTACATTTTTCTGCGGCTCCCAGGAGTTCTCTTCTGGCCCAAATCCCTGCCACTTCATGAAGTACTGTAGTTTACTTCTCTGTAATCTAGAGTCCAGAATTCCCTCCACAACAAACTCGTCCTGGCCCTGAACCTTCCCAGGAGCGGGCGGCGGTTGATGTTTTCCCACAAAGGTATATTCATGAAAATGCTTTAGCTTTTAGCAGGGATGCATGAAAGATGGGGTGAATCCTCAGGCTGCCCAGAAGCTTCAGCTGCAATGCCACCTGGCTGACCCTTGCTGCGATTGGGAAGGCTCCTATGAATTTTTGCTCAAGTTTGAGAGAGGGTACGTGTGCCTTCAGGTTCTTGGTGGCTAACTACAACTTTTCTCCAACCTGGAAGGTAGGAGCTGCTTCACGGTGATGGTCGGCCACCTTTTAATTGCTTCTACATTTCTGCTAACACCTTCAGTTTATGGTTAACCATTGGGACCGGTGTGTTGATGGGGAGACCAGGAATGAAGATGGGATGTGTACTGTAGTTGGAATAGAATGGGCTCTGTCCGGTTGAAGCGTGTTGTAGGTGAACTCTGCCGGCCATAAATAATCTACCCAGTTGTCCTGGAGATGGGACATAAAGCAGCGGAGATACTGCTCCAGAGTCCGTTTTGTTCTTTCCGTCTAGCCGTTAGACTGCAGATGAAAAGCAGAGGAGAGATTTACGGTAGTTTCTAGGGCCGTGTAAAAGTGTCTCTACAACCTTGAGGTGAACTGGACCCCTCTATCAGAGACCACATCATTCGTAATTCCATGTAGTTGGAAAACTTCCCAGATCATCATCTCGGCAGCATGCTCTGCGGTGGGAATCTTTTCTATGGGAATGAAATGAGCCATCTTCGTAAGTTAGTCCATAGCCACAAGGACAGTGGTCAACCCTTTTGAGGGGGGCAGATCCACTATAAAGTCCATGGATATAGATCCCCATTGCCTGGATGGGATTGGAAGGGGCTGTAGCAAACCCAGAGGGTGAGCTCATGGCATCTTGTTCCAAGCACATACTTCGCAAGAGGTGACATACTTCTCCACATCTGCAGGCCACTAGATGAAACTAAATAAAAGTTCTAAAGTCTTTGTGACCCCAAGGACAACTCAAGAATGGGTCTTCAGAGTGTAGGATGCCCAATACATTTTTTGGGGAAAGCATTGTGTAGTCTGTATTTGCCCTCTCTTCAAGCTCTGAAAATATCCTGGACAATGCATCTGCCTTGTCATTTCCAGAACCGTGGCAATAGAACACAATGAAATTAAACCTGGAGAGGAACAGGGCCCATCGTGCTTGCCTTGCAGGTAACCTCTTGGCAGTGCGGAGAAATTCTAAATTCTTTTGGTCAGTAAGAACTGTTACCTGATGATTGGCTCCTTTCAAGAGATGCCTCCATTTGGTGAGAGCCACCTTGATGACCAGAAGTTCCTTGTTCCCAACATCATAGTATTTCTAAGGTGATAAGGTGTAGGGCAGAAATGGACAGGGATGCATCTTATCTCTGACTCGTTGTGACAGGATAGCTCTCACTGCGGATTTGGAGGTGTCCACCTCAATCTCAAAAGGCACTTATGGTCTTGGGTGGATCAGTACTGGTGCTGAGGTAAACAGAGTCTTTATTTTCTCCAAAGCGACTTGTGCCTCCAGGGACCAGCAGAACGTATATGCTTTCTTCGTGAGGGAGGTGATGGGAGAGATGTCCTTTGAAAAGTCCTTAATAAATATTCTTCACATTTCTTGAAATGGGCCTGTCCAGGATGGCTTTAAACTTGCTCGGGTCCATATTTAGGCAGTCTGGGGAGCTAATTGTATTTGTGTCTGTTCAAACTCACACTTCTCTAGTTTAATGTAGAGATTATTCTTTTGGAGTCATTCCAACACCACACAAACATGCTTATGATGTTCCTTACAGTTATCGGAGTAGATAAGGATGTCGTCGAGATATTCCACTACGAATTGGTCCAATGGGTCTCGAAATACGTCATTGATAAAGTGCTGGAAGGTAATGGGAGCATGGCAGAGACCGAACGGCATCACTAGAGATGTGAAGTGTCCATATCTTATTCTGAAAGACATTTCCATTCATCTCCACAGCGGATCCGTATCAGATTATATGCTTCTCTAAGGTCCAGTTTAGTAAAGACCTTGGCTGCCCGAAGCCTCTCCAGCAGTTCTGGGATTAATGGGAGAGGATAGCAATTCTTTGTCCTGGTCCTGGATGGCCAAGTGAAGAGAGCTGCCAACTGGAGTGCAGGAAGTTGTGGGTTCAAGCCCTGACATCCCCGCTTTGATCCGATCCTTGGACAAATTTTTGTCCTGAAGTTGCTCTAATTAGTGGGTGTGGCTTATTTGGAAAGGAGGTATGTCTTGACATACAACAACAAGCACCAAAACTGAACCAAAGCTTTGACGCAAAATACCGTCTAGTAGCTGGTATAAAGATAGATAAAAGCGTGTAAAGATAGCCCAGATTTATCATCCAGCATGAGCCACTGTGGCAAATCTGGCGCATTTTTATACTGTCTGGTTTAAGTTTGCACTGTTTAACTATTAAACAACATTAGTAAATCTGCCCCATTGTGTATTTATGCGTGGTGGTGTGCCCTGCTTCATTCTGGATGTTGCAACTCAGCTTTACTCCCCAGAAAGCCACGCAGAGGAGTATGTAGGGAGCCCGATGGCCATAGCAGGGTACGTCACTGTGCTTACACCGATTCCCGAAGTATGGTGTATGTGCAGAATTAAATGTACGGCATCTGCAGATGCCAGTCATTAGCAAACAGTCTAGGTTTGTGGAGATGGATGAGAAGATAGTCCAGACCAGGGTGGCGAGAAAACTGCCTATCTGACTATTTGAAAGTACAGTAATTAGCATACCATGCATCCACAGCGAGTGGAGTCACTGTGAAGAGCAGAACCGGCATGGTTACACTTGTCTGTCAGTCCTCTATCTTGGAGCTCTGGAGCTGCTTATCCTTGGAGAAACAATGGAATTAGACAGGAAAAGTCCAACCTGATTCATTTTTACCTTGGGAATTGATGCTGAAGGGAGTCTGACTGGTCCTTACATTAGATTTAGTATATCTGTATATTGTCCCCCTGTAGGCTGCAGTAACCTCTGAACCTGAATTAGCCATTCTCACTGCGTCATCCCTTCCTGTAGTAATAGGGTCTGCTTGTTGAATGCAGTTATCATTCCCAAGGACACAAGTAATTCATTATGAATCACCTCTGTGATTGTTCTCAGCACTTATCAGCATTTATTTTATAAATGCTCCACTAATTTTAATGAGAGAAATTTGTTTGGATGCTTCGTTGATAAATTACGTATAAAGCAAAGTGGCATGAATAAGACAGATTACATTAATAAGCGGGTGTTCGCTGTTAAGCCAAGATAGGCAGGCTAGACAAAATTGTTTACATTTAGGAAACTAGAAAAAGGCATTGTAACCAACTGTAAACACAGCACAAAATGTCCATTATTTAGGTAAAAACTATCATGGAATTCTCTTAAGGCTGGGTTCACACAGGGCGGATTTGCCGCGGTTTTGCTGCGGTTTTTCCATTGCGGTTTTGCCGCAAAACAACATAAAAGCTTATTTTTGTCTTACTTATTTTGTTGCGTATTTTGGGCTTTTTTCGGCTCAGAAAATCCGCAAGTTTTCTCTGGAGCGCTTTTTTCTTTTTGCAGCGGATTTTAGTGCAGATTTTGCTGCGTCCATCAAGGTCTATGGACAATAAAGTGCTGCAGAAAAGTCCAAAGAATTGACATGCTGCGTCTTCAGAAACCACGCTGTAGCAGCATTTTCGCACTGCGGCAGTGCGGAAAAATTACATCCTGTGAGAACAGCTTTTTGCAAAGCATATTGACTTTGCTTTGTACTGTAAAAGCTGCGGTTTTTCGCAGCTGCGGATATGCAACGGCAAACCGCAGCTGAACCGCAGCAAATCCGCCCCGTGTGGACCCAGCCTTACAGACTACTGGGGAAAAAAAGCAACTCCCATTCACTGCATTTCTCCAATACTTTCAAATTAAAGAGTAACTACACCTTTCAAAAACTTTTGATATGTCAAAAGTTTTGATTAGTGAAGTTTTGAGTACTGAGACCCCCACTGATTGCAGAAATGAAAGGGCTGTGGTGCTGATCCGAGTTCTGCACCCCTTCGGCTGTCATTGTTCCTTGAAGGCTCTTTCCAGTAGTAGAAGATGGACACATAGAGGTCTATTCGTCCATCATCAGCTGCAGAGCAGAGTTGACAAATAACGATTACAGCCAAAGAGGGTGTGTGTGTGTCTGTTCCTTCATTTCAGCGATCAGCGTAGGTCTCAGCGCCCAGAGCCCCACTAATCAAAAGTTTTGACATGTTGCTCTTACAAATCAAAAGTTTTTTTTTCAGTGCAGTTACTCTTTTAGCACTTTATTGATAAGTTTCTCAAAATTAATTTCTGGTCCTTATCCCTCAATCTCTTTCAATACAGGTGCCACTTAAATCCACACACCCGTGAGTTAATCGCAACCTTATATTTTTGCTTACTGGATCCTGAGCCCCAGACCTTTCCTATGTATGCCCATTAATGGGAGGCAGATTTTGCTTCTTCACTGTCTGATGCTCAGTGGTTTTGACGAAATCAAGCGACGAATGAACTACCGCATGGTCAAAAAAGGCACAACTTACACCACAATAGTGGTGCAACACCAGGAATAAATGTGCGTCAATGTTTTTAAGCTCATTGTCCGCCTTCTGAGATGTGAATTCAGGGAGGTACGGTAATATTCTGTTTATGTCATTTGTAAACAAGAGTTTGATGGCGCCAGGTGAGTCCTGTTGGAGCTTCTCAATAGTCAACTGCTATGTAATGTCCGTGGAAGGCACAACCATAGTGACCTACTTGACTTGGACGTAAATGTAATATCCAGAAAGGACAAGAATATATACTCTAGTACAGATGTAGACAAAACAAAGTGTATGTAGAAGAAATGAAAATGGAGAAAATAGGGGAAAGTGAGTCTGCCCAACTGATACGAGGAGACCCTACCTATAAGTTGGGTGATTGCCCTGATGAGGTCAGTTCCACATCAGGAACCTGAAAATGTGAAGTCAGAAAAAGAGTCTGCGCTCAAAACTGGGGTGAACTGAGGACAGATTCACATGACAGTAATAGTGAGGTATGACACTTACTTGAAAGGAGGGGGGTATGATGCCCAGATGCCCCCTCCTCAGAGTGTCCTCAGCACAGTTTGAAGCTATGCTCCAAGATGCATAGTAGTAGTCCAAAGGTTAAAGTCAGACAAAACTTTTTAATGAGACGACGCGTTTCAGTGCAAAACAGAGCACCTTTCTCAAGCCATGCAGATAAAAACATCAGGAACCTGGGGTGACACTGACTTCCCCTAGTTGGTGACATGGAATGTTGCAAAGTTATATGTAATATTAATGTAGAAACCACAGATGAACAGGTATAAGATGAAACCACACTCCAGGTAAAGAACAAAGAACAGCAGACTTAGGGTCCTTTTACATGGAACAAGCTCTCGTCCCCGATGCCCAACACTCATCACAGTGATGCTCGCTCCTGTGCTGTTACACAGGAGCAAGTATGGCTGGCATCGCTGACTGCGCTACCGCAATGGCCGGGGAGCATTCTCCTGCAGCCCACCTCTATTCACAGAAAGCAGACACTTCAAAAGTGAATGACTGCTGTTTACACTGAATGGCACGTTGCTCAGAAACTGAATGAGCGAACAAGGCCAGTTGCTGCACGCATTTACACAGAACAATTATCGCTCAGATTCCCACAGGAATCTGAACTATTCTGAATGATAGTCCTGTGTAAAGGGGCCAATATCTTAACTTGTCACCCAAAAGTCAAACTGACAGGGAGCCACAGACCAGACCAGAGCTTCAAATAATGTGACCAGACAGTGTGCCAGACCAGGCCAAGTGAATAACTGGTGCCTTCTAAAAGGAGGGGCCAGAATTGTTATACACAGACTAATGGAGATTGGCTAGCTGGGTTGTCCACACCTCAGTCAACCATTCCGCCCATATATATGCAGCGAAGTACTCCTGTCAGTGGACAGTGTTAAAATAACAGTGGGAATGCACCGACGACTGGTTAACATGGACCGGGGCTGACGCCGTGACTGAGGTGCGGCTGGCAGGCCATGACACTCCAGCTGATTTCTGTGAGGTCATCTTGTATATGGCCAAATTTAAAGAGGACTTATATCCAGATTATCTATTTAACATAGCGTTTTCATGCATGAATGTGTCAGAAGAATGAATGCTCATGTAATGCCTGTATAAGTTGTTAAGCAATGAGCAGACTGTATCTACAAGCACCTAAAGGAATATACATTGAATAAAGTATTGCTATTTGCACATTCAGAGAAACCGCTCAAGGGAGAAAACTTGCAAATTTGTTCCAATCCCCTCCAACCCATCGTGTCATTATAATATACCTGGGGTGCTTTAGAATAATATTGTAAAGAGGAGATGATTTTCAATAGAAGTTTTTCAAAATTCCATTCACGTGCTGCATAAAAAAAATTGGTGTGGATATTAGGAAATACAGTAGATTCAAAAAGATGTTGAGGGTTTCATCTGTTTCGGTGTATTGGGGGAAGTCTGTGTCTGACTTTGCATGCTAATAACATGTAAATAGCATGTAAAGGGGATCATGTGTAGACTTTTCCGCAGATATCACCAACATGTAAACTGACAGGGATGTGTGAAGGATAAAGCATAGTTTCTAATCTTTAGAAATGTAGGCAATGAATGTATTGTCTAGATGTAACATATATACAGTACTGACTGGTGTCTGGGACTTCCTGCTGAGAGAGAGGCAGAGAGAGCTACTTCAATCACAGTCTGCACACAGAGGCATCACACAGGCAAATATTAGTAAATGAAAAAAAAAATAGTGAACTTGCAGGATGCTAAGCATGTTTTTGTGTTTACCACCCTTATAATTATACTGTTACATGTCAGAAGAGACTAAGACCATATCGCAATCCATGTTAGAGTAGGTGAGACTAAAACAAAAGATTGCGTAGCTGAAAAAGTAGTTGGCTTTTGCTATCAATGGTGTCTCAACTGGATAACCTCTTCTTTCAAGTAAGTAATCTCGGTGATCAGCTGATCTTTATGGGTCCAGCTGCTGATACTTCCTGTGATCAGCTGTTATCATGGAGAACAGCCTCTGTACATATAACTCTTAGGGCCTTAAGGGTTTGTGTTTAAAATTCTGAAAACCATACCCCTGAAAATAACTTATTTAGGCCATTAATAAAAATTGCTGAAACTGGGACAAGTAGGTCTGGATTTGGGCAGGTTTCCTTTTGATTCCAGCATTTTCTGTCAGAGAGAATAGTGTAGCCACATTATTTTTTCCGGCACTAAATACTAGATATGACTGGAGACCAGCTGAAATGGAGCAGTTTTTATTAAAGGTTTTGCCCTACTTAATTCTTTTATGTAGTTTTAGCCCCCCCCCCCCCCCCCCCATGCCTAAAACTATATAAAATCAATATTCTCACCGTGGTACCGGAGCGCTTTTTCATCGATCTGGTGCCACGGCATCTGCAAGGTGATGTCATTGGGCTTTCTGGCCTGGTGATGTCCCATAGACCTATCATATGAGCTTCAAATGTAGAAGCCCCAGGTAGGTTTAGGGGAAATCACTGATGACATCCCAACTGGGCCTCCTATTGGCTGCAGCGGTCTCACGGGTAAACAACCACATGACTGCTGCAGCCAATGTAAGCTGTAGACGGGAGCAGTGGTGGTGGAGCAGCACAGAGAGTATGTATGGGATTTTTAACTATACATTTAGTCCTTCTTCTGCCATCAATGATTTCGAGGTTGTGGTATATTGGAAAACTCCTTTAGTGGCTGGGATAAGTTCTTTTCAGGTCTTGTGCAGTAGTATCGGTTTCTGAATTTTAAAAGAGAACCCTGATGGGACCCTTGGACGAAGGCCATAACAAATTGTCAACAGGTCCTAAAAGGGGTATAACCTCCCCATACATGTATGGCATAGCCACAATGTTAGGACAGCTATTCTCAACTCAAACTTGATTTAAATTGACCCTCCGGTCTTTTGACAGGATTCCTTCCCGGGACCAGAGGAGAGGGTAATTATATTACCTGCAGTTGTTCTTCTCTGTGCCCCTCCCATCTGATTCTTGGCCCTGTTTTCAGCCATCCATGATGATTGCAGCAATTTTTTAACTACCTAATGCACTGCTCTCTGATTGGGCAGAGTTGATCACGTAACCAGCTCTGGCCAATCAGAGAGCAGGTATAATGCATTGGTAGTCTAACACAACTAATGCACTGAAAGGACTAGGTAGTCTGAAGGTTGAGGCGGCAATCTGGGACAGCTGAAAATGGGACCTGGAATTGGAGGGATGGCAGAGAAGAGCAACTGCAGATGATATACCCCTCACCTTCTATGTTCCTGGTGCAGATTTTTGTCTTGAAACCGGAGGGTCACTTTAAAGTGATTGTACTGCATTTTTAACTCTTTTTTTTCTAGAAAACTGGGACCAGAATTGGTGGATTGGATGAGAAAGTACAATAAGAATACAAAACAATATTCACCTCTTTCACTCCCCACTCCACTCTGGTCCCACCAGTTTTTGCCCAGTTCTTGGTGGCACAGTGATGTGCTATCTGGGTATGTTACTGCTACTACTAATTACTGGTCACAGCACTGATGTCAGTACGCTTGTTACTTGACTGTTGATGGCAGTAAGAACAATAAGCAGAGATTTTAAAAGTGTAAGGAATTGGCACACAAAGTATATTATAAAGTTATATAACTTTTCATTGTACAAGAATATTTAGTGAAACCCGAAAAACCTCTTTAACGTCGTTCCGCTGTGGTTTTACCTGTGCACAAAATGAATAATGAGGTCTACAGGCAGGGCTTAATAGGAAGAGATACATGCAAGCCTTGGTGTCTTCATTAGGACTCAGGCCGCCATGCCAACTGAACAACAATAGAGATGTGTGAGTATACTCGCTAAGGCACATTACTCGATCAAGTAGTGCCTTAGCCGAGTATCTCCCTGCTCGTCTCTAAAGATTCGGGGGCCGGCGGGGAGCAGCGGGGGAGAGCGGGGAGAAACAGAGGGGAGATCTCCCTCTCTCCCGCCCGCTCCCCGCTGCAACTCACTTGTCACCCGCGCCGGCCCCCGAATCTTTAGAGACGAGCGGGGAGATACTCGGCTAAGGCACTACTCGCTCAAGTAATGTGCCTTAGCGAGTATACTCGCTCATCTCTAAACAACACCCAAAAATTTTATTATGGGGGCTAGTCAGGGGATAAAGGGAGCTTCCTTCCTCTATCAGTCCATTTTAATGGTTAACGTCCAGAATTGGAATAATCTCTGTTCCTACCTACTGTGGCCGGGTGCTAGTACTGCCATGCATAAAGCAGTTTCAACTCCTGAGCTAGCTCCATGCTCATTCAACTGGCAACCACATACATGTACGGTGGATATCGGGAATGGATTAAAGGTAATGAATCCAAATTGAAAACAGTAAATAAAAAAAATTATGAAATATTCTTGTTTAGAAACCCAAAAATGTATGTTAAATCATATGGAACAAACAGATCCCTGGTGTTCAGTCACCTCGCCTGTTCCTTGCTCCATGCACTAGTTCTTTCGAAGCCACGGATAAATCAATTGACTATGTTAATGTATTCATACTCTATGAATAGGCAATGGGCGCCATTCCATTTTTTAAGTGAGAGTATTTGCATAGGTATAATGTCTTACTTCTATCATTGATGGAACAGTTGCACCCATCCAACGTTTGTCTCATACATCAAGGTAGTGTAAATGCCTGGGGCTGCACTGGATCAGATTTGCTACTTCATTGTGTCATTTTTTCCTGCTTGCACAGATCAGTTGAAGACGTTTTGCTAAATTCTTTTTTAAATCATTGTAGGGAATGCCGTATTCTCCAGAAGTAGGCAGTCAGTAACAATGCTGTGTCTTCTTCAACATGCTGTTGCCTGTCCTCGTATCGACTTTTATTCATTATTGTACTTGTGCGCATTGACAGATTTTTTTTTTCCGTACTAGAAATTGAAAACCAATTTTGTACTCCGAATATAAGTGATATAGCTTTAACCCCCGACACTCACATTAAAAGTGGAAATACCTTCCTGAAAATGTGTCATTTTTTATTGTAGAGCTTTAATTTATGTCTCAAGTAAATACATTTAGCAGATAACTCAGCCGCCCTAAATGCATTTTAACTTCTTAAAACAATTGTAGCCTTAAAGTTACCCTCTAGTTTAAGGACAAAATTCTGTTCTAGTACCAGAGGGGTTGGGGGTATACAACCTGCACTTGTTCTATTCTGTTGTCCATCCAATTCACCATTTCTGGTCCTTGTTTTCGTCTGTTCAAGATGGCCGTTGCAATTTTCTATCTAGCTAATGCACACTGTGCACTGCTCTTTGATCGGCCAGTAATGATCAGGTGGCCAGCCTTGGCCAATCAGAGAGCATTTACAGTGGATTGGTAGTCTTACACTACAAAACCCCTATGGGGATTAGGTAGTTTGAAGATTGCATTGGCCATCTAGGATGGCCGAAACTGAGACTCCAGACCAGCAGAATGGATGGACGGCAGAGAAGAACAATTATAGGTAATAAACTAGTCAGCTCCCAGGAAAGAATTTTGTCCCAAAACTGGAGGGTCGCTTTAAGGGCCAGTACATTTTTTAGTTAAAGCATACCTAGCTTTTCAGACCACTTTTGCTCATCTAATAGCCTGCGTGTGTCTCATCAGTCTTGTTATATACTTTCCTTAAACATTCTTTTTATTTTACCACTGTAAATCAAGGCTGAAATGCAGCTCCTCTGCAATCCACTGCTTGTTGTTAGGCTACCTGTCAACGGGCGGGTTTTCATTGTGTTCCCCGCAGTGATAATCCGACCGCGGGGAACGCAGTGAAAGCTCTCCATAGCGTTGCTATGGAGAGCACTTTCCCCCTGTCCACAAGCGGAGAATCATTGCGATTGTCTGCTCGGGGCTGGCAAATCACAGCATGCTGCGATTTGTCGCGTTTCTCTGCGGTCCTCCGCGGTCAGCCTATCTGTCAGATAGGCTGACAGCGGAGGTCCATCTGCCAGCTCCTGCTCCCAGGCGGCGGCTCCTGCGGTGGCGGAGATGCGCTGCGAGATACCGCTACGCCCGTGGACAGTCAGCCTAAGGCATTCAGCTTCAACTAAGAGATTAGGACGTCTGCTTAGCTGTGGGGGAGGGGCTTCTTCCCTACACTCACACAGCTCTCAGGTCTGCAGTCAGTGTGTACACAATCTCTGCCTCTCCTAACCTGCTTTGTGCATTAATCTTTACCTGGTAGGCATTATATGTCTGTCCAGTTTGCTGTGTACCAAGCAGCATAATTCTTATTTGATTGATCTTTATTAGCTTGTGTGTTTGCATGGTCGCAGCATATATATACACTACCGTTCAAAAGTTTGGGGTCACATTGAAATGTCCTTATTTTTGAAGGAAAAGCACTGTACTTTTCAATGAAGATAACTTTAAACTAGTCCTAACTTTAAACAAATGCACTCTATACATTGCTAATGTGGTAAATGACTATTCTAGCTGCAAATGTCTGGTTTTTTGTGCAATATCTACAAAGGTGAATAGAGGCCCATTTCCAGCAACTATCACTTCAGTGTTCTAATGGTACAATGTGTTTGTTCATTGGCTCAGAAGGCTAATTGATGATTAGAAAACCCTTGTGCAATCATGTTCACACATCTGAAAACAGTGTAGCTCGTTACAGAAGCTACAAAACTGACCTTCCTGTGAGCAGATTGAGTTTCTGGAGCATCACATTTGTGGGGTCAATTAAACGCTCAAAATGGCCAGAAAAAGAGAACTTTCATCTGAAACTCGACAGTCTATTCTCATTCTTAGAAATGAAGGCTATTCCATGCGAGAAATTGCTAAGAAATTGAAGATTTCCTACAACGGTGTGTACTACTCCCTTCAGAGGACAGCACAAACAGGCTCTAACCAGAGTAGAAAAAGAAGTGGGAGGCCGCGTTGCACAACTAAGCAAGAAGATAAGCACATTAGAGTCTCTAGTTTGAGAAACAGACGCCTCACAGGTACCCAACTGGCATCTTCATTAAATAGTACCCGCAAAACACCAGTGTCAACATCTACAGTGAAGAGGCAGCTGCGGGATTTTGGGCTTCAGGGCAGAGTGGCAAAGAAAAAGCCATATCTGAGACTGGCCAATAAAAGAAAAAGATTAAGATAGGCAAAAGAACACAGACATTGGACAGAGGAAGACTGGAAAAAAGTGTTGTGGACGGATGAATCCAAGTTTGAGGTGTTTGGATCACAAAGAAGAACGTTTGTGAGACGCAGAACAAATGAAAAGATGCTGGAAGAATGCCTGACGCCATCTGTTAAGCATGGTGGAGGTAATGTGATGGTCTGGAGTTGCTTTGGTGCTGGTAAGGTGGGAGATTTGTACAGGGTAAAAGGGATTCTGCATAAGGAAGGCTATCACTCCATTTTGCAACGCCATGCCATACCCAGTGGACAGCGCTTGATTGGAACCAATTTCATCCTACAACAGGACAATGACCCTAAACACACCTCCAAATTGTGCAAGAACTATTTACAGCAGAAGCAGGCAGCTGATATTCTATCGGTAATGGAGTGGCCAGCGCAGTCACCAGATCTGAACCACATTGAGCTGTTGTGGGAGCAGCTTGACCGTATGGTACGCCAGAAGTGCCCATCCAACCAATCCAACTTGTGGGAGATGCTTCTAGAAGCGTGGGGTGCAATTTCTCAAGTTTACCTCAACAAATTAACAGCTAGAATGTCAAAGGTGTGCAATGCTGTAATTGCTGCAAAAGGAGGATTCTTTGACGAAAGCAAAGTTTGATGTAAAAACAATGTTATTTCAAATACAAATCATTATTTCTAACCTTGTCAATGTCTTGACTCTATTTTCTATTCATTTCACAACGCATGGTGGTGAATAAGTGTGACTTTTCATGGAAAACACAAAATTGTTTGGGTGACCCCAAACTTTTGAACGGTAGTGTAGATTTCTTCATATATATTTTATATATGCTGTGATCATACAAACACATAAAAGCTAGTAAAGTAGGCAATACAAATCAATCCAGTAAGAATGATCCTGCTTTGCCTTCAAAATAAGGATAACTGCACATAGTAGGTTAGGCAATAGAGATGAGCGAGCACCAAAATGCTCGGGTGCTCGTTACTCGGGACGAACTTTTCGCGATGCTCGAGGGTTCGTTTCAAGTAACGAACCCCATTGAAGTCAATGGGCGACCGGAGCATTTTTGTATTTCGCCGATGCTCGCTAAGGTTTTCATGTGTGAAAATCTGGGCAATTCAAGAAAGTGATGGGAACGACACAACAACGGATAGGGCAGGCGAGGGGCTACATGTTGGGCTGCATCTCAAGTTCACAGGTCCCACTATTAAGCCACAATACCGGCAAGAGTGCCCCCCCCCCTCCCAACAACTTTTACTTCTGAAAAGCCCTCATTAGCATGGCATACCTTAGCTAAGCACCACACTACCTCCAACAAAGCACAATCACTGCCTGCATGACACTCCGCTGCCACTTCTCCTGGGTTACATGCTGCCCCCCCCCCCAAGACCCAGTGTCCACAGCGCACACCAAACTGTCCCTGCCCAGCCTTCAGCTGCCCTCATGCCACGCCACCCTCATGTCTATTTATAAGTGCGTCTGCCACAGGAAAAGCAGACACACACTGCAGAGGGTTGGCACGGCTAGGCAGCGACCCTCTTTAAAAGGGGCGGGGTGATAGCCCACAATGCTGTACAGAAGCAATGAGAAATCCAATCCTGTGCCACCTCCATCTGGAGCTGCACACGTGGGCATAGCAATGGGGAACCTATGTGCCACACACTATTCATTCTGTCAAGGTGTCTCTGCATGCCCCAGTCAGACCGCGTTTTTTTATAAATAGTCACAGGCAGGTACAACTCCGCAATGGGAATTCCGTGTGCACCCACAGCATGGGTGGCTCCCTGGAACCCACCCGCTGTACATAAATGTATCCCATTGCATTGCCCATCACAGCTGAGGTAGTAATGTCGTGCTTAATGCAGGTGGGCTTCGGCCCACACTGCATGCCCCAGTCAGACTGGGGTTCTTTAGAAGTGGACAGATGTAGGTTAAACTCCGTGTGCACCTACAGCATGGGTGGGTGCCAGGAAGCCACCGGCGGTACATAAATATATCCCATTGCATTGCCCATCACAGCTGAGGTAGTAATGTCGTGCTTAATGCAGGTGGGCTTCGGCCCACACTGCATGCCCCAGTCAGACTGGGGTTCTTTAGAAGTGGACAGATGTAGGTTAAACTCCGTGTGCACCTACAGCATGGGTGGGTGCCAGGAAGCCACCGGCGGTACATAAATATATCCCATTGCATTGCCCAACACAGCTGAGGTAGTAATGTCGTGCTTAATGCAGGTGGGCTTCGGCCCACACTGCATGCCCCAGTCAGACTGGGGTTCTTTAGAAGTGGACAGATGTAGGTTAAACTCTGTGTGCACCTACAGCATGGGTGGGTGCCAGGAAGCCACCGGCGGTACATAAATATATCCCATTGTATTGCCCAACACAGCTGAGGTAGTAATGTCGTGCTTAATGCAGGTGGGCTTCGGCCCACACTGCATGCCCCAGTCAGACTGGGGTTCTTTAGAAGTGGACAGATGTAGGTTAAACTCTGTGTGCACCTACAGCATGGGTGGGTGCCAGGAAGCCACCGGCGGTACATAAATATATCCCATTGCATTGCCCAACACAGCAGAGCTAACATCAGATACAATACAGGTGGGCTTTGGCCCACACTGCATGCCCCAGTCAGACTGGTAATATGTACCTTAACAGTAACCTCGTTGGTGGTAATGTGGTGGTGACTGCGGACCTAGTAGCGCGGTTTTATGTAGTTGGTTTTCGGAATGTGGCCATGATTAAGTGGTCCGTGGCGGGGGGATGGTGGTGGTGCTCTCTTGTTGTGTCGTTAAAGGTGAAATTCTTGGACTGCCACCAGACGGACCAATGCAAAGGTATTTACCAAGAATGTTTTCATTGTTGGAGGAGGAGGGGGATGTTTTGGAGGCACTATGTTTCCTCTCCACGTGTCCGTGGTTATATGCACCTTAACAGTAACAGGATTGGTGGGAAATGGCCTCGCCGCCATCATGTCTTTGTGAAGCCTCTGTTTCCACACCCCAGTGACATACCATTAGCTGCGGTATAGGTAGAGCCCAGAATTATTAACATTTCAGCGGTAGTATTAGGGATAGGCCCCACTAACATATCACTAGCAGCAGTATAGGGGGAGCGCAGTCTTAGTTCCATTTCAGTAATAGTAGCACTCAAGACAGGCCCCAGTAACAATTCCGAAGCAGCAGTATAGGAGGAACGCAGTCTTAGTTCCATTTCAGTAATAGTAGCACTCAAGACAAGCCCCAGTAACAATTCCCATTGCAGCAGTTTAGGGAGATAACAGTCTCTTTCACATTTCAGTAGCTGCAGTATAGCCAAGGCCCCAGTTACATTTATGTAGCAAAAGTGTAGGCCAACCCCACACATCTTTCTGTACCATGAGTGCAGGCGAAGAACATAGAAATTACAATGATTACACTGTAGGTGAGGGCCCAAACAAATTGGTGTAGCAACAGTACTAATGTACCTCAGAAAAAATTGGCCATGCCCAACCAAGATGGCAGGTGAAACCCATTAATCGCTTTGGTTAATGTGGCTTAAGTGGTAACTAGGCCTGGAGGCAGCCCAGTTTAACGAAAAAGTGGTTCAAGTTAAAATTTCATCGCTTGTAAGAGCATTGAAACGTATAAAAATTGCTTGGAAAAATTATATGAGTGAGCCTTGTGGCCCAAAGAAAAATTGCCCGTTCGGCGTGATTACGTGAGGTTTCAGGAGGAGGAGCAGGAGGAGGAGGAGGAATATTATACACAGATTGATGAAGCAGAAATGTCACCGTTTTGGATGGTGATACAGAACGATGTTTCCATCCGCGGGTGCAGCCTACGTATTGCTTAGGTATCGCTGCTGTCCGCTGGTGGAGAAGAGAAGTCTGGGGAAATTCAGGCTTTGTTCATCTTGATGAGTGTAAGCCTGTCGGCACTGTCGGTTGACAGGCGTGTACGCTTATCTGTGATGATTCCCCAGCCGCACTAAACACCCTCTCTGACAAGACGCTAGCCGCAGGACAAGCAAGCACCTCCAGGGCATACAGCGCGAGTTCAGGCCACGTGTCCAGCTTCGACACCCAGTAGTTGTAGGGGGCAGAGGCGTCACGGAGGACGGTCGTGCGATCGGCTACGTACTCCCTCACCATCCTTTTACAGTGCTCCCGCCGACTCAGCCTTGACTGGGGAGCGGTGACACAGTCTTGCTGGGGAGCCATAAAGCTGGCCAGGCCCTTAAAGAATGTTGCACTGCCTGTGCTGAGCATGCTGCTCGATCTCCGCACCTCCCCTGCTACCTGGCCCTCGGAACTGCGCCTTCTGCCACTAGCGCTGTCGGATTGGAATTTGACCATCAGCTTGTCCGCCAGGGTCCTGTGGTATAGCAACACTCTCGAACCCCTTTCCTCTTCGGGAATGAGAGTGGAAAGGTTCTCCTTATACCGTGGGTCGAGCAGTGTGTACACCCAGTAATCCGTAGTGGCCAAAATGCGTGCAACGCGAGGGTCACGAGAAAGGCATCCTAACATGAAGTCAGCCATGTGTGCCAGGGTACCTGTACGCAACACATGGCTGTCTTCACTAGGAAGATCACTTTCAGGATCCTCCTCCTCCTCCGCCTCCTCCTCCTCAGGCCATACACGCTGAAAGGATGACAGGCAAGCAGCATGGGTACCGTCAGCAGTGGGCCAAGCTGTTTCTTCCCCCTCCTCCTCATCCTCCTCATGCTCCTCCTCCTCCTCCTCAACGCGCTGAGATATAGACAGGAGGGTGCTCTGACTATCCAGCGACATACTGTCTTCCCCCGCCTCCGTTTCCGAGCGCAAAGCATTTGCCTTTATGCTTTGCAAGGAACTTCTCAAGAGGCATAGCAGAGGAATGGTGATGCTGATGATTGCAGCATCGCCGCTCACCACCTGGGTAGACTCCTCAAACTTTCCAAGGACCTGGCAGATGTCTGCCAACCAGGCCCACTCTTCTGAAAATAATTGAGGAGGCTGACTCCCACTGCGCCGCCCATGTTGGAGTTGGTATTCCACTATAGCTCTACGCTGCTCATAGAGCCTGGCCAACATGTGGAGCGTAGAGTTCCACCGTGTGGGCACGTCGCACAGCAGTCGTTGCACTGGCAGATTAAACCGATGTTGCAGGGTGCGCAGGGTGGCAGCGTCCGTGTGGGACTTGCGGAAATGTGCGCAGAGCCCGCGCACCTTTACGAGCAGGTCTGACAAGCGTGGGTAGCTTTTCAGAAAGCGCTAAACCACCAAATTAAAGACGTGGGCCAGGCATGGCACGTGCGTGAGGCTGCCGAGCTGCAGAGCCGCCACCAGGTTACGGCCGTTGTCACACACGACCATGCCCGGTTGGAGGCTTAGCGGCGCAAGCCAACGGTCGGTCTGCTCTGTTAGACCCCGCAGCAGTTCGTGGGCCGTGTGCCTCTTATCTCCTAAGCTGAGTAGTTTCAGCACGGCCTGCTGACGCTTGCCCACCGCTGTGCTGCCACGCCGCGCGACACCGACTGCTGGCAACGTCCTGCTGATGCTGACACATCTAGATTGCGAGGCAGAGGTTGAGGAGGAGGAGGAGGAGGAGGAGGGGGGTGCTTTAGTGGAGGAAGCATACACCGCCGAACATACCACCACCGAGCTGGGGCCCGCAATTCTGGGGGTGGGTAGGACGTGAGCGGTCCCAGGCTCTGACTCTCTCCCAGCCTCCACTAAATTCACCCAATGTGCCGTCAGGGAGATGTAGTGGCCCTGCCCGCCTGTGCTTGTCCACGTGTCCGTTGTTAAGTGGACCTTGGCACTAACCACATTGGTGAGGGCGCGTACAGTGTTGCGGGAGACGTGGTCGTGCAGGGCTGGGACGGCACATCGGGAAAAGTAGTGGCGACTGGGAACTGAGTAGCGCGGGGCCGCCGCCGCCATCATACTTTTGAAGGACTCCGTTTCCACAACCCTATACGGCAGCATCTCCAGGCTGATAAATTTGGCTATGTGGACGGTTAACGCTTGAGCATGCGGGTGCGTGGCGGCGTACTTGCGCTTGCGCTCAAACACTTGCGCTAGCGACGGCTGGACGGTGCGGTGCGAGACATTGGTGGATGGGGCCGAGGACAGCGGAGGTGAGGGTGTGGGTGCAGGCCAGGAGACGGTAGTGCCTGTGTCCTGAGAGCGGGGTTGGATCTCAGTGGCAGGTTGGGGCACAGGGGGAGAGGCAGCGGTGCAAACCGGAGACGGTGAACGGTTTTCGTCCCACCTTGTGGGGTGCTTGGCCATCATATGTCTGCGCATGCTGCTGGTGGTGAGGCTGTTGGTGGTGGCTCCCCGGCTGATCTTGGCGCGACAAAGGTTGCACACCACTGTTCGTCGGTCGTTAGGCGTCTCTGTGAAAAACTGCCAGACCTTAGAGCACCTCGGCCTCTGCAGGGTGGCATGGCGCGAGGGTGCGCTTTGGGAAACAGTTGGTGGATTATTCGGTCTGGCCCTGCCTCTAGCCCTGGACACCGCACTGCCTCTTGCAACCTGCCCTGCTGCTGCCCTTGGCTCCCCCTCTGAAGACCTGTCCTGAGTAGGCGTTGCACACCAGGTGGGGTCAGTCACCTCATCGTCCTGCTGCTCTTCCTCCGAATCCTCTGTGCGCTCCTCCCTCGCACTTACTGCCCTTACTACTACCACACTGCAAGACAACTGTGTCTCATCGTCATCGTCCTCCTCACCCACTGAAAGGTCTTGAGACAGTTGCCGGAAGTCCCCAGCCTCATCCCCCGGACCCCGGGAACCTTCCAATGGTTGGGCATCAGTGACGATAAACTCCTCTGGTGGGAGAGGAACCACTGCTGCCCAATCTGAGCAGGGGCCCGAGAACAGTTCCTGGGAGTCTTCCCGCTCCTGAGCATGTGTCATTGTAGTGGAGTGAGGAGGCTGGGAGGAAAGAGGAGCAGCAGCCAGAGGATTCGGATTTGCAGCACTGGACGGCGCAGAACTGTGGGTGGATGATAGCTTGCTCGAAGCACTTTCTGCCATCCACGACAGGACCTGCTCACACTGCTCATTTTCTAATAAAGGTCTCCCGCGTGGACCCATTAATTGGGCAATGAATGTGGGGACGCCAGAAACGTGCCTCTCTCCTAATCGCGCAGCAGTCGGCTGCGATACACCTTGATCAGGAGCTCGGCCTGTGCCCACACCCTCACTTGGGCCTACGCGTCCTTGGCCACGTCCACGTCCTCTAGGCCTACCCCTACCCCTCAGCATGCTGTATTACCAGTGATTTCCCAGCCAGGAAATAAATTGGCGCAAGCCTGCAGGCCAAATAGAATGTTTCCCTTTTTTTTTTAAAGGGAAGGCCCACTGACTATATTCAATCAGATAAGAAATGTGTTCCACAGAACTGCAGTGTTATATGAAGTGCAGCAGAGCGGTGATTTTTCCCAGCCAGGAAATATATTGGCGCAAGCCTGCTGTTAAAAGTAGCTGGCTGCGTATGATTTCTTTACGTTCTCCACCCACCACACACGTACCCAGAACGCTGAGGACTGTCAGAGGCAGGCCAAATAGAATGTTTCCCTTTTTTTTTTAAAGGGAAGGCCCACTGACTATATTCAATCAGATAAGAAATGTGTTCCACAGAACTGCAGTGTTATATGAAGTGCAGCAGAGCGGTGATTTTCCCAGCCAGGAAATAAATTGGCGCAAGCCTGCTGTTAAAAGTAGCTGGCTGCGTATGATTTCTTTACGTTCTCCACCCACCACACACGTACCCAGAACGCTGAGGACTGTCAGAGGCAAGCCAAATAGAATGTTTCCCTTTTTTTTAAAGAAAAGGCCCACTGACTATATTCAATCAATAATATATGTCTTCTGGCCCTGCCTACACAATTCTGTCCCTGGACTATTACTGCTGGGCGCAATGCTCTGCACAGCCGATTTTGAAAAAAAAAAAATGCAACACTGCTAACAGCAGCCTGCACAGTACTGCACACGCTTAAATGTGGCCCTAAGAAGGACCGTTGGGGTTCTTGAAGCCTACACTCACTCCTAACACTCTCCCTGCCTAACCACCACTTCTGTCCCTGTAGTATTACTGCAGGGCGCAATGCTCTGCACAGCCGATTTTGAAAAAAAAAAAATTGTGCAACACTGCTAACAGCAGCCTCCACACTACTGCACACGGATAGATGTGGCTCTAAGAAGGACCGTTGGGGTTCTTGAAGCCTACACTCACTCCTAACACTCTCCCTACAGCAGCTCCAACACAACAGCACTTTCCCTCAGCTAACTCACAACGCATCTGAGGTGAGCCGCGGGAGGGGCCGATTTTTATACTCGGGTGACATCTGATCTCGCCAGCCACTCACAGCAGGGGGGTGGTATAGGGCTTGAACGTCACAGGGGGAAGTTGTAATGCCTTCCCTGTCTTTCAATTGGCCAGAAAAGCGCGCTAACGTCTCAGAGATGAAAGTGAAAGTAACCCGAACACCGCGTGGTGCTCGTTAAGAGTAACGAGCATCCCGAACACCCTAATATTCGCCCGAGCATCAAGCTCGGACGAGTACGTTCGCTCATCTCTATTAGGCAACTATAAGATCAGTAGAGGCAGAGATTGTGTACACACTGAATGTAGATCTGAGAGCTGTGTGAGTGTGGGGAAGTTGAGCCTGTGAAGACAAGCCCTCCTCCACTGCTAAGTAAATATTCTATTTACTAGAGAAGCTGAATGCCTAACAACAAGCAGTGGTTTCAGAGGAGCTGCACTTTAGTCTTGATTTACAGTGGTAAAAAATAAATAACTTATGTTACAAAATTTGTGAGACACACAGGCCATTAGATGAGCATAAGCTGAATGAAGAGTTAGGTATGCTTTAAGTTTTTGTAAGAACACATTTTTACTATAGGACTTCTTTCTGGGTTGTCGCAGTCTAAGATCTATAGCATTTTTACTTTTCTGCTTTTGCAGTTGTATAAGGGTTTGTTTTTTGTGGTATGACTTGGTACCATTTTTGGGAGGCAAGATTAGCAGGAAACCACGGTTAGCGATTTTTTTTTACATTTCTGTCTTTGACATTAATTGTTATTGTGCAGATTGTGGCGGATGCAGAGATAACAATTGTGTTGTCTTTTATTTATTTGTTTTTTTTCACTAATGAAACATTAAGTAACAGATACAAATTAAGTTTTTTTTTCCCATAAAACCATTTAGGTCCTACAGTCAGCTTTAAATGTGGCATCTGAGGAGTCAAAGAACTGAACAGTAGAATCAATAAAAAGCAAAATTTTTGTGCAAGAGATTGATTAGATAAGCAAGTGTTATGGAATTCAATGTTCCGTCAATATGCTGTGAGGCTCCAAATCAGAGGTGGTTATGGCGGCCGCTGTGAGAAAGCAATGAAACACAGAGATCAGGCCTGTGTCTAGAAGCAATCTGTGTTTATTCTGTACATTGTCATTTCTTATACAAAAAATAGAAGGAGTATCAGTAGGTGTATCAGTAGGCGTATCAGTAGGCGTATCAGTGCAAAGGCTAGTGTTACAAAGTTCAATCTGTTATACTGAGGTCAAAGTACTAAGGTGGTGAATAATTGCGTTTTCTCAATAAACATGGCTTCTTTTGTTGGAATGTAGACTGACTGTCTAGTACCTTGATTCTTTATCACAATCTACTTTTTAATCACATGCCCTAGACAGCAGTTAATGATCGAAGCATTCCATTATCCTTTGATCATTGTAACGAGATTAACAAGATCTTGGAGACATGATGGACATTTAAGATTACACCTCTACTTAATGTAATTAAGTACTAACCTAAATGTACAAGCATTTATCAGAGCTTTTCATAGGACACAGAATAGAGTGTACAATTTAGGCCTAAAGCCTCCGGAAACGTATATCAAAGATACATACATATATAAATTAGTATGTTCATAACCCTCACACAAGTGTTCATCTAATCACTCCTTTTCTGGAAAAAAAAGACCTGCATGTGTGACAATCAAAGAGCAAGTATCGGTGCAGTGAAAACAAAGTCAAAAGTCTACATGACGCCCTCCCCTGGACTGATCTGCAGCCTTACAGAGGAGACAGGATAATTACAACTCCATCTTCTCTCCCTACTCCTCCTCCCTGTGCTCTGCATGGCTAAAATGACTGCTACAAGTTTCCAACATCCTGTTCCCACTTCAAGCTGCTTCATCTCTGGTCAGAACTAGGCTACTGCTGCAGGTTTGGTCTTGTTTGAAAGCTAAAGTTTCTCGCTCTATGCTGCACAGAGATAGAGCTGTTAGAATAGTGCTCACTTCCCTGCCCAAATGATGCTCAGGCTAAACTGTTGGATTGCTGGATCGTCTTTTTGAAAAATTTGTGCAGTTCTTATATGAAAATCTGTGTTACACAGCTGGTGTTCATCTACTGTGTCACTGGCTGATTAGACTTAGGGCTATTCCCAAAGTCCCTGGTTTTTAACCTTTAACATTTTTTTTAGAGGGATCAGGTCTTCACTTTAAGGCGCATTACCTTAGAAACAGTCTCGGTCATGAAGGTACTGGAGCATGGTACTGAGGGAACAGACTAGGACATAGTCAGTAAACAGGCCGAGGTCAGAACAGGCAGGATTCATGCATAAAAGTAAATGAGTAGGAGGTCAAGGCAGGTGATGTTCAGGCAAGGTATAATAAACTGGCTGAGGTCAGGACAGGCAGTGTTCAGGAAAGCTGGATTCTCAAGCAAAGCCCTTTACTGGAACACTAGGAACCTATTGCTCAGGCACCTTCCAGTGGGGAGAGTTGCATTAAATAACCAAACAAGGGCTGGACCTCAGAGTATGGTGCTGACAACAACCAAGGCAGAGGGGGGCTGAGAGGAGGCACTGCTGGTTGTGTCAGGCAGCCATTGCAATATGAATTTTACTGTATTGGACTATAAAACCCACAAGTACGCTTAACCCTTGGTTTGGATTGTGCCATCCATGCTGTTCATTCAGCTGTTAAGCACATTGATGGCTATGATGAGATGCAATGTTGCATCCTATCCATTAGTCTGTGTGTACTCTTTTCTGAACCACTAGACTGAATCCTTATGAATTCTGATATAGTCCTTGAAATGACCTTCATAGTAGGTTGGTGACTACAGCACATTTAAAGGCTCTGTAAACTTAAAGGTTCTTCTTTTTCTCATGCCTAGTCAAAAGCAATAAAACCAAATGAGTCCCACTTGTAAACTATGTAATATCTCATGCTGAAATGTATTCTTTATCAACAAACACCCTTCTCAAAAAATCTATACGCACAAACTGAATTGAAGGCTCGAAGAGTGCCGCACAATAAGGAAGAAAAGACTGTGCTGGTATGTGGAATTCTGTGCAATGAATTAAAGTATAACTCCTGTCAAAATATGAAACGTCACTTTACTTACTTACCTTGGGTCAATTGAAGTGAAAGATCACCATCAATTATAACTCCAAGACAATAGGCTTGCTGCCTAGTAGTTCTGATAGCATCATACACCGAGGTGAAAATATAAGTTTTAGTTGGATTAGTAGACAGTAGAAACACAAAAATTAAATTTTCAAAAAAATTATGAATCACATAGAGAGAAGACAAGATATTAGAGAGTTAAATGTTTTATAGTAGCACAGGGCTGATGTCTCAGGAAGAAGTGTATAACTGGAGGTCACCAGCATAGTGATGGTACTGAAAGCCAAAATGTTACGTCTGTTACAAGTAGTTTGCACAAAATTATGTGATCAGTAATGGAGAAATAGATGGTAGGGAAATAGTGACTGATTATAATATATATGAGTCTAAACAAACTACCAAAGGATATCAGGACTGTATAGCAAAGTACAGAGAACTATACGAACAAATGCGCCAGAAACGCTTGAACCAGACTAATCCCTCAAGCTGAGCAGCTGCCCTGAAAGGGGCGATTCCAAAATAGGAGAGAGTCTGGACACCGATCTGAGCCCAACTACTGACGACAACTACTCTGAACACTATGCTTAACTAGGACGAGGTAATAACCTCACTGGAGTCCTAACAACTTAATACTAGAACCTCAGAGTACTTAAATACAACACACTCTGACACAGAAAGTGGCCAGAATAGCAGCAGCATAACTAGCGCACTAAAGACTAAGGGCTCAGTCACACGGGCGTTTATTGCCGCGATTTGCGCATGCGCATGCGTCCGGCGATTTTTAAAAACCATTGCTTTGCAATGGTATCGGACACATGAGCGCTTTTTATGCGCTCGTCCGATAAATTAGAGAACAGAAATCGCAGATCGCACCTATCTGCGATCTGCGATTCCTGTTCTCTTCTTTATATGCGCTCAATGGGGCCGGCGGCAGCAGCGCCGACCCCATTGAGAACATATAGAAGACAAATCATTCTTCTCTGCCACAGCTGGAACAGCTGTGGCAGAGAAGAACGATGTTTGCCCATTGAATTCAATGGAGCGGCAATACAGCCGCTCCATTGAAAGCAATGGGCTGCCGGCGTGCGCGGGGTTAATTGTCGGGAAGGGGTTAAATATATAACCCCTTCCCTGCAATGCATCCTGAAAAGTGAAAAAATAAAAAAAAAGGATGTACTCACCTGCTCCCGGCAGCCTGAGATCCCCGCGGCCGTCCTGCAGTGGGTGTGTGACTCAGGCTTGCCCCTGATTGGCTCAGCCTGAGCCAATCAGAGGCTGATCTCAGTCACACCCATTCATGAATTCATGAATGGGTGTGACTGAGACTTGTCTCTGATTGCCCTCAACGCTGAGCCAATCAGGGGCAAGCCTGAGTCACACCCCCTTCACACCCACTGCAGGACGGCCGCGGGGATCTCCGGCTGCCAGGAGCAGGTAAGTACATACATTTTTTTTATTTTTTCACTTTTCAGGATGCATTGCAGGGAAGGGGTTATATATTTAACCCCTTCCCGAAAATTCATCCCACACTCGCCCACAGCGCTTGCATTCAATGGAGGCGGCTGTATTGCCGGCTCCATTGAATGCAATGCGCTGGACAGCTCCGGCCTGTTTCTAATGAAACGCGGCTAGGAGCAGATTTTCGGGCGATTTTTAGGCCGATTTTTCGGCGCCGGTCACGCGATTTGCGCATGCGCATCCGATGCGCAAATCGCGTAAAAAAACGCCCGTGTGACTAAGGCCTTAAAGGACCAGCTTATATACCATAAAAGTATAACTGATAGGCTGATTGGATTAAATGGCAATCCAGCCAGCCTATCAGCACTGGCACCAGAGGAAATTTTTTTTATTCCTTCAATGTCCAACACTGAATGGCACAGCACATGCGTTGTCCGGTGCATCACTGTTATGGATTACAGGAATGTGGATCCACTGGACCAACCCACAAGGCTGAGGCCTGTCCTAGAGATTGGCAGCTGACTCCTCAGATAGAGGGACTGTTGCCAGGAAATCAGAACAAACTCAGATTCAAGAATAAAAGCAGAACTGAAAAGGCATAGAAAAAACTCAGAACAAAGAGACGGACTACATACTCGTGGACAAACAGAGGCATGACTTACGCCAAACCTCTAAAACACTCACCAGCATACCCTCACGATCAACTTGATGGAATTGCTATAAAAGTACAAAGAATTAGTTTGTGAATTGGCCAAGTCACTTAAGCCACGAGCCTAACTTCAAGGGTCTTTGTTGTCTTGCGGTCCCTAATCTAACGAGACAACTAACCCCAGGATACCTGCCTGCAAGCGGGGTGATCACCCCGATAAGGGCGGCCCTGCGCTGGAACCTCAGATCTGACTATCTCTGATGGGGTAGCAAACATAGGAACAGGCAGCAGTCAGAGGAGCACACAGATGCAGGACAGAGCAAGGGCAAACCATAAACAGGAATGGCAACTGGCAGAAAATAAATGTACAAACAGATCAGATCTGTAAGAAGCCTCAGAATAGAAGGCCTGAAACAGACCCAACACAGACAGGCAGACAAGAAACAGATCAGACAGAACTCAGACTGCAAACACAGAACTCAGAGAGAGGGGCAGAACTGAGACAGAACAGAGTGACTGAAGAAAGCTGAGTGTCAGGAACTAACAAACACCAATTCTGAGACATCTAGGAAGTGAATCAGCTCCGCTTGAAAAGGGGAGTAAGGCCTAATTAACCCCACAGGTGAGTTGAGATCCAGAGAGCTGTCTAACCCTCTCATTGCTGGTTAACCCTCTCACTACTGGATGAAAGCAGACAGGGAGAAAAAAAAGGACGCTAGCAGCTGCCCGGAACCGCATGAGGGCGGCAGAAGACAAGCAGCGACCTTACAATCACATGGTCCGGAGTGACGTGCTTATGTCAACACGGACCCAAAGAGAACCAAAATGCCTTGGTGCAGCTAGAGCCCAGACAGTAATCTGCTGTTTGTCCAATTGGGGCTGTGTAGATGGAAAAGAGGAGATAACCTAGGATAAAACCCTGATAAACCCCAACCCTTTTTCCACTTTTTAACAAAAATGTATTAAAAAGTTGTCACAGCCCCGAATGTTTTCATTATTTCTTTGACATCCAATTCTCATTTTTGTGAGCTTTAACCCTTTCCAATCCAATTTGTATTCTGGTTTTCCTAGGGGGCTTACTCTTTTTCTGCTGTTATACAACAGCGCTATATGCAGGCTAAAGCCAGTACTGCATGAGGTGACACGTTGGATAGGCTCCGACAGCAGAGAGGCTGGCAATATACAGTAAGAGAACCCCGACGGATGTCTTCCAATATCGGAGCTGTACAGCCTTAAATCATAATGTCTTCAGAGGTCAGACTGTGGATTGGAAAGGGTTAAAATTTGACTTTAGTTACAGTATATGACATCCATTATATTGAAGATCATGTGAAATTTATTCACGGTAGAGCTGTACTGTCATTATTTTCAAACTGAAAAACTTTGGTTTAGTGCCAATTAGTTTGAACCAAACCAGAACTTCACCAATATCCCTGAAACAGGTATATAACTGTCTAGAAGCCATAAAAGCCCCGTATGACACTCTTAGGTTACTGAGGGATCTATTGAATTACTTTTGAGCTGTTTTTAAGGGAAAGTTAATGACGAAGAAGAAGGAAAGGAACAGGAAGAAGAAGAGGACGAAGAACTGTTTGCATGGGCTTATCGGAGGTCATGTGATTCTTCTTCCTTCTGTCATGTGATAGATGCCATTTTAGTGGGTTCAGAGGAGACAAACTGCCCAAGGTTTGCGTTCGCGCCACTATTCATGATAGAACATAACGTATCTAAATATTTTTACTTAGTTTATGATGATCTTTTTGAAGGTTACATTTCTGTATGGGCAAGTTTTTTCCTTTTTCTTTGCGTTAAAATCTATCCGAGAAATCTCCAGCATCTTCTATGTCATTACGTCTTGAAAGAAATTGGTTCACTTTTGGAAACTAAGCAATTTTGTGCCGGGTTATCCACATATTCTTCCTGCATTGCGTGTTATTATTGGACATATGCTGTATCTAGGGAAAGGATAAAAAAATTGTAATGTGTATTATTGATGAAAAGATTGCTTTTCTGACAAGTATTTAAAGCCTCAAAGATCTCTGTCTGAATGGTTTTCTTTCCTGCTATTAAAGAGTGTGATTTGCTGTTGTGTACCTCTCACTTCTCCTCAATGTCAATATTCCACAGCACAGTGTGAATGAGACGCCAAAGTTTATGTCTTCCATGGAAAATAATGGATAAAGGATAGGACAGTTTGGGTTGCAATGTATAGTTTTAAAATTGTCTATAACGCTGTAAATTGTATGTCAGTCTCGAGGACGTGTTTATAGCAGTGATGGCGTCTTGTGGCATGCATTGCATGACCTTCAGACAAGGTCACTGATGGGAAATTTTAAAGGACTTTATGGGAATTTGGTACGTAACGGTGTGTGGATATATTTATGACTTAATGTTGACATGTATTTATTAAACCCATTTAATTGCTCCATGAGGGAGTTCCGTGCCAAGTTGCAGTTGTGTTTTACAGAACAGAAACATCTTAGCATGTATTAGAGAAAATCATGCCAGGTGTTCTTGCATTGGGACGATATTTAAACTGCCTTCCCGACAAAATGAGAGCAATAAAAAAATACCTCGAATTATACAGTGGTTCTTAAAAGTTTGCGAATAATCATGAGCGAGCATACTCGCTAAGGGCAATTGCTCGAGCGAGCATTGCCCTTAGCGAGTACCTGCCCGCTCGAGAGAAAAGGTTCGGGTGCCAGCGGCGGGCGGGGAGCTGCGGGGAGATCTCTCTCTCCCTCTCTCTCCCCGGCTCCCCCCTGCTGACTGCCGCTACTCACCGTCACCGCTCCTCCGCACCGGCATCCGAACCTTTTTTCTCAAGCGGGCAGGTACTCGCTAAGGGCAATGCTCGCTCTAGCAATTGCCCTTAGCGAGTATGCTCGCTCATCTCTATTTGCGAACCCTTCAGAATCTTCCATATTTCTGCTTATATTTGACCTAAAACTACATTGAATTTCCACACAAGTCCTAAAAGAAGATCAAGAGAGACAAATGATACCAGCAAATTCTAAAGGAAAATGTCTGGACTTCTGTCCATGAGTTGAATCTCAAGAGAACGTTGGTCATGCAACAAGACAACGACCCTCAAGACATTCTACAAAAGAATGCTTAAAGAAGAATAAAATTAAAGTTTTGGAATGGCCAAGTCAAAGTCTTGACCCTAATCTTATAGAAATATTGTGGAAGGACCTGAAGCGAGACGTTCATGGGAGGAAACCCAACAACATGATTGAGTTGAAGTTGCTTTGTGCGGAGGAATGGGCCAAAATTCCTCCAGGCTGTAATCAACAATGTTAGATACAGTTATTGCTGCATAGGTGGTATACACCAGCCAGCAAAGGTTCACATACATTTGCCACTCACAGACATGTGAGATCAGATCGTTTAGGACCAGCCAACATAAATTGGTCCTGGGCTTAGAGCACCGCCGATACTGAAATTACGGAATGGGTTATCAGCTGTAAGTGACAGCTGATAACCCGGAGCAGAAGGCAAGAGGGGTTTTTAACCCTTTCTGCTTCCCCGATGCACAGTTCTCAATGAGCACTGTGTGGGGAAAGTGAAAGTAAAATGCACTTTCACTACGGGAGCCCAGGGATTCCCTGCTACGGCAAAGCTGGAGGGTCAAACTAGACCCTGGCAGCTCTGCAAGTGACTAATATCACTAAAGGGGTTGCTTTCCTCTGTAACTGGGGCTCCTGTGGACGCCCCAGCTACAGTAGGAAAATGTCAAATAAAAAAAAAAAGTGAATGTCCACCAGTGGTCTTACATGACGTCATGAGGGACATAGACAGTAAAAAACACAATTATATAAATAAGTAAAATAAAGTTCCAGGATAAAACAATAATATATACATAAGAAAGTAAATAACCCAAAACCGACACCAACCAAAAACGTTGCTATAAGCGCCTTGTAAACCAAAACCATACATATTATATATCAAAACGTCCAAACCAAATAGAAGAACCTATTACCCTACTTTATTTTAGTGTAAATATAAAAATAACTTTTAGAAAAACTATAAATGTAAAAAAAAAAATCATTTTTTTAACCTTTTACCCCCAATAAAACTAAAAAACGGGGAAAAAAAGTCAGTGAAAAAGATATAAAAAAAATAGTCCTATATTTCACGAGAAAAAACGAAGCAAAAACAATTTTGATGGCTAAAGGAAAAAAAATAGAGCAGTAAAACCGCCACATGGGTAAAATCCCTAAAAAGTGTCTGGCCCTTAAGGTACAAAACAACCTGGTCCTTAAGGGGTTAATAAATAAATGACCAAGTCTAATATTTTTTTACTTATTTGTTTGCTTTTGTTCTCTTTATCTACTTTTAGGACTTGTATAAAAATGTAATTTAGTTTTAATCCACTTGATACTTAGAAAAAAATATACTCCATCCTCTTGGGACTGAACAGAAGGTTCTGGTCAGTCCCAAGAGCGCGGAGTAAACTTTTCTCCTAACTATCAAGTGGATATTTACACTAACTCCTGGAATACATAGGGAGCTTTGTCTTACTCCTGACGTCTCACCGATACCTTCGGATTGTGGACAAAGACACCTTATTGTGTGAACATGGACCGGAGGTGCAGGTGGGATTTCCTTTTCCAGGGTTAACCCACCATGCACCAGGTAAGTGGTCTTTCATTCACCTTCTATTGTAGTAAAGTGAACTATACACGTGGTGCAATTCTGATATTATTGTTTGTTAATTTAGTTTTAAGTCAAACATAAGTAGAATTATGGAAAATTTTGAAGGGTTCACAAACTAAAGCACCACTGACAGTTGCCAAGCGATATGCCATTTTGTGCTTCTATTCAGCAGTTTTACAATTACAATTGATAGGTGACAACTAGTGATGAGTGAGTAGTGCCTTAGCCGAGTATCTCCCCGCTCGCCTCTAAAGATTCGGGGGCCAGCGGGGGGCGGGGAGAGCGGGGAGGAACGGAGTGGAGATCTCTCTCTCCTTCTCTCCCCCCCCCCCCCCCCGCTCCACCAGCTCCCCGCTGCAACTCACCTGTCACCCGCGCCGGCCCCCGAATCTTTAGAGACGAGCGGGGAGATACTCGAATAAGGCGCTACTCGCTCGAGTAATGTGCCTTACCGAGTATACTTGCTCATCTCTAGTGACAACCAAGGCTGGACTGGACCAGAAGATACTTGGGTGGGTAAAGGCTTATTTCAAAGGCACCCAACTACCAAGTGCCAATAATAATAATATTGCTTTATCTGATCAAGTGATGATAATGTCCCCCTAGGAAATAAACTTCACTTGATACAAATGTTGTTAGGGTTAGGGGGACACGAGTGTCAGTGAGGAAGCAGCAACTCAGATGGTACTTTATTTTATGACTAATGTGCCACCCCTCCCGTTCTCCTTACTTTTTACCCTTAAAGGTAATGCCTATTTTTATTCAAATTTAACCCCAGACTGGAGGTTGCAGCCCCTTCTTAGCCTTAAAGGCATGCTTTATCCCTGCAGTCCATGGCCACTTCCTTATGTACTTTACAGCCTTTCATATATACACATAGAGATCAGCTAGATTCTCCTCAGTATATATACATAGAGGTCACTTAGATTCTCCTCAGTATATATACATGGATCTGAGGTAGATTCTTCTCAGTATATATATATATATATATATATATATATATACAGAGGTGAGGTAGATTGTCCTCAGTATATGCACACAGAGGTCAGTATATGCACACAGAGGTCAGTTAGATTCTGCTTAGTATATACACATAGAGGAGCGTTAGATTGTTCTTGTTATACACAAATAGAGGTGAGGTAGATTCTCCTCAGTATATACACATAGAGGTGAGGTAGATTCTCCTCAGTATACAAATAATTTTCCTAGGCTTTACGGTTTCTGAGAAAAGAACTCTCTCATGTATCGCAGATTTTTACAGTTTTTTACGCTTATAATTTAATATTGAAGTGCTTTACTTTCCATATTAGGATGTAAAGAATGGTCGTAGCAGGAGTCACTTACTTTTGCACTAAGAATTATATAATCAAGTTGCGCCCCCTTTACTTTTCCTATTTAGCACCTAAACAATGGTTTTGCCAAATTTCAAGTTCTTACGACATCGGGAAGTTAGAGAGTTAGATTAGGTACATGACATAGGGGCTCACTTACCTTTGCACAGTGTCGTGTCCTGTGTTTGGTGCATCTCTCCAGGTTCCTAATCAGGGATAGTCAGGTCCCAGATGAAGACAATGGGGTTGTCCTTGTGGGACAATCACCCTGCTTTTAGACAAGGGTTCCCCACTTTCCCTGATTAGTAAGGAACAGGGGTCCTTCCATCTTAGCCTGGAGAGGTGCAATTGGTCATTGCAATTACTATAAGTGCAGTTGCTGTTTTATTAGGACACCATCTTGCTTCCGTGCTGAGCAGGGCCCTTCGACATAACAGTGCGCCGCATGGACGTAACAATAAGTATTTCAGTGTAGTGAATCTTTGAAAAGTTAGTTTTGATGGATGCCAAATGAATGAATGTATTTTCTCTTTAAGGCCCGGTAATGAGAAGTTGGGTTTTTTAAAAGAGGTTACATCATCAATTTCTACTCAAAAGTTTGTATGTAGCGTCTGGAACAGAGAATAGTTGACTTTCGAAATGTTAAGGTTACATCGTCTTACATCAGGAACACGGAATGGTTTTGAATGAGGTTGGATGAATGTAAAGTATTAAAATAACATTTAAATATTCCTCACTTTCACCGTCCCAGTCCTTTAACCTTAAGAATCATTTGTCGAGGGAGTTGGAGAACTTTTATACTAGTATGTCAAAGGCTCAGAAGATGATATCAGCAGTGAGTGATCCAGGTAACAGGGAACCGTCTGTGACAGCTTAACGTTAATTCATTAGAACAGACTCTTTGGACAAAAAAACGGTTTTCAGAAAATGTTACAGTTTCGTGATGATGTTGGATCTCTGGAATGTCTTGAAGGATATGTCCATCTCTTAGGGCCATTTTACAGTCTACATTTACAATAAACTTATATAAAAAGATGTACAATTTTGTAAATACATGGGCGCTAGAGATGAGCAAGCATACTCGCTAAGGGCAATTGCTCGAGCGAGCATTGCCCTTAGCGAGTACCTGCCCGCTCGAGAGAAAAGGTTCGGCTGCCGGCACGGGTGACAGGTGAGTTGCGGCAGTGAGCAGGGGGAGCGGGGAAGGGGGGGGGGAGGAAAGAGAGATCTCCCCTTCGTTCCTCCCTGCTCTCCCCCGCCGCCGGCAGCCGAACCTTTTCTCTCGAGCGCAGGTACTCGCTAAGGGCAATGCTCGCTCGAGCAATTGCCCTTAGCGAGTATGCTCGCTCATTACTAATGGGCGCACATTTATTTTTTTTGCCACAAATCAATTTAGACAAATTTACTATTGATTTGAGCCAAAAATAACAAATGTTTCGCCTCTTAGTCCACTTTTCAAAAGGGTCTAAAAAAAAAGAGGCGGGCTTTGAATGATGTTTTTAGATATTTAAGAATTTTTATAAATTTTTTTAAACATTTCCAAAAATTGCTGCAATTTGTCACATGGGGGGGTGTACAAAGAGACTGAATGGGACCACTGAGACCCTCACCAATTCTAAGGATGGGGGTCCAGTTTGTCTCTTAGTGAATAATAATAATCTTAATTTATATAGCGCCACATGTTCCACAGCGCTTACAAAACAGGGGAGAACAGAAAAAAAATGCAAAAACCATGGTTACATGTAGTACTCAGTTGATGGAGACAACTGCCCCAACCAGCTTACATATTACAGATAATGGGGTGATACAGAAGGTAAAGGGACTGGAGATGTGCACGATATGGTGAGGTGGAGAGTGTGGGATGCTATACACATTGACAGTGGTCAGACTTAAGCCATGTGGGGACAAAGTCGGTATGGCTACCAGGGGCGGTTGTTTGCGGCTAGCAGGGATTGCTGTCGGTAGGACAGGGAGCATGTTATCAGGCGGAGTACAGAGGGATGTGGTTTAGGGAATATGGTATGCCTCCCTGAAGAGGTGCATTTTTAGAGCATGCCTGAAGTTTTGTGCGTCAGGGATTGCCCAGATAGTTTTGGGTAGTGCATTCCAGAGGACTGGTGCTGCTCTGGAAAAGTCTTTGAGGCAGGAATGAGAGGTTCGAATTAAAAGGGCACTTAATTTTATTTAGTTGGCGAAGCGGAGGGCCCGGGCGGGGTGGTGGATTGAGATGAGGGAGGCAATGTAGGGTGGCATGGTGCTGTGGAGAGCTTTGTGGATGAGGATGGTGACTTTGAATTGGATTCTTTATTTGATAGGCAGCCAGTGCACTGACTGGCACAGGGCATAGGCGTCCGAGTAGTGGCTGGACAGGAAGATTAACCTGGCTGCTGCATTCAGGATGCATTGGAGAGGGGAGAGTCTGGTGCGGGAGAGGCTGATAGAATGGAGGTTGCACAGGTGCACTGATGCTCCATTCACTTCAATGACAGCGCCAGAGATTGCCCTTGAACTCAGTAATCTCGGTGCTGTATTAAAGTCAAGAGAGCTGTGGTGTTCCGGGGTGACCTCCACTCCCCTCCATTTGGGAGGGCCAGAGGCCAGTGGTTTGACCCCCACTGATCATGAAGTTATTCCCTATCCTGTCTTGCGAGTTTCATGCAAGTACAATGCATTTTTAATGCAGGTTAATATGGGAACCTCATGAAAAAAAAGAACCAGAAAGTACGGAACAGAAAAATTTGTGACAAAAAATGCATGAAAAACACGCGTGAGAAAGGCATGAAAATAGCCTGAAAATCACAGGAAAAACAGTCAGTTTTTCACTGACCAAAATCGCGCTCGCCTGTTTGTATACAGCCTGTCTAACATGGGGGGGGTCAAACTTATTTTCACCGTGGTCCACATCAGCATTCTGGTTGCCTTCAAACAGGTGTTTGTAAGGGCTACTTGAAACGAGCGTATTTGTGCCGTGCATTGCGAGTAAAACTAGCGCGCAAAATACGCAATGGGATGTGCAATATGCTGCGCAATTCCTTGAAAGAAAGAACATATCTGGACCTCATTAGGCTGCCTGCACACGAACGGATTTGCATTGCAGAATCCGCTGTCGGTGTCCAAATACCATTCATAGAATTCTATGGAAAATCGCATCATGCCCTATTTTGGTGCAGATTCCGCACAGACGGCTTCCTTTGAAGTCAATAGGAGCTGTCCGAACCGCGGCACCTCTACAATTAACATTACGGACAGATCACCTAGCGACGACGCAGGCAAGATAAACATTTGAAGAAAAAAATCTGTACTGTGCACGTCTGACAGCGGCTCGCCGCAGCCATCTGCGATACGGAAAGAGAAGGCAGTACACAGGTACGCAGGGTCACCGGCCGCGGTCAGGGCGGATTCCGTTGTGGATTCCCACATGTTGCATCTAACCCGTTCGTGTGCAGGCGGCCTTAGGCTTAATAGCCTTTTGAATCAGGGCAGGGCGGTGTCGCACGCACATATGAACAGGCCCTACGTGCGCAAAAACGTACAGTTCCCTGAATCGATACCAATGAGGCAAATCAGCCCAATTCACTGTGCAAATACGTTGCGCTGAAATTGCGCCGTCCATCTGAAGGAGCTCTGAATCTCTGAAAACGCTATGACCAAAACTGCCTCCGCCGCTGTGAATGAGGCCTAGAAGTAAGAACCCCTAACACGACTGTGGCGCTCTCTGCACTATGATGGGGTTTCTCCCCTTCTGCCTCTCTAGCACTGAGCGTCCTGCCTTAGATGGTGGCTAGGACGCCCGAAGAGGGGTCGGAGCTGAGCCACCACCTGTTAGCTGCTGAACAGCGTGGTGTGGAGGTGTGCGGCGACTCAGAATCCAAGATGGCCCCCTGCTTCCTGTGCTGAGGCCGCCCCCTCTAGCAAGCGCTGGTTATGTCCTCTGAGAAAGTGAGGAGCCATCTGGACCTCATCACGGGTCACATAAAGTGAGGACCCTTGAATTTGGCACACGTGGTCTAACAGAAAAACTGCCTTTGTTGCCCATAGCAACCAATCACAGCTCAGCTTTCATTTTGTATTCTGCTGAGGTAAAATGAAAGCTGCGTTGTGATTTGTTGCTATGGGCAACAAAGACAGTTTAGCGGTTCTATAAATCTGCCCCATGATCCTCTCTGTCACTTGCGTACTAACAACCCACAATGCTCGGCCTACAATGTCCGCGCTGCATAGACAGAACGCGGCGACAATTATGTGGTAACAGAGGGAAGATCCGCTCTTGTGAGACTTTAGGGGCCATATAATGCGGTTGTAAATAATATCTGCCTGCGTTCTCCTCACCTCTGAGGGTGTCTTTGGCGCACGTGTGGATAGAGCTGTACGGTTTGTATCTGCCGGATGTGAAATGAACCTGGTAGTCGTTAGTGGAGCCGCCATGTCTTGTAGATTTCACTTTCCATTACCATTTCTCCCGCTTCTCCCATTCACTAGTAATAAATCACTCTCCCGCGCCTCGCGCCGGCCGGGCTGCGTGCGACACGTCAAAAGCGGGACTGACACAGACTGACATCTTTTATTACCAGGAGTAGAAAATGGACAAAGCGTCCGTCCCCCATCCTTGTGGCTTTAGTGCGCCGTACGTGCCGCCGTAGCTAAAATACTGCAAAGTGTTTAACGCCATTTCGTGGTGATGAGTTTGGGGGTCTCGGTTGTGTTCAAAATACTAGGGGATGTGGACAGAAGGGTACACTGAGCGGCCACTTTATTAGAGACACCGTCCCTGCCACGATTCTGTGTATGGAAATACAGAGCCAGCCAGACTAGCAGTTCCATGTACGTTTTTATGGATGCGTTAAAAAATTGCGTAAAGCACATGCGTTTTAAGCATTTGTTCGTGTTTTAAAATCATATGGGGGGGCGTATGTTTTGATCCATTTTTTTTTTTAAATAGGAAAAACAAATACGTTTTTCACTGCAAACTCTTTTTTTTCAAACATTTTTTTTGCCCCGATCCCTCACGCAAAATCTTCATCCGCGAAAAGATTGGACCTGCTCTATCTTTGTCCATGTTACACAGAAAGCTGCCATAGACGTCTATGGCAGCTCCAAAAAAAAAGAGAGGGGAGGGAGTTACCCTGCGGACAACGGAGGGGGGAGAAGACAGCTCGCCATAATTAGGCATTTAATTGAGCGGGTGAACTGGCATTTCAATCATCTGTTGGCACGGACGTATCAGCTGCTTCTTACCATCTCCCAACCTCGTTCATGTGAAAATACGCATACGCTCGTCTGAATAATTCCTAAAATAGCCAAAATTGTATTACATTTTCATGCAGATTGCATCTGATTGCGAATGGGATGCGATTTTTTTTTTGTTCCCCTACAAATTTATGGCCAGTTCTTAAGCGAGAATCGCCCAAAAGTAGAACATGCAGCCTTGTGTGGCGCAGAGTTAAGGCAGCAGAAATGTAGTCCTAAGCTCTTGCTCACGACGTGAAGGTTGTGGGTTCATCCCCATGTGGTTCAGGTAGCCGGCTCAAGGTTGACTCATCCTTCGGAGGTTGGTAAAATGAGTAGCCAGGTTGGTTGGGGTAAAATGATGACTGGTAAAGGCAATGGCAAACCACCCCACCAAAACAGTCTGCCTAGAAAATGTCAGTATGGGATGTTACCCAAGGAGTCAGTCATGACTCAGTGCCTGCACCAAGGGACTTTGCCTTACCTAGAACATGCAGCAATTTCTCTATCTTAGGCCGGACTCAGGCGAGCTAGTCATAATCACGGCCATATAACGGGACAAAACCAAACCACTGATATCAATGGATTTCAGTGGTTTAGTTTTGACTAGCGGAATTAGATAGGGCCAGCCCTAGGCAGCACCTATCTTCCAGACTCTTTTTTCAAACTTCTGCGAAGGGTAAGGGATTCCCCTTGTTCAGGCGCAACTGCGTTCCGTTATTGCGTTACTGCATTAGAAAGTCCCATTGACAATCGAGTTAAAAAAAACACAGTGATATCGCAACGTTAAAAAAATGCAAGTAGGTAGGAGCCCTAAGGGGTCCTTCAAATGAGCGTATTTTTGCACGTATTGGCTCACGAAAAAATCCCGCTCACAAAACAAGGAGAATAGAACCCATTCTCATTCCTTTTCTTTTTTGTGCGCGTGGTTCTCGTGGGCGCAAAAAATAGGACTTTCTCTATTTTGTGCGCATTTGTTGCCCAAAGAGCCCCATAGAGGTCTATGAGAGGTGTGCACACATAAGAACCCTTGCATACCTGCAAACACAAGCATTTCGCTTAATAGCCATTTAAATCAGGGCAGGGCGAATCTCTCGCCCATGTGAAGTGTCAGCGCCTGTGCAAATACGTGCAGTATAAAGTACACCCGTTCTATGTGCAAAGAAGTTGCACAGGAGTGAACGTATTCTGTGTCTCTGCCCTTAGAATGGGAGAATCCAGTGATCTGAGCAACTTCCAATGAGGTTCGGTCATCGGTGCTAGACTAACCGTGGCCGGGATGTCACTGCCAACCTTGTGGGGTTGTAACAGTGAGGCGAGTACACTGAGAATGGTGAGACCAAAGGGGGTCCAACGCACTACTAGATGAGGTCTCTAATAAAGTGGCCAGTCAGTGTATGCTGCAAACAGCTCGAAGGGTAAATTGACCTTTAGCTCTGTATAAAAGGTAACATACATCTGTGGCCACATGTATGACAGCTTTATTCCAATTACGATTTATAGCAGGGCGCAATTCCGCTCAGGGTGATTTCTGTTATGAGCCGCCAAGTTTTTTAAAGGTTGAATTTATTCAGGTAATGTAACGGTCCGTACATAAATTATTCTGAAGACCGAAAGCTTCAAACTGTATTTGCTACAATATGTCAAGGCTTTCAGATTTTAGGGAAAGTAGAAGTGTTATAGCGGTTGTTGCTGATGATAATTTTAACGGTTAGAAGATCATTGTGGACGTTTCATAACCAGTTAGGATCTTTCACACATCGTTTTTTATGGCGTCTTCTCTACTTTGTGAAAAAAATGCCATAAATTTCCTACAGTTTTTTTATAAGCTTTTTTATGGTTTTCATTTTTTTGTACACACATTTTTTCAGACGTTTTTCGCCTATCTAGAAGTCTATGGGGTAAACACTGGAAATAATCGCCAACCTTAGAGCATGCTGACTTTTGATTTAAGAAATGCCATGGAATGAAAAAAAGTGCACCTAATGTGATAAAACAAAACACCATAGAAAATGCAATTTCCTAAAAACACAATGTGTAAAACCAACCTTAGGGCTCAGTCACACAGGCGCCGATCTGCCCGTGTTTCAGGATGGGAAGACGGCCGCGCCGCATGTCGGACGAATCTCTGCATGACCGCCTCCATTGCCAGCCCTGAATTCTTTTTCTGGCAGGTGCGGAGATTCATCCGCACTGCTGGCTTTATGTCCTGAAACACGGGTGGATCGGCGCCTGTGTGACTGAGCCCTTGGGGGATATGTTCACACATTGAGGATCTACAACAAATCCACACCAAATCAGCACTAAGTGACACCTATTTGTACATGGATTTTGGAGTAGATTCGTCGCAGGTTTCACCCGGATCAGTTGAAGAAATAAAATCCATAGTGAAAATGATTCTATTTGAAAATGAAGAAATATTGTATTTGGTTTTCGACTAAAATTAATCCTCCTCCCCTGTTGTGAACGTGCACTCACTGGCTTTCCACTGAGGTATTACCGTGGGCTGTATGACAGTGTCGGAGAAGGTGGAGGAAGACAGAGAGCAGACAAAGCATTACTGTTACAGAGGGCTGTAATTCACTTTGGGTGAATTTTCTACTCTTCGCAGTGAGGGGGAATGGGACCAGCAGCTACTCAGAGAGAGCATGAGAGATAGCTGTGTAGTATTGAGTGGGCGTGGTTTTGCTACACAGCCTCTGAAATTGGAAACAGGAGGGAAGCTGAGCTTATGTACATATTCATGAGAGAGATCAGCTGATCAGTGCTGGGAATGCCCCCCAGCCAGAAACTCGAATGTAAGAGAGGTTGCAAACCAAGTATGAGGCTTTCCGAATGCATAAGAAGGAATACGCAATGCAAAAATAACAGATAAGTTCATCATTTTTTCTGCAGGGACTTCGTGAGATGTATGCATTGATTTTTCGTGCACAAAGGTTTCCTTAGCCTTTACAATCCACAGAGCAAATCAATATACACTGTGAATTCTCTCCACAGTGTGTGGATGGCATTTCTTAAAATCTCATCTCTACCGCTTGTACTGTAAATGTTGCAGATTTTCCACAGCAAAACCATCTGTGGAAAAGCCACAGAACTTCCGACCTTCGTGAACAGCATTTTTTCTGGCTTCTAAAAAACTGCCATGAATTTCAGCAGTGTTTTTTTTAGTCTCACATTTTTTTCATCCGTTTTTTTTCACTGCAGCGTTTTTCCACTTTCTGTTTCGACAGTCTGCTGCACTGTTCTCGATCCTATACATACAATGGCTCTGCTGAAAATCCTTCAGATTGCATTAAAAGTCAGCAGAATTCATTCGAATGAACTGAGATTGAAAACAAATCTGTTATGTCTGAAAGGATATCATGGGAAGGGATGTCATGACCTACGTGTGAACAGGGTCTTACGTAATGCAATCCCTAAGTGTGCCTTCACGTGGAGTACAATTCGATGCCACAAATCCTGTCTGGATGCGGATTTGCAGTGGATTTACTGTGAGATTACTGTGGATTATACCTTTTGTAAAGGTCGAAATCCACAGCAATTCCACAGCAAATCCACATGTAAGGCAGACGGATTTAGAGGCAGATTTGTTTGTGTCCTAATATGAAAGCCTGCGTAAGGCACCCTACAAGATCAGCAAGAATATTGGTGTTGTTCGGTGCACTAAGACGTCTGTGTCACACCTGAATAGCACAATGATGTGTTTGTATATGCTAACAACTTCTATGAAGAATCACAATCCTTTTATTCCCAATAGTTACCTATTTCCTTTCCATTATTCATATCACACCAACATATTTTGTAACAGATTTTGATCGCAAATCCCTGTCTGCCTTGAGACTCATAATTAGAGATGAGCGAGCATACTCGCTAAGGACAATTACTCGATCGAGTATTGTGCTTAGCAAGTATCTCCCCGCTCAGAAGAAAAGGTTCGGCTGCCGGCGCAGGTGAGAGGTGAGTTGCGGCCATGAGCAAGGGGGAGAGAGAGAGATCTCCCCTCCGTTCCTCCCCGCTCTCCCCCACCGCTCCCCGCCCGCCACCGGCAGCTGAATCTTTGCTCCCGAGGGGGCAGGTACTCGCTAAGGGCAATGCTCGATCGAGCAATTGTCCTTAGCAAGTATGCTCACTCATCTTTACTCATAATCCAATCTCCTTAAACAAGACACCCACATTGGGGCTTGTTTATCAAGGCCTGGATGCTAGAATTCGGTCATCCAAATGCCAAAACGGCAACTTTTCGAGCATTTGCGCCATGCCCCACCATTTTTTCAAAAGGTAGGCAGACCCCAGCTTTAGCAGAAACAGCCAAAAGTGGCCCAAAACATTTACTATATTGTATATAAGAAACTGGTGTAGATTATAGCAAAATCCTATTCGAATGTAGAGCTGGCATAGGTTTTTATCAGGCACAAGGAAGTGCCACCAGATGAGACACGTGTATTAACAAGCTTGCGCCTCTTAGTACACTTGTTGCTCGTAGTCTAGCGCAGTGTGGCCAACTTCATAGAAGTCAATTGAAAAGGTTTGCTGACCTTTAAAATAAACTTGCCTCTGGGTAGTGGAGCGTTTCCAGTAGGCATTGGTTAGTACCTACCAAAAGTGGTCCAAGGAAGGACAATCAATGAACTGGATGGGTTTGTGTGGTTCACTTCCCTGGAGAAGACAATTAATAGCCATTATTCACTTTTTTACCATGCCTCTACTTTAGCGCCGTTGACTTGCTCCATACGGAAACAGAAAATTATGATGTCATGTTCATCACTTACATGAACGCTGCAGCCAATCGCTGGCCTCAGTGGGACCGAATGTTCATATCGGCGTTCGGAACCAGAAGTGTAATAGACTACTTCACTCCCATTGAAACCAATGTGAGTGATGCCTCATATTACATATTCTGGCCCTGACCAACGATGCAGACATCTGGCCCGCTGCACTGAGAATGGGCTGGAGGATCAGCTGATCACCGCCGATCTACTATTGATGACCTATCCTGAGGAAAAAAGTGAGAAAACCCCTTTAACCACTTACATAGTAGTTACTAGTATGTGACAAGCAGCAGCATACATAGAATAGAAGGGGCCCAGTAACATGGATCAAAAATGATGAGCCTCAAGTTATAGCTTCCATTTTGCCACTAGGGCTCCACAAGACCTCTGAAGTGTCCTGTAGTATCTGCATCAAGACGCTAGAAACAGATCCTTTAAGTCCTGTAAGTTGTGAGGTGCGGCCTCCATGGATCAGGCTGGTTTTTCTTGATCGGATTGAGATCTGGGGAACCTGGAGGCCAGGTCATCATCTCGATCTTCAAGTTCCTGAACCATTTTTGCAGTCTGGCCAGGTGAACTTGTCTGTATGATGTTATGGTCAGTTGTACATGTCACATCTAAATGATGCCAGGACCCAAATACCCAGCAGAACATTGTCCATCACACTGCCTCCGTTAACTTGTCTTATTCACATACTGCACCCCAGTGCCATCTTTTTCCCAGGTAAGTTACCCAGTTCATTGATTGTCCTTCCAAGGACCACTTTTGGTAGGTACTAACCAATGTCTACTGAGAATGCTCCACAAGACCTGCCGTTTTGGAGATGCTCTGACTTAGTCGTCTAGACATCACAATTTGGCCCTTATGAGTTGTTCAGATCCTTACACATTTCTGTTTTTCCTGCCTTCAACTCGTCAACTTCAAGGACTGACTGATCACCTGCTGTCTCATATATCCCACCCCTGGCAGGTGGTCAAGATACCCCTCCACTTGTCAGTGGTTTTAATACTAAAGCTTTATATGGCTTAGAAGTCGACCAGTGACTTTTTAGTGACAGATGATATAACTACTTGGAAATATCCCCTTAGATGCATACTGTGAATTACAACCGAGGAAGCACAACTGAGATTTCTCTTCTGCTTCATGAACCTTGAAATAGTAAATCCTGATCATGTCTGTTAGTTTAGGTTATAAACTATGATTGAGCAAAGGAATTCCTGTGTCCCCGAGGTAAAGGGCTTATATAAAGGCTGGAAGGCTACGAGTAGGATGGATCATGTCTTATTAGCATCTCACATGTCCTAAACCATGCTAAATAAGATGCAGACCCTTGGAGGGGTCAGCCATAGTTTGCGATGAGAACTGCAAGCTATTTGATATACAGGTTATGCCTGCAACTACAAGTGCAGCTCCCGTTAATTTCAATAAGAGCTCCGCCTGCAATTTCAAGCAGCAGCCACTACACTGGGGTCGGAGCAGCACTTCCACTCCGACCCCAGTGTATCCTGGTGGCGTTGCTTGGATAACCTATTTATAGGACTACTACTCATCCACCCTGTAGCTCCGGTTCGGTGGTGCAATGCAGACTCAGCAGTGGATGCCGCAGCCAGACCAGTGCTTCAGGCGGGGAGAGTGTAAAGCCTATAGGGATGCTGCCTGGCCAGAGGCCATGGGGGGCTGCTATTGGCTTATGGCCGGAGAGATTCCCTTGGACTAGTATAGAAGTCACTATTGCTACTGGGACCAATATAGGGGCACTGCTATTACTGGGGCCACAATGGCGGCCACTGTTATCATTGGGTGCATGATGGGGGACACTGTTACTACTGGAGCCACTATGGGGCCCACTGTTATTACTGGGGCTACTATGGGAGTCAATATTACTACTGGGGCCACAATGGCAGTTACTGTTACCATTGGCGAATGATGGGGGACACTGTTACTACTAGGGCCACTAAGGGGGACACTATAATTACTGGAGCCACTATGGGGGTCACTTACTACTGCGGCCACAATAGGGGTTACTATTACTACTGCGACTGCATATTTGCACAATGAAATATCACTTACGGGGGGCGGAGCCTGGCCGCGGACTGTGATGGACGCATGAGAGCAGCGCTCCGTCACTAAGCACGACTCCCGGCTCCATACAGCGGCAATAATAAGAAAAAATGGGTAAAATCACAAGAGAGAAGGGTGGTGAACAGCAGGGGACACCTCGTCCTGCTCGCAGTCAGACGGACATGCAGCGGTTTTTAAAAGAACGGAGCTCCCGCTCCCCGCACGGAGCGGGCAAGATGGCGCCGGCAGCGGCTGCAGCGCTGGCTTCAGCTTCGGCAAGAGAGAGAGAAAGCTCATCAGAAGGTGAAGAGGACGAGCCCTTGTCCAAAGGCTTTATGAAAGACCTTCTACTCAGAACAATCAAGCCAGTAATGGCTGAACTACAAGAAATAAAGGAAGAGGTGAGGAGCATGGGGAGGAGGGTGGAGGAACTAGAGAGCTCAGCCACCTCCATAACTACACACTCAGGCGAGCTAGCTACAATAGTCAAGGAACAGCACCTGCACATTAATAGACTGCTTCTTACACAAGAGGACATGGAGAACAGGAGCAGGCGCAAAAATATACGCATAAAAGGCCTGCCGGAGTCGTGGGCGCAGGATACCCTGGGAAAGATTGCCCGAGAAATCTTCACAGACCTACTGGGGGGGGAAAGAGCGTCCTCCATAACCATAGAGAGGATCCATAGAGCTCTAAGGCCACAACCCACAGCTAATGACCCCCCCAGAGATATCTTATGCAGACTCCTGGCCTTCCCAGACACAGCAGCAATATTAAACGCCGCTAGAAGCGCCAGGAATCTAACATACGAGGGAGAATCGATCCAACTGTTCCAGGACCTTTCGCCCTCGACACTGGCGAAGCGTAGAATGCTCAAACCCTTATTGGAAGCCCTCAAAGCCAAAAATATCCGTTATGCATGGCTGTTCCCGTTCGGACTGGGCGTTACATACAAGGGGAAGAGACTAAATATTCGCACTCCAGAAGACCTCCATAATAATTGGAAACATCTAGACTTGGATCCAATTGAGCTACCTAACTGGCTCCCACTACCGGAATTCCCTAGTCTCCCACCTCTCCCCACCCCAGAGCAATGGCGTACAGTTAACCACACCAAATCTCCCAGAGGAAAACAAAAAAAGAAGAACAGAGATGACAACACCCCTGATGATACTTGAAATAAAAAGGACATAACACAATTGCCTTTCCAATATGGATACAATCCTTTTCTGGACACTCCAAACCCGTTTTTTCTCCCTTGTTCCAGCAGGATGTCAAGAAGTCCACCCGTTGGACCACCTACCCACCTAGAAATGGAGACCGACCGTGCCTTCCCGACCAGGCAACTTCGTTTTATTTTCTTTTAGACTTTTTCGTTACCTTAAAGTTACTTAAACTCCAGCTTAAGCTTATTATTCCATCGTTACCAACCGCCCCGATCAGACGGCTAGACCTATCCGGGCGTCAGATTCTAGTCGTCCCTCTGAAAAGAGGACTGTGTTTTGGACTCAACGTGCATCAACCACCTTCTACTCACGTGGTCCATACCATTTGTTTGTTTTCTAGTGTTGTTTGTCTCCCCCTACCCCCCCTACCTCCTCTTTTTTACCTCTTGTTATTACCCTTACCAAAACCTAAACCGCCCCCCATTTATCTAACCTGACCTTCTGACAAACTTATCTACGCAGATACGCAGACCGTAACCTCAGAAGAACAGAAGAAAGCGGAGAACCACCAACCTTTATCAAATCTCAACACCATAGAGGTTGCCCAGTCTAGACTGCCCACACGCCTACCCGTACAACCACTCTAACAAGGGCCCAAGAACAGCATCAGACCGGGAAACATGGAAACGGTAAGATTCACATCTTTTAATGTCCGGGGTCTTAATACACCAAAGAAAAGATATAGTGTCTCACAACTAGTCAAGAAGTACCAATCTAAGGTGCTCCTACTACAAGAAACACATTATAAAGCAAATAGCTGTCCCAAACTCCCGGGGCGTCAGTTTAGTCAGAGCTATCATAATACCCACCCGACTTCCGCCTCCAAGGGGGTCTCAATTCTCCTGCATAGATCTCTGTCTTTCCATCTTAAAGCTAAATATTCGGACGAATTAGGCAGAACACTATTCATTAAAGGCACTTCAAATAATGTTAAATTAACAATAGCTAATTTATATGCGCCAAACGCTAATCAAGTCAATTGGTTGATAGACCAGCTAAATATTTTGAAGGAGTTCGCAGAAGGACTGATAATTTTAGGAGGAGATCTAAATACAGTTCTAAACCCTTTAGCAGACTCCTCAACTGGTCGCTCCTGGACCCCCCAAAAACAAATTCAAAAACTAAATAAAACTCTGACGGACATGGGCCTGGTAGATACATGGCGAGCCCTCAACCCGTCCCAGAGAGATTATTCCTTCTTCTCCCAAATACATTCCTCATATCATAGGATTGATTACCTCTTCGTATCCCAGAAACTGGTAACAAAAATTAAAAAAGCACAGATGGATACCATTACAGTATCTGATCATGCACCTGTCCATACGGACATCAAATTTGAGGGAGAGGGCCCTGGGGAATGGAGCTGGAAGTTGAATACCTCTCTCTTGGACTCAGAGAAGAATAAAAAGCAACTGACCAAACAGTTGTCTGAATTTTTCCGATTAAATGACACGGGCGATCTGAAATTCCCGGTTGTGTGGGAAACACATAAGGCCTATATAAGAGGCCTTTTTATAGCGTTAGGTTCCAGAACCAAAAAACAGCTACAGACTGAAATAGATACCATCCTATCTAAAATAGCAAAACTGGAACAAATTGCAAAGCTTTCACAAGCGTCAGATAAACAAAAAGATTTACTGGAACTCAGACGCGAACTTAAAAATCTTCTGGAAGCTAGACACAATAAAAAACACCTTCACCTTAAACACATGACATATGCACATGGTAATAGAGGAAGCAAGCTTCTCACAGCTTTAATTAAGAAAACAAAATCAAGGAATGCCATAGCCACAATTAAAGACCATAAAGGTAATCCGACATCCTCATCTCAAGAAATTGCTAAAAACTTCCAACGTTATTATGAAAATTTATATAACCTTAAAAAACAAAACCCTTTTAAAAACCAAATAGAGAGAGAGAAGCATATCGACCAATTTTTGAACTCTGTAAACCTTCCAAAATTAGAAGAAGAGGCATCCAACTCCCTCTTAGCCCCTATAACCACACAAGAAATAGAAGAGATCGTGATGCAATCTCCCGCGGGGAAAAGTCCGGGGCCGGATGGCCTCCCAAGCACCTATTACAAAGTCTTCAGAGAAACACTAATCCCAAAATTAAAAAGTCTCTTTGATGCACTGTTGGCCGGAGAAACACTAACGAAACAAGCGCAAGAAGCGCACATAACGCTTATATATAAAGAAAACAAGGATCCGGAACTCTGTAGCAGTTACAGACCGATATCTTTGATTAATGTAGACGCTAAACTCTGGGCGAAATTGCTTGCAAAGAGACTGGAGAATCTGATTCCCTCCCTTGTAAATAAGGAACAAACAGGTTTTGTTAAAGGCAGGGAGGGCAAAAACAATTGTTATAGACTCCTCCACGCCACAAAATACGCACAAACTAAGAAAATCCCCTTAGTTTTGATTAGCACCGACGCCGAGAAGGCATTTGATAGGGTGGACTGGACTTACATTAAAAAAACACTAACTCATTTTAATCTCCCTCCAACATTTATCTCAGCGATTTTCTCATTATATCAGGAACCACACGCCAGATTAAAAATTAATAATATATTATCACCACCATTTAATATTAGAAACGGAACTCGTCAGGGATGCCCCCTTTCCCCAACCCTCTTTGTACTCTCAATGGAACCCCTTCTACAGGGGGTGAGACTAAACCCCAATATAAAAGGACTAAAAACAAGCTCCGAGGAAATGCACGCAGCAGCCTTCGCAGATGACGTGATGTTTGTCATCTCCGACCCAGAAAAGAGCATCCCACACCTACTAAATTTTTTAGAAGAGTATAGCAAGATCTCTAACTTCAAAATCAACTTTACTAAATCCACTATTTTAAACATTACTCTCCCACCAAGTAAATTTGAGGGATTGAGCACAGGCTCACCCTTTAAATGGTCCAACTCCTCAGTGGAATATTTAGGGATAATTATAACAAAAGAGGTGGAAAATATCTACAAACATAATTTCATTCCCCTGTTAGCACAAGTTAAACACCTTCTCAATAAGTATGACATGCCGTTCATATCATGGTTCGGCAGGAAAAATGTGCTAAACTCATATGTACTTCCTACGATCTTATATAAAATTAGAATGCTCCCAGTTGCGCTCCCACCAGCCTTCTTCAAAATTTTACGCTCAGCCTTTTCTGGTTACGTTTGGAGACAGAAGAGGCCACGTTTGGCTTACAGCCTTATGGTTAGAAGAAAGGAAGAAGGAGGGATAGGCATGCCATGTATTCTAGATTTTTACATGGCCTCACAACTTAGCTACTGGAGGGAACTAGTGTCTACCTCTGGAGATACTTTAGTACGTTCATTAGCAGAAGACACATACGGGAAAACACTAAGGGAAGACTTGTGGTTCCCCAATAGGGGTATCTATAGATCCAAAAAAATCAATCCTTTACTGAGGGGCCCATTAGAAGTGTGGGACAAACTGGGACCAAACCTGGCCCCCTTACCATCCCCAACAACTCCTCTCAACCTTATCAATAAATGTCTGGGAAAACCAATGGATGAAATGACCAGGAATATCTGGAAGGACTTAGCCCCACTAAAAATAAAAGACCTACAAACCCAAATACATAGGAAAACCTCGGAGATTATAGCGAAACTACTACCCCAAACTTCGATCTCCTTCCTGCAAAGGGCCCATATAACCCACTCGATCGAAGAGTTTAAGAAAAGATATAGCTCCACACGACCGGAAACTCCTGTCGAAAAACTTCTTAGTCGAGACAAATTCAGCAAAAAAACTATAACTCTACTCCGGAAAAAAATTATAACTCCGCCAACAGATTATAAACCCAACTTTTTACATTCTTGGGAGAAAGAACTTAACATCTATCTTTCCCCAACTGATACAAAATTAATTCTCCAAACAGCATTTGGCGCATCCCAATGTATTTTACTACAAGAAAGCCACTATAAGCTTCTAGTTCGCTGGTATAAGACACCACAGTGGCTTTATTCTTATGGGCTCGCTCCACACAATAAATGCTGGCGCTGTGACGGAAACATAGGATCCTTTATACACATTTGGTGGGAATGCCCAGCTCTCTCCAACTACTGGGGGGAAATAGGAAAAGCATTACAACAAATAAAACCGAATTTTGCTCTAAGGGCAGAGATGTTGTTCATGTGGAAACCCTCAACCATTTTCCACCCACGGAAGGACAGGTTGATAGCCTTTCTAATAGATGCCGCCAAGGCGCTGATCCCAGTTCACTGGATGCAAAAAGTACCCCCAACCCTATCCCAGTGGAGAACAAAAGTAGACGAAATTTACAATATGGAGGAATTGTCTAGCTGGAATAGGGATTCTCATGACAGTTTCGTTGAGGTCTGGTCCCCTTGGAGGCGGATACGATTCGAGTAAGGAGAATAGAAAGCGACTGACTGGCGTACCGGTAATGAAGGCAGATGTGTGAGGGAATGGAAAATACCCTACAATCCAATTATCTTTTCGGATAAAACAAATAGACCCTGGTGTTATCTGAGGCGTGAATCTTGTCGCTATCCCCGATTAGAAACTGAGGAGGTCACTACCCACGAACCCTAATCCACTACCTTCACCCCTACCCGCCTTTCCTTTCTCCACCCCCCCCTCCTTCCCCTCCCCCCCCCCCCCCCCTACCTTGTAATGGCTCGTTCTTTATAAGTTCAGGTTGTCTTTAATTGTTTAACCCCCACAGATACTTACAGAAAGATCTTAACCAGAGGATTCTGAGATACCATAGTTCGTTTAGTATTCGTTGTACTGCTCTGGCTTATACACCTACTATATTCTAACCACAAATGTTTGTAATGAAGGTATTATAGAGTATCTCCGTGTGGGGAGAGTTAACAGTAATATTGTTTTTAGATGTAAAAATTTAATAAAAATTTGAATTTAAAAAAAAAAATATCACTTACAAACATGTTTTTTGGCCACTCTGGCATGTTTCTATGTGCGCAAATACACTGGCCCATTGAAATGGTGCACAAGTACATAGTAAATACACAGGTTTCCTACGTATTCACTGTGTATTTGTGTCTGCCCATTTACTTAAAAGGCCTATTGTGGTGCGTAATACGCACCAAAATAGGTCATGCCACATATTTTTTTCATACGATTGCACACCTCAGGAAAAACTGAAGTCAACGAGTTATATTCACTGTAAATCACGCATGCAAAAATTGCCCAAATATGCTCATGTGAACAAACCCTTATCATACAATTACAATCGGCCCCTTGAAGGCAGCCGTAAGGCTGATGTGACCCTCAGGGAAAATGAAGTTTGACACCCCTAAATTAGAGGATTATTTTAAGCAGTAAATCTAATTGGTTATATCAACCACATTAAAGTACAATGGGAAAGTAGATTTTTTTTACATTTTGTTCCTGCTTTTCCTATGCAATGCAAACAAATTGAAAAAGATAATGGTTCCATTTTGATCCTATAAGAAAGGTCTGAACGTCCTGCAGAAGAGAGAAGCAAAATATATCAGTAGACTGGGAACTGAAACATATTCAACCCAAAAATGTATTAGTTTAAAATGCTTTTGTGATGCTGGATGTTGAAAAGGTTAAATTCATCTGGATAGAGGCTATGCATGTCATGACATAGGAGTTCCTAGGCATGTAGGCCCAATGCATGTTCCTCTGAAATCAATACTGCAGCGGTTGCTGTTACTGAGCATGCTCGACCACCTGATGACATCCACCTACAGGTCGTATCTAAGGGATTGCACATGAAAACCATATCGAGAATCAGCTTGCAAAGTCAAATGATTACACTACTTGGAGAGGAAATCTCTAGTAGTATAATAAGTATTTTTTTAGATCTACAGATGGCTTACATTCAGCATACTTTATGCCACTAAAATACCCCATTAAAGGGAACGTGCCAAGTCTTAAGAGCATCATAAACTAAGTTTATGGACTCATTGGACGCTGAGTCCAGTCTTGGAAACTTGGGCTCGGTCTGTGCGTTGGGGTCATCTCTGTACTCAGTGTGCGCTGGACTCATCTCCGTACTCAGTGTGCACGCACCCATGGAGAACAGTGTGCTTCTCTACTGGCTTCAGAGATGAGTCCAATGCACAGACCCAGCACTGGTTTTCAGGGTTGACAGAGAGGGAATGGGTTACTGGTAAGTATAAAAAGAACACACACTTCCAGGCTCTTCAGCTCCTGTCCTATAAGTCTATAAACTTTGTTTATGGCGCATACAATACATGTCAGGTTCCCTTTAAAAACTCTTTATGTATGTTTTGGGTGTGCGGTGTTTATATGGAGCGTGATAGGGAGCCGAGCCCACCCCATACATGTCAGTGGCAATAGCTGTAATCAGTTTTCACGCTGATCGGGGCTGTTAACCCATTAAATGTTACTATCAATTTTGACAGTGATATTTAAATGCCCTGGTCAGCGTTTAATGGCTTCCTGCGATGAGATCATGAGGTGATGCCAGCCAGGGACATCCTGAAGGTCCACAGGACTGCCATGTATTTCTGACTATTAAGTTGGCCTTGTTCGTGTTGCAGAATACGGTATAACTGATCAAACAATTACATATCCAAGTCCTCTATGGGGACCTAAAGAAAAAGTAAAAATAAATGAAAAAAAATAGTTTTTTAATGTTGTAAAAACTGTAGAATAATAAAAGTTAATATAATGAAAAATATATATAAAAAAAAAGTGGTATTGTGACGTCCATAAAACTCTTATCTATCAAAATAAAGCATTATTTATCTTGCATGGTGAAGGTCATCAGAAAAAAAATATACACCAAAATTGCACTTTTTGGTCACCCTGTCTCCAAGAACAAATTTAATAAAAAGCGATCAAAAAGCCGTATTAATTGTAATATATACCAAGAGAAAGCACAGGTCGTCCCGCAAAAAAAACAAGCCCTTGAATAACCCTATTGATGGAAAGATAAAAAATTTATGGTAGTCAGAAGGCGGTGACAGAAAAAAAAATTTGTAAAGGTATTTTATTTTTTTAAGTAGTACAGCAAAGAAAACGAAATCACTTTGACCAGAATCATACTGACCCACAGAATAAAGTCATCATGTCATTTTTGCTGCAGTGTGTACACTGTAAAAACAAGGTTCTCCCAAATATGGCAAAACTGCATTTTTTTCCATTTTACTCCACTTAAAAATTTTTGAAAGTTTTTCAGTACATTTAATAGTACATTGAATTGTGCCATTGAAAAATACAACTCGTTTCCCAAAAAACAAACCCTCATACAGCGACGGCAATGAATAAGCGTTGATTATACTTGTTAATCCGTTTTCCCTTAGTCCTAACCGCAGCACAATGATGGGGGCTATTCTGCCCCTGTGAACTGACAGGACAGATGTCAGTTCACAGGGACTTAAATAAAACCTAATTAAAGACCCCACTTCCCATTTCCCTATCTAGGGGCAATATCCCTCCAACCCTTCAGTGGTATTTTAAAGCAAAAAGATAAATAGAGAGGGTGGGGAGCTAGTGCTGCTGTTAGGACTGAGGAAAAACAGATTAACAAGTATACTCCCTTATACTTCCCTTATGTCCCTCAGCAGCACAATGATGGGGATCTACAGGTATTAACCAGATTGAGGGGTCCTCCTGCAGAACTGCTTTTAAAATTGAGCACCCAAAGGCTGCTCTTTTTGAAAAGTCACTTTCATTGAAAGGAATTTTAAGTCCGCCTCTTCCAACGGTTCGAAGGCGGATTACTTAACCCCTTCAGGACTACCAAAAGGTCTCTCTGGGAAATCAGTCTGAGGACAACTGGTTTAAGTCTTGCTGCCACTCAGAGAAATCTCTTTATCATTGGCACCTGTGATACTTGTCTGCCTAAGGCCGGTCTCACATGACCAGATTTGAGATTCGAATTTTACTTCACACTCGTGGACACAAATTCCTTATTCCACGAGCTGAAGAAATATCACGACATGCCCTATTTTACCGCAGAATACACGCTAACGCCCTCCATTGATGTAACATTGCATATGGGCTTGTGGGTACCTGCTGCATCGCTAAGTGACCAAGCTGGTAATATAAACAAAAAACTGTACTGCGCATGACTGTCTGCGAACCTCTGTGGTCATACGCATATGCAGGGTCATCGGCCGAGCTCACAGCTAGGATCCACTGCAGGTCTCCCAAATGCGGAGTCTGACCTGCTCGTGTGAGCCCAGCCTAAGAAGGCTGTCATTGCAGATACTCATACTTTTAAAGTTGATGCCCTAAAACCTTTATCAAGTCCATTTTGCAAAAATTGCAAAATAATATTAACAGATATGGAAGCCCCAGTCCTTATGCACCAGCCTATGAAAACTTTATGGATTCTTGTATATACTTCCTTTATAGAATCTGCTCTGGGATGCTGTAGTGTATTTACTGCTGTGTCAGAAATCCCTCTTCCTCATAGTAGAGACTGATCAACCTCTAGGCTATCAGGTTGAACGTCTCTAGATGTGGGCAGAGCTGCATGCTCTGAGACACCAGATTCTGCATGGGAGGAAGCCTCCAATAACACCCTTGACTCATGACCTCCTTGGTTAGAATGGTTTGATGGCCTAGTCTTGCATGATCTTCATAAATACCCTTGATATCATTGAAACTGGAGGATATATGTAGGCCAGCCTGAACCTCCAATGGATGGACAGAGCATTGACTGCTAGTGGGTTGTCCTCCTTGTATAGGGAGCAAAATTTCTCCACCTTGGTGTTGAGCTTGGTCAACATCAGGTTGACCTCTGTTATATCCCACCTGAGAGTAATTTGATGCAAAATTTCTGGGTTCAGAGCCCACTCTCCTGAAATAGAAAGATCTCGACTCAATCAGTCTGCTATTACATTGCATGTCCCTCGGATGTGCACTGCTATAAGGTCAGTTAAATTCTTCTCTGACCATCTTATGATCTTTCCCACCCTCTTTTGGAAGGGCTGAGATTGATCCGAGTGGCAAAGTGAATTATGGCAAGGTAGATTGCCTAAAGTTCTCTCATATTGGAGGACTAATCTCTTTCCTGGGATGTATAAATTCCCCGTACCATGTCCTCCTCTAGATGAGCACCCAAGTTAGTTGGGATGTATCCGTGGTCAATAGAGTCCAAATAAGTTAGACTGTAGACTTCCTGTCTATTAGGTTGCTCCACCTATAAAGGAAGAGACAGGTCTTGCAAGACAGGGTGCACTTCTTGTTCAATCCCTTGGCTCAAGACCTCTTCCTGTAGAGGCCATAAATGCCACCGGGCCCATGGCCTGCTTCTATAGTTGAAGCCATAAGGCCTAGGGCCCTCATCAGGGTTCTGATTGTTGTTGTTCTGGGAATGGTGAGAAATTTGGCAGCAGCTATTACTCTTTCCTTCCTCTAAGGGGTTAATAATATGATTATGCAAGTGGAATTTATGATAAACTCCAGGAACATGTTTTCTGTTTCTGGCATGGTGTCTGCCTTGTCCAAGTATATCACCCAGCCTAAGTGTTTGAGGAACTCTGCTGCTATATGAGTCTGGTGTGCTAGGACCTCCATGCAGGCTGCCAACAGGAGCCAGTTGTCCAAATAAAGAATGACAGACAATCCCTGAACCCTCAGGTCTGCTGCTACTGCTGAAATCACTTTGGTGAAGATGTATGGAGCAGATAAGATACCGAAATGCAGAGCTGTTCGATAACTCCTGCCATATATAGTTGCAATTCTTAGGCACTTCCATAACTGATTGGCAATTGGAATAGGAAGGTAAGCACCCTTAGATCTAAGGAGGCTATGAAATTCCCCGGCTGTAAAATGTTTACAACGAACCTTATTGTATCCTTTCTGAATCTCCTCTTCTGTATCTAATATAAGTATCTGCGATCTATGATCATCCTCCACCCCATGTGGAGTTTTGAATCAGAAAAACTGGAGAATAAACACCTTTTCCTCTCTCTGCAAAGGGCACTTCTTCCAGTGCTGCCTTGCTTTGGTATTCGGAGATTAAATCAGATGAAGTCAGAAATCAGCTCTCTTTCCTCTTGCCTGGCCTCTTGAGAGCCTGGCACCCCTTCTATGACCAGAGCTACGCTAGTATTGTGCTCTTGTTTGTTGACTTCTTCAGGGGGACTGTCCTCTTATTGGTGTACGGCCAAAGCCCCGAAAGTATGCGGTAAAGATTTCTCTTTCTTGTCCCTCCATGATTTTGTCAAACTTGAAGCCAAATAACTTGCCCAGTGTGTACGGTAGGCCACAAAGATGATACTTTGAGGCATTATCTGCTGTCCAAGGCCAGAGCCACAAAGCTCACCTAGCTGCTATGGCAAGGGCCATTATTTTGGCAGCAAGCTTTGTTTGTTGTGCTGATGCATCACAGAGAAATTCAGCATTAAGGGTGAGTGCTTTCAAGGCAAAGAGAATATCATCTTTGGATACCCCCTTATCTTCCTTAATTAATGAGCTGCCTCAGGGGCATAACTAAAGGCTCAGGGGCCTTGATGCAAAACGTGAGCTGGGGCCCCCCCTCTATCTGTATCTGTACCCGTACCCATACCTAAACCAAGCTGCACAGAGACATAACTTGAAGCTTCTGGGCCCCAATGCAAAACCTGTAACAGGGCCCCCAACTATAATGCTTTATTCATAGTACTGGGCTCCCTATATGGAGAAGAGAGGCCTTATGGGCCCCCTAAGGCTCCTGGGCCTGGGTGCAACCGCATCCCCTGCACCCTCTATAGTTACGCCCCTGAGCTGCCTCATTGGAGGCAACAGTGACTACACACTGAGCAGATAATGCTGAACAGCATCTTCCTAGGGTGCAATCTGCCCCAGTCTATCAGATTTTGCAGGCTTGATTCATCCTCTGTTGGGACCACTGTGCAATGGCATAGCATCGCAATCCCTATGTCAACTTTGGGGGGTGGGCCCCAGCTGTTAATTTGCTGCTCCTTAATAGATACAAGGACTTGAAAGGACCAGACCTTTCTCCGGGAACTTCCATTCTGAAACCATTACTTTATTTACAGTATCCATAGACACCATTACCACACCCCTGCTACCTGCAGCAGCTAGCGAGCGGCAAACAAGGCTCCAAATGCCTGGCGGAACCATCGTCCGACACCCATATGGTAAAGAGAAATCTTGTAGACAGTAAAAGAGGCAAACACCCATCTGTCCCTTTCACAGGACAGAAAAGACTGAAGGGGTACTGCCGCTATATAGGGGTGTGGGAGGCGGGGCCTTCTATTAGGTTTTATTTATGTCATCCCCTCTGTCCGGTTAGTTTACAGAGGCAGAATACCCCCCATCATTGTGCTGCTGAGGGACGTAAGGGAAATGAAAAATTATAATTTTTGAAAGTGTGGAGGAAAAACCTAAAACATACACAGAAAGTGCCACATCCTTAAAGGGTTAACCTGTCCAACTTTCATACGACCATAATATCTCCCGTCTCCCATAATTTACACCATGGCTCTCTACAGATCATGGGATACATCACTGGATCATTTCACATTTACATGCATGTTAATATTTTCCAGAAGCTTTTAACCCTTCGGTATAATCGCCATCACCACTTCTGTTACTGAATTAGACCCAAAAAACAGTTAAAACATTTACATATTCAATAATCCAATTAAGTGAACTGCCTATTGATTTTTTTTCTTTCCTTTAACACTGTGCGGAGGATGCCGGACACAAATCTCTTTCTCTTCATAAAAAGGGAAAGAGGCTTATAGAGTCTCAGCAGGGAGGCAGAGATGGGAGAGGATCCCGCCGAGTCTGTGGATGGAACAGCACAAGCTGCATTGTATATTTCGAGCTTGCAAGATCAATCTTGAGACTCCTCTTCCCAAGCCATGAAGGAACAAAGGCTTCTAACCTCTCAACCCTTCCTCTGTGAGCCCTGACTACAGTCAGCCTCGTTCTGTCCTCTCCTAGAAGCGGGAAGCTTAGGGCCCCGCACACCCTTTTTTTCTAATTATTTCTCGTTGCTTATGTATCATTTCGGTCTGAATACTCGGCGCTCTCCTGCAGCCGGTGACAGACAGATGGTTTTCTGCTTCAATACAGGGCAATTATATTAAATGACGTTAAAAGAATAATCCGAATATATTGCACATTATACATAGAAAAGCAGCATTATAGGCTTATGAATGCAGTGCAGCGATGGAGCACAAGAGGCAAAAAAAAAATCGCATCCAGAGATGGGTTTATGATGGATGATTCTTTTTAACTATACCCTATATTATACAGGTTGTAGTCTAAAAGAAGGATTCAGAGCTAAATCTCAACATCGGTGTCCTATATTGAAATAACAATAGGGTGCTTGAACATGAAGGGATGGATGCGCTACATGGTAGCACGATGCACAGGCCTCAGGGGGCCCTGGAATAGGGACTTGAATTTTGTGTTGTGGCCCCTGTAAGAGATAGAGCGTAAAACCCAATTGCAAAGTTTGCATGTGAGAAGCAGAAATCTGCTTCCATGTCTCTTTAAGGGACATGGAACCGCTGCTATGACTGAAGTATGGAAACGTACTGTAAGTTCTGGTAATTCGGCCTATACGTATGCAGACTTGAAGGAGGCCCAATGCAGGTTGGTACCTGAATCTCCCACAGACGTGGCCACCTTCTAGTACGGTATGGGTAAATAATCCAGGAAGTCATCCACTGTCGTCTGCAGGAGATTCAGGGACCGATCCACATTGGGCCTTCTTCAACTACACTTTTGCATACGCCTTACTACCAGAACCTACATTTCCTTACTTTAGTCATAGTAGGAGTCCCACGGCACTTAGAGAGATGTGGGAAGTGGATGTCTGCTTCTCACATGCTGTTCTTCAACTTTGCAATCAGGTTTTTCTCTCTATCTCTTACGGGGGCTACAACAGAAAATTGAAATCCATGACCCTGGTATGCTAGACTCTCCTCAGGCGTACCACCTTCCCATGTACCTTACAATAACAGACTGATGCCCAAATGTTTGGTTGGATACTTTCTGGCCACAGGAGCCATTTTATTCAACAAAAATACCGCACACCATTGCTTTCTGAATAACTCCACAAAACCTACACTCCCAGCTGCATCAGTAAAAAAGGTCACAATGCACAATATCCACCCCTACTTCCATCACCAACAACCGGCCATTATATTTTTCAAGAAATGACAGCCAAACTTCCAAATCGGCCTTCAAATTTCTCGTAAACCTAATAAAACGATGAGGTGATTTTTACCCCAGCTGTAGCCTGAGCCATTTTCCGCCCAAAAAAAACAGCCAATGGACATGATCCTACATGCAAAATTGAGCTTTACCAATAAGGATTGCAAATCCTTAAGAGAAATTTTCTTTCTTGATTGCGCCTTCTGTAAATCCTGTTTAAGTGATACCAACTTGTCCTATAGCAAACGGCACTCCATTGCCTCCATATCAATCATAATTACCCAAAAAGCTTAAACACATCACAGGCCCATTTGCTTTTTCTGGAGCCAATGGCGAGTCGCGACCCATTGCACCGATGTTAACAAAGCTGGACTCATCGTTTAGCTAATCTTTAGGCTGCATAAATGATGAAAAGTAAGTTGAACAATGATCATTCAGTATAAACAGCAGCCGTTCAGTACTGAACGGCCACTGTGTTATGTAAAGGGAGAGGGGCGGGGGGAGAGCAAGGAGTGAAATCTCCTCTAGTCTCCCCGCCTCCCTACTGGCCGCTCTGTCAGAAAGCCAGCGATACTTGCTCCTGTGTAGCAGCACAGGAGCGAGTATGTGCAGGGACAAGTGTCGGGCATTTTTTGCCGGCATGTTGGTAGCCAGTATGTTGATTGCGGCGCTGGCAGCTGAGACAGGAGCAGGAGGGAGATAGCAGCATGCGTGCAGGGCCCGTCTTACAGCTAGATTGATAGCTGAGGAAGTGGAGCCAGACCCAGCGCAGGATGAGGAGCCCCTCTGGGGACCCTCTGGACAGTCGCTCTCTTCCTAGAACTAGAGGGAGCAGGGACAGACCGTTCAGGAGGAATACTGTGCAGGGGAGAGCAAATCTCCGCCAGCCGCCCCACTGTGAGCCAACGATAGGTGCTCCTGTGCAGCTGCATATTTTAGCCTCCCTCCAACGGAAAAAAGGGTGAAAATTATATATCAGTGGGTGAGAGAGGCTTAAAAACTTGGTGAATCCTCATAAAACCAGGTGAGTTGACACGTCTCTACTATGATAGTTCCAATCACACGGGTTGCAATGTAACCACCCTTGAAAACTGGTCAGCAAGCTGCTGAGTTCATTTTATAGCATTTCGTTCATTTTAGATGTGTATTCTGGTAGACAATATAAGCCTTGCTTTTTATACTAGCCTCCGGACTGCTCTCAGGATTGTCAGAGTCTCCTGTAGTATCTGTTGAATGATTTTTATGACATTATGAGTCCAAATTAGTCATGGAATAATGCCTCCACAATGCCACCTACTAGAAGGCAGCGACCTGGTGCACTGATGATGAACCCCAAAGCAGCTGTAAGTACATGGGTATTCTCGTACAGCTTATATCCCTAGTCATGTTGCAAGGCCTGTTAAAAGTCAGACATTGACTCATAGGGTAGCTATTAGCTACCCTCCAATAAGTGGAGGCCATTATTCCAACACTTCCTTTACATAACTTTTTTCCCAGGGAGCACTGCATGAACTATACTACTCCCAACACCCTCATGGTGCCCTCCACAAGGAGAAGCATTACCTCCCTAAGACTTATAACATTAGGAGAGAAGGTGAAATTCCCCAGATCCTCTCCATAGCCATGGATTGTGCTCAGCGCTGAAGACGGTGATGAATTTCTCTTTAAGTGATTCCGTATTCTTGTAGGTTTGTAACACGTGAGCGTTCTTTGGAAGCCCAATTTTCTTGCGTCCCCTTATTTTGTAGACAGAATTACAATGCATTGTGTTTCCTTCCGTTATTACAAGTTCAAAATGAAGCTTTAGTTCCTTTGTGAATGTATCAGTAATTATGTGATATTTAAAGTTGAATTAAACCAGAATATGCGGTAGATGAAGATCCTAATTAGTGGAATTGGCTTACCGCAGGCTTCTGAGTGCTGACAAATGTTCTCAGTCAGAAGCATTCCATGCAGCATCAACAATCTTCCTACTTCAATACCTGTTTACCTCTTCTACCAAAAATTGACCCTAATTATTTGCATTAATGTAATATGAAATGCACTCTGATCTAAAATTATTTGAAAACCCCCAAGCCCTGTAACAATAGTTCTTACTACGTTGAGGTTAATATTAACCAATTAAGAACTAAGCGTCATAAATATATGGCACTTGGTCCTGGGCTTTAACTCCACGCCATCGTAAATATACCGCGCAGGTTTAAAGGTTAACGCTGTTGCAAGTTTATAACCGCTTCTGCCTTGTGTTTTCCAGCCTGCATTGCACTCAATGAGCACTCTGTAGAGAATGGAGAAAGTGGCAGTGCCGTTTCCCCCTATTGGACCCAGCGATCATGTCATCGCGGGCGACTCCTGGCATGGTAGAGCTGCTGGGCCCTAGCAGACCCTGTCCAGCTTTGCCAGTGACTATTAGCATACTAGAGGGATGTGTGGCCCTGCAACTGCCTCTCCTACGGATGCTGTTCCAATGGATGACCCAGTTACGGTGGTAATCTCCAAAATAATAAGAAAAATGACTATGTAAATGTTCGGGGGGAGATAACAATTTAATCTGCCCAATCCTTTTGTTCTTGGGGACATAAGCCACTGCTAGGGGAGTTGGCCTGCTGCTTCCTCCTCTCTCTACATACAGAACACATGCATGCCTGCCCAAGCTGAGCATGTATGTGTAGAGGGGTGTAAGCTGAGATAGCTGTTGGTTGAATGGTTATTCACCCAACAGCTATCTAATATGTATGGCCAGCATAATACTTATCAAACTATAATGTAGGTGCCACAGCTGAGAAGCTTCCCTTCCACCCAGTACTTGATGGTGCATAGTTGGGGAAGAAGTTTTGCTAGGAGTGATCATATGCTGATTGTACCTGTTGCTGAGACCTATCTCTGGCTGAATCAATCTTTGATTATTTTAATGTTATGCCGGGTTCAGGACATACATACAATATATGTTAATTATTATTTTTAATTTTGGTATGGACTGTGATCACTGGTAAAGCCAAGAAGTCACCATGTTCTGGCTGGTTAGCGCCAGTAGTTTGAGAAGCCCTGCTGGAGAATATATCAGGCTTCTGCACTGTTGACTAATCCTCAAGCTCTCAGCTTCTACCACATTATTAGCTTTTTTTTACCTGCTGCCCGACCATCAACGTCCTTTCCTACTATCTATAGGTTCAAAAGTGAGACACTATAGTGTTTTCACTACGAAGACCCTTTTTACAATGCCCAATGTTTGTTTGTCCGATTGTTGAGTTGTGTACAAGGGACAATGATCAGTCAATGGATTATTCTTTTTAGCAAGTATAAAAATGCTCATTGGTCAGCTGTACATCTCTCCATGTGAATGGGGACATGTACAGCCGACTCTATCGGGATGGACAATTGCAGTAATGATCATTCATTCCTACACCACCAGTTCTTGGCCCATGTAAAACAAATGTAAACGAGGGCTGGTCAACAAGTGTGCCGTTAGGCTCTTGTTACATTGGGCTGATTCTCAGCCCATGTAAAAGGACCTCAAGACACTAACTGATCTATACTGTAAACCATGACAATTTACGGTATATTGACGACATGTATGTACAGTAGCTACCCTGATTGGCATGTGCTAAACATCCCCTTTTATACCACTAAAAGGGTTGCCACACACATACACAGTGGTTCTCCACCCGAAACGTGAGCAGATCTGCGCTGATGAGGGATCTTTTGTAAATCTTTGTAAATCTTTTCAAAATAAAAAGCTAACATTTTGCATTGACATGGGTATTCAGACTTTGGTATGAAACCTGAAATTTAGCTCTGGGGGTCTCCCATTTCTCTTGATCATCTTTGAGATGTTTCTATACCGTGATTGGAGTTACCTGTGGTAAATTCAATTGACTTGACATAATTTTAAAAGATACACTGTCTATATAGGGTCTTACAGCTCACAATGCATATCAGAGCCAAAACCAAGTCATGAGAAGGCAAGAACTGCCTGTAGAGCTCAGAGACAGGATTGTGTGGAGGCACAGATCTGGAGAGGGCTACAAAAACATTTCTGTTGCACTGAAAGTTCCCAAGCTCGCAGCGGTTTTCATAACTCCTAAATGGAAGACATTTAGAATTACCAGGACTCTTCCTAGAGCTGGCCGACCCAGCAAACTAAATAATCAGCGCCTTGGCAAGAGAGGTGACCAAGAACCCAATAGTCACTTTCTGAGCTCTAAAGATCCTGTATGCAGATGGGAGAAACTTCCAGAAGGTCAGCCATTACTGCAGCACTCCACCAATCTGGTATTTATACCAGAGTGTCCAGAAAGAAACCTCTCCTCAGTAAAAGGCATATGATAGTCTACCTTGAGTTTGCCAAAAACACCCTAAGGACTCTCATACTATGAGAAACAACATTCTCTGGTGTGATGAAACCAAGATTGAGCTTTTTGGCCTCAATTCTAAACATTATGTCCGGAGGAAACCAGGCGCTGTTCGTCACCTGCCCAATACCATCTCTACTGTGAAGCATGGTGGTGGCAGCATCACGCTGTGGAGGTATTCTTCAGCAACTGGGACTGGGAGACTGGTCAGGGTGGATGAAAGTACAGAGATATTTCTCATGAAACCTGATTCAGAAAACAAAGGACCTCAAACTGGGTAGAATGTTCACCTTCCAACAAGACAATGACCCTAAGCACACAGACAAGACAACACAGGAATATCTTAGGGACAACTCTGAGAAACTCCTTGGGTGGCCCAGCCAGAGCCTGGACTAGACCCCCTTCAAAATCTCTAGAAAAACCTGAAAATGGTTGTCTACAGACGGCCCCCATCCAACCTGACAGAGCTTGAGAGGATCTGCAGAGAAGAATGACAGAAAATACCCAAATCCAGGTTTGTGAACCTTGTGGTATCATGCCAAAGAAAACTGGGGTCTATAATCACTGCCAAAGGTTCTTCAACTAAGTACTGCGTAGTTTTGGTAGGACAATGCCATATATTAGTTCTAAAAATGTACAAAGAGTTCTAATTTCTTTTTCCACTTTGTCATTATGGCATATTGATTGCAGAACGATAGGGAAAAACGTAAAAAATGTTTAAGGCCACAACATAACAAAATGTAAAAAAGGGAAAGGGTCTGAAGACTTTCCAAATGCAGTAAAAGTAAGATCCGCAATGCGTACGGGCGCCCTAAAGACAACTTTACTCTTGTGAACCGATTTGCCTCTAACCCTAACCCCTTCCACCACTCCCTCCTTCTCTCCCTCTCACCCTCCCCCCCCACTTTCCCCACATTTCATTATATGGTATTTCAACGCTCAAGTACTCGTAGCCAAGATGCCGCTATTCGAATTTTAATTTAGCCTCCAATTTAGTCAAATATATTTTTCTATTAATTGTTATTTTTATAGAAACATAATTAAGAATAGAAAAAGCCGCTTTCTATTTAACATCATAAAAAAAATATTGCGGGATAAGTTCCCTTTTGTCCCTTCCGGTTAGCTGCAGCTGCGAGCTTGAAGCAATCAGTGAATTGTGCAAACCCTTGCTTATTTGTAGGCTGCAGATAATCTTTCCCTATTAAGAGGTGTCTATTGTGGTTGAACTAATTAAGCTGTTTTTCTCCTCCCCTCAGTCTAAGAAACAATTCCCAAAATAGTCCACTCTTCCGACATCGAAGCAAAAACTGGGTTGTAGCTGATGTTCTATATAGGTAATGAATTAATAGCGGTGACATTATTCACTTGTGTGGTCTGTATTTACCACCGCTAGTCACATCCTAATGAATGTTCATAAAGCAGCTTTTGAGTTGCAGTATAAATTCACACATAGGGCCCATCTCACCGGAGCAGACCCCTTTATGTTAGGGCATCAGTAAATGCACTTTCTTAAAGGGGTTGTGCCAATATAGCATCCACTGTTCATGAATGTCATAAAGCGTGGTCCCCCATTCGAATCCCCTCTATGTTCCATAACAGAGAGCCCCTCGGTAAGGGCAACTCCTGTCCTGGTAGACCTTCTGCCATCCTATTACTACAGGACGGCCATTAATATGACCAGCCATCCTCTACTACTGCATTTCCCCTGCAGTAGCAGAAATATCAGGGTGGCCATGGCTTTCTCCAGCATAGTCAACTGTTTTCTACTACTGCATTTCCCCTGCAGTAGCAGAAATATCAGGGTGGCCATGGCTTTCTCCAGCATAGTCAACTGTTTCCCTGGATTGTCGAGAGTGGGACTCAAAGGTTTGTTTATCTTGGCACAACCCTGTTAAGTGCCTTTTATATGGTCCCATAATCAGGAAAAAGCACATTCCTAGGAACATCCTAGGAACACCCGATCACGAGGCCACGTGAAGGAGTCGGCATCGGATGCTCGTTTGTTGGATGATCACATTTTTTATGCGGCACAAAAATCATTGCTGTAGGCAGTCCATCTCCCGGTGTGATCGTTGGCTGTGCTGCCAACAATGATGAAGTTCTATGGCCGACAAATCTCCATTTGAAGTGATTGGGGAGGAGCTGCGATACCACATACAACCTGTGGACGGATGTGGCGCTGTATTTGGAATGAAGCAGCCAGAGATTCATATTCTTGTACAAACCCGTTAGTGTTAACATTTTTACACTGCTAATAAAAATTGTATTCCGTGTCTCTATGCCTCCCGGGGTTTGGGGTTTTCCTTTGAAATGTTATGTTTTATATGTTCTGATGGATTCTTGCTTTTCAGGTGTCACCGACTTTTTGTATTGGTGATGGTGACGACACTGTCCATATACATTGAATGGCCACTTTATTATAGACCCCCATCTAGTAGCACATTGGACTCCTTTGGCCTTTAGAATTGTAGCAATTCGTTATGGCATAGATTCCACTTAGTGATGAATTTGTTCTGCAGGAATATCGGCCCCTGCGGACAGGAAGTTTTTGGCAGTTGTTGAAAATTAGATGGAGGTGCTGACATGTTCTGGCAAGCTGACAGGAAGGGGTCATCGATTCATGCTGCTTGTGCCAAATTCTGACCTCCCATCAGCACGGAACAATAGATATCTGGATTCATCTCACATTAGATATTTTTCCACTACTCCGTAATTCAATTTTTTTGCTCTTTCTATTTCTCTTAGACACAATAGCTGTACCGCTTCTCTGACTACCTGGCGCACACTATGCATTACTATGCATCATTAGTCTAAGACACCACAAGCTGCTTTGATTGGCTAGTGCGGCCCATGTGAGCAGCATTTACCAGTCAGAGCAGCATGCAGTGTCTTAGACTAATGATGCATACTAGTGCACAGTGTGCGTCAGGTACTCAGAGAAGCGGGGTGGCCATCTATCTTTATCCAGGACTGAAGGGTTGCTTTAAGGTTTGAGCCTGTTATATAATCTTAAAGTCCGTTAGCCAACTAGTCTTGCCAAGAATTTTCCGAAGCCCTTGGCAATGGTGTCGGCATTAGATTTAGATCCCTTACATATTTGTTCTACTTTTTTTTAATGGGCACCAAATTTGCTATTGTCCATTTTTGTACCTTTTAAGAGCTCAGTCACACAGGCGCATCCAGGCGCCGATGCGCCCGCCTTCCTGCAGGATAAGACGGCCGCACTGCAGGTACGGACGACTCTCCACATTGCCGGCAGAAAGAACACATGACCGGCTCCATTGCCGGTCATGTGTTCTTTCTTCCTGCGCTGCGGAGAGTGGTTCGCACCTGCAGTGTGGCCGCCTTCTTCGTGCAGGAAGATGGGCGCATCGGCGCCCGGATGCGCCCGTGTGACTGAGCCCTAACCCTTATTTTAAGTAGTCACTCCCTGTGTTGTGTTCTACAAGGTAACCTATTAAAATGTAGTACACCACATAAAAGTAAGTAAAACATACTTGCAGTAAAATATGCAAGTATGTTAGTATGAAGCCAGAAAGTCCATCTGCACATGTACGTGAGTGCTAACAAGAGTCTTTAGGTATACAGTAGTCTTAAATTAATTTCTACAAATGAGTAATAGTAAACACTTTCTGCACCCTGCGTTGCCGTATTTCCTTTGGCCTTTAGAACCTGTGTGAAGAAAGTTGACTAAGGTGCCAACTAGTTTATAATGGAGACTATAGGGCAGGAACATTTAAGACTTCTGTGCCCTGGCCATTAAGTGAAGTTATTTAAGTACGTGAGACTTGCTTAATGGACATGTAGCGGTGGCATAATTGGAGCTTAATGGTCCCCTGTGCAATACTGCAGTAGTCCTTTTATTTGTATTTTTCATGGAAGTGGAAAGAGATAGGAAAGGAAAATACAGTACTGCAACGCAAAAATGTAAAGCTGGTAAAATACGGTATACGGCTCTGCTTACGACCTATGACGTACAATCAAGTCCTAAGGTCTCCTAATTTATTCCTCTGGAAGAGGAGCAGATAGGGTTGGACACATTTTAGAAGACGCGGGAAAGAGTGAAATAGATGGCAGCATCGCAAGCGCACAGAACCCACGTGATCTTGGCTGGAGGTGGAAGAGTCTTCAATACTTAAAATGATGACATTCATGTTCCAAGAATAACGAGTATCATACCTTTTCTCCACTTGTGCGGATTGACACCCATCAATATTCACCATCCTTTGAGCAGGACATGCCGTGAAGGTGTCATGGACATGAAAAATGTGAGTTTGTGGTTCCGACAGTTCAATGAAGGCCAAACATTGTGTGATAATGAACCAAAAGATCCTCGGCCACACACCAGCCGGTCTAATGACATGCTTGACCAAGTGGAGCAAGTGATTATGGAGAACTACTGATTGACTGTGGAAGAGATTGCCTGTAAAGTTCACATTTCCGTAGGGATCTGTGCACACCGTGAAGACGTGAAGATGTGGAAAGTTTCCTCCAGGTGGGTGCTGCGGATGTTGACCAATGATTACAAGGCTTCACACGTGGGAATGTGTGGAGTGATCTTAACACGTGATGATGGCATGAATGGTTCTTTCATTTGGTGAATTGCCACAATGGAGGAGACGTGGTTGAAGGATGCTCTCCATGGTCACATATTTTCCAGTCATGCCGCTCTTCCATCAGTTTTTTTCCAGTGAGCAAAACAGACCCTAAAGAAGTGTTCGTAACGGTCATACAATCATGGCGTTGATGTTGTAAAAATGTGTATGTTAAGAGGGAGATTACCATATATACTCGAGTATTAGCCGAGTCAATAAGTTTTACCACAAAAAACTGGTAAAACCTATTGACTTGAGTATAAGCTTAACTATATTGAAGTATACACTAGGTAAAAAGAAAAACGCAATACTCACCTCCCAGCCGTCGTCTGTGTCCCCGGCACGATGCTCTCCCCGGCGGTGCAGCAAGCTGCTTGAGACTTCTCCTGCTGTCATCTCCCTGCTTGTCTTTGAATTCCCCCGCCGTCAGCCCTGTGTAAGTAAGCGCTGTGATTGGATCAAGCGGCAGCCAATCACAGCCAGTGCTCGATAAACCAATCACAGCCATTCAGTGATGTCATTCACTGAATGGCTGTGAATAATCGAGCACCATCTGTGATTGGTTGGCACTTGATTCAATCACAGCACTTACCTACACAGCCCTGAAAGCGGGGGAATTCAAAGACGAGCAGGGAGATGACAGCAGGAGAAGTCTCAAGCAGCTTGCCGCACTGCCGGGGAGACAATCGCGCCGGGGACACAGACGCCGACTGAAAAGTGAGTATTGCGGGGTTTCTTTTTGTTTTTTTATCTCACTCGAGTATAAACAAAAAAATGTGCTGAAGAACACAGCTTATACTTGAGTATATACAGTAGGTTTAGAAGTAACAATACTTTCAACTTTGTGGGGTAAGAAGTTTTTTAAAAACAAATTAGGAGACCTAAGAATTTGAATGCACCTTCTACAATAAAACATGGCCACAGGCAAAGGGTAATTGTGTTTTGCCTTCCACTTTTTGGTTAGGTTATGTTCACATCTGCGTTCGTAGGCTTCATTGCAGATTTGGCATGTGGACTTTTCCATCTGGTAAAATGTCAGATAGCTGGACAGAAACCAAATGGGCTCCATTATAGTCAACAGGGTCTGTTCAGTGCCGCTCACTTCTAACGGATGAGATGAATCCGTTTGGCCAGGGGATGCCCCTTTCCTGCTTCCGTAAAGGCCAAGTGAATGGTCATGGTAAAATGCACAGATATGCCTGCGATAGAGCAACGTTCACGGCGCAAAAACGTTGCTCTGTCGCGTGCGTGTTGCGCTTACGCTCATGTGAAGCTGTCCTTACTGAGCACCAAATTGGACCCCTGGAACACAGGTGTGAGCATAGCCTTAGACTCTCTTCACACTTGCATTAGGTCTTCTCCATCAGAAATAGCAGTAAAAGAGGGGTGGAAATCTACTGCACCCGTTATAAGTCAACTGGCAATAAATCCCATTGTGTGAAAAATCACTTTCACAAAAATGCAAAAGAGTGAGAGAGAACAAATGTTTGTCCAGCAGACCAGGTGAAGTAGGGCCGTAGTGGACGACTGGAGGGACAGAGGTTTAGGGCGGCTTCAGGCTGCCGTATTTTTGCACATATTTGTGTACACAACATTTTTGTGGGCAGTATGCAGAGAATAGAACCCGTGGATTTCAATGGGTTTGTTCTAGAGACGAGCGAACGTGCTCGTTTAGAGCAATTACTCGATCGAGCATCGCTTTTTTCGAGTACCTGCCTATTCAGGCGAAAAGATTCTGGGGGCGGCGGGGTGGAGTGGGGGGTAGCAGGGGAAAGCTCTCTTTCTCTCCCCCCCCCCCCCCCACTCCCCACGGCAACCCTCCGCTCACCCCCGGCGCCCCCTGAATCTTTTCGCCCTAGTAGGCAGTTACTCGAAAAAGCGATACTTGATTGAGTAATTGCTCTAAACGAGCACGTTCGCTCATCTCTAGTTTGTTCTCATTACCTGTAGCATGCTCTACTTTTGTGTGCATTTCTGCACCAATAATCCCCATAGAAGTCTATGGGGGATGCGTAAACGCACCACCAATGTGCAGCGGGATGCTCGATATACTGTGCAATTCAGCAAGATAAAGAACACATCTGGAACTCATAAGGCTTAATAACCATTTAAATCTTGTTCGTCTGCTGCGCTCAGGGTTTCTTCAGATGACCGTATGCACATTTGGGCATGCTTTAGCGCCATGTATTGTGCAGTAAACGAGGTTGATGAGGTAGATTTGTGCCCGTACAGACGCACAGTACTGTACTTTTTGCGCACGCAGGGCCTATTCAAACACCACCACCCTGATTTAAAAGGCTTTTTAGTCTAACGAGATACAGATATGTTCTTTTTCCACGGAATTGCGCAGTATATTGCACATTTGTGCACACAAGGAGTGGGCACTGCCCATAAACTTCTATACGGGACCTTTGATGCACAATACGCGGAAAGATACATCAGGTTCTATTTTTTTGCGTGTGCACAAAATGTGCACAAAAGACATGAGAGTGACGCCATTGACATCAGTGAGTTCTATTCTTTGTGCATATATTTTACACACACAAAAACGTGCATAAATACGGAATCTGAAGAAGCTCTTATTGTGTAGAGCAGGGGTCCCCAACTCCAGTCCTCAGGGACCACCAACAGGTCATGTTTTCAGGATATCCTATGGTAAGAACACCTGTGGTAATGTCTGAGGCACCGACAATAATTACATCACCTGTGTAAGGGTGCGTTCACACGAACGTATATCGGCTCGGTTTTCACGCCGAGCCGATATACGTTGTCCTCATGTGCAGATGGGGGAGGCTGGAAGAGCCCAGGAGCAGAAACTGAGCTCCCGCCCCCTCTCTGCCTCCTCTCCGCCCCTCTGCACTATTTGCAATGAGAGGAGGCGGAACGGGGGCAGGGCTAAGTTCTGGGAAATAGCCCCACCCCCGTTCCGCCTCTCCCCATTGCAAATAGTGCAGAGGGGTGGAGAGGAGGCAGAGAGGGGGCGGGAGCTGAGTTTCTGCTCCTGGTCTCTTCCAGCCCCCCCCCCCCCCCCCCCCTGCACATGAGGACAACGTATATCGGCTCGGCATGAAAACCGAGCCGATATACGTTCGTGTGAATGCACCCTAATACTGAGGGAATCCTGAAAACATGACCTGTTGGCGGTCCCTGAGGACTGGAGTTGGGGAACGCTGGTGTAGAGGACTCTCCCGTTGGGGGTGTAGAGTGGGTTGCATTGCGCCTTCTCCTTTATGTTCATACATATTGGAAATGCTGAGGAATTAGCAGCAGAAACTCCACAGCGTTTTACAGCAGAAGGAGTGTGGATGAGATGTCAAGAAACTTCATGCATATGTAATAAGACCATAGTATTACACAAGGGCTCAGGATACGACAGAGAACACACAAACCAAGGAACAAAAAAAAAGCTCGGCACTCGGCGTCCCACAAAAAAAAAATGCTTGAGCCTCCCATTGTAGTCTATGGGGTTCGTTACTTGAGTAGAGCTCTCGAATTTTACAAAAAGCTCGACTCGAATAACGCGGACCCGAGCATTTTGGGTACTTGATCATCTCTATTGTTTAGTGATGATAATATCGCCTCCCTTTGGAGCTCGGGTGCCCCGCATGGCTTGGGGGCACTCTCCAGTACACAGCAGGACACAAGAAGAAAGTAACAGTTCCAAGCTCAAAAAGGCAGTGGTTGACCACTTAGAAGTTAGGGTTCCGTCTTAGTTGTTTTTAGGTGTGTATACTATAGTCCTACATTAGACACCGGTCTCTACTTACACTTGTTTTATTTCAACCGCTGCATAACAACCATTGGTGTTCTTTGGGACAGTTGCAGGTTCTTGTAAGCCTTGTGTAAGAGGGTTAAGGCAGCGAATTGCAGTCCTAAGCTCTTGCTCATGACCTGAAGGTTGTGGGTTCAATCCCCACATGGTTGAGATAGCTGACTCAGTCTTCCATCCTTCAGAGGTTAGTAAAATAAGTACCCAGCTTGGTGCGGGTAATAAATAAAATTACCTGAAACCACTGTGGAATAAGTTGGTGCTATACAAATAACAAGATTTATGGTGATCTTCATTTATCCTCTATGAAAACACTGAGCTCTGATGCTCTTTTACTGAGCATTTCTTCCCCATTCTCAGCAGCTTCCTCTCAGCTCAGGCAACTGTCTCCTTGCACCAGCAGAGTAGCTGCTCTCACTCCTCCTAAGCTACTCCAAGACTAATTGTGTCAGCAGACCTCTCAGAGCACTCTCCGCAACCCTCTTTCCACCCCTTCTCCATCAGATGACCTTAACATCACCAATCATAAAATTGTCCAGGTTAAAGTAATCTGAATGTGTGGTTACACAAACTGGCCAATAGATGTCACTGTAACACCAAAGTTTACATTAACCTTTATATGTTTGTCAACTATAACTGTTATGTGAACATGTCTTACACAGTCCAGTAGGGTAGCCCCCTTACACATACGCTGCAGAAAATCTGAGCATAAATTGACCTGTGGTGTGTATTTTAAATTCATGCACACGAGTGGAAACCAATTGTGGTTTCCGCTCGCCAATGAAAAATCGCAGCACGCTCTATTTTCCTGCAGTTCCCACACAGACGGCTTCCATTGAAGTCAATGGAAGCTGTCTAACCTGCGGCCCTTCTGCAAAAAAAAGCAGGAGTTTATAAAACAATCTATATTGCGCATGTGCGACGGCGAGCTGTGCGGACCATCCACAGTACAGAGAACACGGAAGAAGAGAGGTCTGCGTGGACCTTGCCGCCTGCACACACAGGTATGCAGGGTGACCCACCGCCATCACGGCCGGATTTCCCACGCAGAATTTGTGCATGCCGTGTGCATGATGCCTAAAGGAGGAAGTGAATCTGTGTCAATGCACATACCAAAATCAGCTTCATAATCCGTATGTTATATGCGGTTTTTGGTACAAATTTTCATTACCAATACGCCTTGCTGGTTTTATATAAGGGATGGGGTAAACAAATTTAAGCCTGATGTATCATGATGAACCCCTTATATGGATCATCATTATTGTAATTATTTACAGCATTGTAGTAGATTGTAGTTGAGTTATTGTAATACGTTAAGTGTCAAGTTAACGTTTGCTACATCTGCACTTTCACTTTGGGATACTGTTTTGGGTATGCTCTGTAACCTGTGCTGTAAGGGGGGGAGAGGTGAGCTGCTACCATCTTCTATAGACTTCTGTGCAAGAGTGGTATGGGCATGCTCTGTGATCTGTGCAGGGAGGGGGAGAAGGTGAGCTGTGCCTATCACTCATTGACTTCTATGGGAGAATGTCATGAACATGCTCTGTGACTTGTGCAGGAAAGGGAAGAAAATGAGATGTGACCATCATTTATTGACTTCTATGGGAGAGTGTTGTGGGCATGTTCTGTGATCTGTGCAGGAACACAGAACAGGAAGGGGTAGAAGATGATCTGTGACCATCACTCATTAACTTCTACAGGAGAATGTCATGGACATGCTCTGGAACTTGTGCAGGAAAGGAGAGGAATTGAGATGTGAGCATCACTCATTGATTTCTTTGGGGGAGTGTTTTTTGGCATGCCCTGTGACCTGCGCAGGGAGGGGAAGGAGGTGAGCTGTGACATCACCTATTGTGAATGGTATATAGGTGTCACCTCACATTGTAATCCTGCCTGTGATGATAAAGAGATAATTGCTGAGAAGTTTTCTGTACAGGACAGAAAGTGTCAGAGGATTTAGGCTTAGTGGTGAATGTGAGAACTGCTGGTTTTTAGTATTTTAAAAAAAATACGTTTGTGACATTAAAAATCAGGAAAAAACCCCACTAAAGATGCTTTTAAAAATGTTTAACAGAAAAACCCGATTCATACAAGAGGTCATTTTCTAATGGCACATTCACTTTAAACAAAACCATCAAGGCGCAATCAATCACTACTGTAATCTGGCAGCATTTACTGCCAATCTCAGGTCCATTTAGTGGCATGAATACGGTAGTATGCTAAGGCTTTAACAGGGCAAAGGGAGAAAGGAAGATGAGCCAAAATCCGGTCCCCTTCCCCAGTGCTGGACTAGGGTGGTTTGTCAACCAGCTGTGAGTTTTGAGCTGTGAAATAATCTGTGTGTCCTCAAGTGTCAGACTCATTACAGCCACAGTAGACTTTAGTCGGGTCCAGAAGTCAGCTGGCAGGATCTTGGCTCGGGGCAAGTAACAGTCAGGCATCACGCTGAATGCATCCCTCGCATTATCCATATCCTGGTGAGACCTATCACTGCATGTTTATACAGGACAGGTGGGAAATGATGGGCAAAATGTAAGTTATCAATCTATACGTCACTCTTTTATGTCTGTTCTTTTATATCAAATTTACTACACAGTAAACACTACAAGAGGAACAATGTACCATACAAAAAGTGATCAGCCAGTGATGTCATACAGGGAGGGGGGTGAATGTACGGTACAGAAAGGGTTCAGCCGGTGATGTCATACGGGGATGGGGTGAATGTACGGTACAGACAGGGTTCAGCCGGTGATGTCATACAGGGAGGGGGGTGAATATATGGTACAGAAAGGGTTCAGCCAGTGATGTCATACAGTGAGGGGGATGAATGTACGGTACAGAAAGGGTTCAGCCAGTGATGTCATACAGGGAGGGGGGTGAATGTATGATACAGAAAGGGTTTATCCGGTGATGTCATACAGGGAGGAGGGTGAATGTACGGTACAGAAAGGGTTCAGCCGGTGATGTCATACAGGGAGGGGGGTGAATGTACGGTACAGAAAGGGTGCAGCCGGTAATGTCATATAGGGAGGGGGGACCAATGTACAGTACAGAAATTGATCAGCCGGTGATGTCATAAATGAAGAGATGACCATATTACAGTATAGAAAGTGATCAGCCAGTGATGTCATCCAGTGAGAGGGGACCAATGGGCAGTACAAAAAGCAATCAGCTGGTGATGTCATACAGTGAGAGGGGACCAATACATGGTACAGGAAGCAATCAGCTGATGATGTCATACGGAGTACAGTGAGAGGAGACCAACGTACAGTATAAAAAGCATCAGCTGGTGGCGTCATACAGTTCACAATGAGAGGGCACCAATGTTCAGTACGGAAAGCAATCAGCTTGTGATGCAATACAGTGAGAGGGGACCAATATATGGTACGAAAGTCAATCAGTTGATGATGTTATGTAGCATACAATGAGAGGGGAGCAATGTGCAGTACAGAAAGCAATCAGCTAATAATGGCATACAGTGAGAAGGATCCAATGTATGATACAGAAAGCATTGGGCTGATGATGTCCTACGGTGTACAATGAAAAGGGGCCAATGCGCAATACAGAAAGCAATCAGCCAATGATGTCATACAGCGTACAGTGAGAAGAGACCAATGCATAATACAGAAAGTAATAAGTTGGTGATGTCATACCATGTGAGTGGACCATTGAATGATATAGAAAGTATTGAGCCGATGATGTCATGCAGCGTCCAGTGAAAGGGCACCAACGTAGGATATAGAAAGCGATCAGTCGAAGTCATACTGTGTACAGTGAGAGTGGACCAATATATGGTACAGAAAGCAATCAGCTGGTGACGTCATACAGCATACAGTGAAAGGGGATCTCTACTGATAGGTAATGTGGCTTCCCATTGAATAGACCTTTGAATGTGGGAAATTAGATTGTGAGCCCTGTTGGTTACAGGGTTGTGAGTATATGAGGTTAAGGAAATATGATTGCTCTATATACACTAAACATAGACATATACATTAGAAGGGCCGCATTTCCCTATCACAATGAGTGTTCCTTATTGTAGAAGTTCATATGCATAAAATCTATCTAAAGCAGTGATGTACGGGCAGCAGAGAGTTAATACTCTTCGATTTTACATGAGAAACAGCCTCCAAGATTTTGGCAGAATAAGCCCCTACCTGAGCCACTTAGTAATGAGTCCGTTAGTGAAGGTGCATATTCTCATGCAAAGAATTTCATGGCCTTGCAAAGAGCTTAACATCAGTCTTAAAGGTTTCTTAAGGGGAGGGGGGGGGCGGAGGAGGAGGGGCAGGGGGGCTATTTTCCCTCCAGTTGTCTATTACATTCAATTTCTAAATTGCCATCCTGCACACTGGTTCAAAATGTTAAATAAAAAGAATGAAAGGAGGGGGGGGGAAAAAGAATAGCCACGCACGGCTTTACAAATGAGTGACAAAGCACAAGCCCATTCACATCGCCACTCTAGCTAGAGTCTATTAACAGCAAGGGCCTCCACAGCCAATTGCTGTCAGCAACATGTGGAGGGATTGCTATAGCAACGGGTGGATAGGCCATGTGCTGGAGACGGGGGGCTCGGATATAAGGACCGGTCTCAGCCCTGCCTGCACTTTTCTGTCACCAGCCATGACAATGAGAAGAGGTTATAGAGTAAACAGGGGTTCCTATCACCTGGGCCAGGTCCCAGGTCTGCCTTAGAGGGAGGAACTCTCCATGGTGCTGAAGGCACCTGCTGGCTCTACATGGCGGCTCTTAACGGCTATCTTCAGAGTCTTCCCCATTAAGGGATCATCACTTTGAGACCCACTGGACAGCAGCTGCTGGACGCCGGCTTTTACCGGATCTGCCTTGTGAGTTTCTTTTGTCTAACTCCTTCTTACTCCCCCTCTGTCTTTCTTTCTTTTCTATTGCTTTACTCTGTTTTGCTGAAGTGGAAAGCGTCAGACTCTCCAGAAGTTTCATGCAGAAGAAGGATTTAGTCCATTCCCCCCATCCCCTTTTTTTTTTGCATTTCTTTTGCGAACATCTGCAGCTTTTCTACCTTCAGGAGACTTTGCTCATACTTTAGTATCAGAACAGGTAAATATCGTCCTTCAAGTTTTATGGCTGCCAATTATAGGCATCAATTCTCCTTTTCCTGAGAAATTCCTAACTTAATGCATTTTTACCCGGTCTGATTACAAGACCTAGTTGTCTGTGTAGTGTACAGGATGTGTATGGTTTGCAATTTTTTGGTTTAAGCAGTTCTGGTACACTATAGGGTTAATCCAGCATCGTAGGATGTAGTAGGCGGATAGGATGGGGGGATGGGGATGGGGAGCTTTGGGTCAGTACAGTCGGTAATCCACTTTCTAACTCTAATGTTTGCTTTAAAGATGTTTAATTAAAATACTCATTAATATTGTATATATTGGTACTCGTGCAAAGGTTCTTAACTGTTCAGATTTAGAGAGTCAGACTGAGAGTCATAACTGGCATGGTAGGGAGTCTGAATATTTTTACCAACACATACATGTTTTTAAGAGATTATGTATGTATGTGTATATATATATAGAGAGAGAGAATAAAATTGTAATGATATATATATATATATATGTGTGTGTATATATATATATATATATATATATATATATGCTTATGTATTTATCTAATATGTTGACATTTATAGAGACAATATAAGACAGTTATTCAATATCCCAGGCCTTACCTTCCCTTATTATTGAACATTAATCTAGAACATATATTAGTATTAGTATACTGCTATATAACAAATATCACACTATACAGATGTAGCAAATGTTAACTTGACATTTAACGCACCTTGATAACTTAACTACAATGTACTACAATCGAGTTATCACGATGAGCCGGTCATGTTAATGGTTGTTGCATCTGTATTTTCTAATCCTCCTTTATCAACACATCAGATAACAAATTATATCATGATTGCTCTATCAAAGCAAAAAATCTTAGTTCTAAACCTCCTAGCCATTTACAGATTCTTAAAAGCGTTCTGCATCCTTTCTCATCCGCCTTTGAGAAGCTAATGGCAATGTATCGTTTTATAGAACGCCCTTCTATACATTACAGATACATATAGTTTGTATCATTCCGAGGGTTGTGACATTGTAACGTGGAAGATAATGGTTTGTGTTGTATATGCGATGCGAGAATATTTGTGGCCTACATGCAGCCAGCCATGATGTAGCAACCAATGGATAGAATATCAGCATAGTGTAACTAGAACGTATCTTATATAGTGGGCAACATTAACAATTCCACCACATGGGATGGGTTTTTTAGTGTTTCTGGAGTATTGCAATTGGGATTGGTAACCCTGCTGTAGGAGTGAGGTATTATCTATATCCCGCTCTGGGAAGAGGATATCTGGCCCTGATTTTGCTGTAAATGATCAATTCATAGTTTAGAATAAAAGGAGTTGTTAAAAAAAAATGTTGATCAAGAAGCTTCTAGGAAGAGTTTTTGAGGCAAGAACTGATTATACATTGGCTGACAGTGGCTAGATATATACAGTAGTGTGCAAAAGTTTTAGGCAGGTGTGGAAAAAATGCTTCAGAGTAAGAATGTATTAAAAATGGAAGTGTTAATCTTTTGTTTGTGTCAATTAACAAAATGCAAAGTGAATGAAGAAAAGAGAAATCTAAATCACATCAATATTTGGTCTTCACAACAGCATCAGTTCTTCTAGGGACACTTGCACAAAGTTTTTGAAGGAACTCGGCAGGGAGGTTGTTCCAGACATCTTGGAGAACTAAGCACAGATCTTCTGTAGATGTCGGCTCACTCCAATCCTTCTGTCTCTTCATGTAATCCCAGACAGACTGGATGATGATGAACTCGGGGCTCTGTGGGGCCGAATCATCACTTCCAGGACTCCTTGTTCTTCTTTACACTGAAAATAGTTCTTAATGACATTGGCAGGATGCTTGGGGTTGTCGTCCTGCTGCAGAATACATATGGAGCCAATCAGATGCCTTCTGTTTTTGAGAAAAAATCTTACTTTGCAGCTTTTTTTATGGTGCCTAAAACTTTTGCACAGTACTCTGTGTGTGTGTGTGTATATATATATATATATATATATATATATATATATATATATATATATATATATATATGTAGCAATTCTTGACATGACTAACACTACATGATAACTCGATTTACAGCATTGCAGTAGCCTGTGGTTATCTTAATGCATTAAATGTCAAGTTAATGTTTGCAATATATATATATATATATAGTTATTTTTTTAACTATACCTTCTATATATCAATTTCATTTTGCAAAAGATTTATAGCATGCAACGTCCCTATTTAACATCAACGTGCCAAAATTTGGCGGCTACATAAAGTCATCAGCTCTATATATACATACAAAGAGTTGTGTATTCTTTAAACAGCACAAGTCCCCCCCCCCCCCCCTCTCTTCCCCAATCCTTAATATCCCGAGTTTGGATGGAGGGGAGGGGGTTGTGAATACTGGATTTGCAAGTCCAATTTGTTCTGCACAGAAGAACAATGCCTCCCTCAGCACAAAGGATCTTCACACCCGGGGTACACAGCCTCACCCTTGCCTCCTGCTCCTTCTGCTAATAGGGATGCCGAATACTAAGCCCCCAGAGCTGGGCTCTGACACCTCACCTGCTATCTGCCATATGGGTAATGCTGGGTGAGATTTATTAGACATGATGTCATTAAAACATGGGGCAAGCCTTGTCATGAAGCGCACACTCAGGCTGAGCATGGAATAGTCAAAAACACAAAAATTTGATTTTTTTTTTTTAACAACCTAAATTACCACTTTTTGAAAATTCTAGATCTGGATTAGAATTCTATTCTTGTGTTTTCACCTGTGGCATCTGATCTGTCTGCTCCTCAGCTCATGTATTGTCATTAGCGCCCTGGATTTGATGGGCTTTTAAAGCAGCAGAGCCGTGTGGATTATTTGGAATATATATACCGCATCTCTTTGGTGGTTCGGGGTTATATTGTATCTATGGATGACAGATCATTTAGGAGACAGTTTTCAGGCCTTCTTGTCCATGATGAAGGTAAAAATCGGATATTTCCTGCTGAAAGTACATGGGCTATACCGCGGTTATCAATAGGATGCACTGAATATTGATATAGACAGAAAACGCTCGAGACGACGTAGTCTAGAAGAAGCTGACCCAGCGCCGAGCAGAAGTGTTCTACTTTAAGAAAACATCTGACTGTAAATGTCACGTTCATTAATATTTAATCAGCCCTCTCACAATTTGAGTTGATTCCTGACAGGATGCCTCTAATTAACCCAGGCTTCTCCCCAGCACAGTCCTGATTGCACGATCCACATTTTATTCCAAGAACATGGAGAATGGAGGCGAGTCACTGAGCTGACAGCGAGGAGTCCTAGACAATAATGAGATGTGCTTTAAAGTTATCACAACACTCAACTGCAACGGCAACACAAGACTAGGAATGGTAATATGTCTCCAGACAGCAAGGTGGAAGGGTGAATGGATAGGACAGACAGAAAGACAGACTGATAGATAGATAGATAGATAGATAGATAGATAGATAGATAGATAGATAGATAGATAGATAGATAGATAGATAGATAGATAGATAGATAGATAGATAGATATGAGATCGATAGATGGTTATGAGATACAGATATGAGATAGATAGATAGATATGAGATAGATAGATAGATAGATAGATAGATAGATAGATAGGTAGATAGATAGATATGAGATAGATAAATAGATAGTAGATAAGTACTAGATAGATATATAGATAGATGAATAGATAGTTATGGGATAGATAGATAGATAGATAGATAGATAGATAGATAGACAAATAGATATGAGATCGAGAGATGGTTATGAGATACAGATATGAGATAGATAGATAGATAGATAGATAGATAGACAGACAGATAGATATGAGATCGAGAGATGGTTATGAGATACAGATATGAGATAGATAGATAGATATGAGATAGATAGATAGATAGATAGGTAGATAGATAGATATGAGATAGATAAATAGATAGTAGATAAGTACTAGATAGATATATAGATAGATGAATAGATAGTTATGGGATAGATAGATAGATAGATAGATAGACAGATAGATATGAGATCGAGAGATGGTTATGAGATACAGATATGAGATAGATAGATAGATATGAGATAGATAGATAGATAGATAGATATGAGATAGATAAATAGATAGTAGATAAGTACTAGATAGATATATAGATAGATGAATAGATAGGTATGGGATAGATAGATAGATAGATAGATAGATAGATAGATAGATAGATAGATATGAGATCGAGAGATGGTTATGAGATACAGATATGAGATAGATAGATAGATAGATAGATAGATAGATAGATAGATAGATAGATAGATAGATAGATATGAGATAAGTACTTGATAGATTGATAGATCAGATGCATATATACAGTGCCCTGGAATTAAAGGCACTTTAGAAATAAATAATAATGTTAATTATATTAGATACATGTTAGGTAGAAGAGAAATACACTTTCAATAAAAAGATTTGAGCTAGATAGATAGATACATAGATAGATATGAGATAGATAGATAGATAGATAGATACATAGATAGATATGAGATAGATAGATAGATAGATAGATAGATAGATAGATATGAGATAGAGAGATAGATAGATAGATAGATATGAGATAGATAGATAGATAGATAGATAGATAGATAGATAGATAGATAGATAGATAGATAGATAGATATGAGATAGATAGAGAGATAGATAGATAGATATGAGATAGATAGATAGATAGATAGATAGATATGAGATAGATAGAGAGATAGATAGATAGATAGATAGATAGATAGGAGATAGATATGAGATAGATAGATAGATGTGAGATAGGTGGATGGATAGATAGATAGATAGATAGATAGATAGATATGAGATAGAGAGATAGATAGATAGCTAGATAGATAGAGAGATATTAGACAGATAGATAGATAGTAGATAGATAGATATGGGATAGATAGATAGTATATAGATAGATAGGAGAAAGATAGATAGATATGAGATAGATAGATAGATAGATAGATAGATAGATAGATAGATAGATAGATAGATAGGAGAAAGATAGATAGAGATAGATAGATAGATAGATAGATAGATAGATATGAGATAGATAGATAGATAGATAGATAGATAGATAGATAGATAGATAGATAGATAGATAGATAGATAGATATGAGATAGATAGATAGATAGATAGATAGATAGATAGATAGATATAGATAGATAGATATTAGATAGATAGATATAGATATAGATAGATAAATAGACAGATATTAGATAGATAGATATAGATAGATGATAGATATGGGATAGATAGATAGATAGATAGATAGATAGATAGATAGATAGATAGATAGATAGATAGATAGATAGATAGATAGATATGGGATGGATAGATACATTCTAGTTTTTTCTAGACAACATATTAAAATCGGCTCCTGTTTATCTGTACATCATACTACATATCAGTACTCATAAATACACCTCATACTAGTACTTTATCTAAACCTTATACTAAGTATTGAGAACACATATTGGAGCTGTATACAGTCTGCATGTAGCTGCATCATTGTAACATGGTGTGTGCACATAGATATCTACATATTGCACCTATATGACCCTTCGCATGGGATTCATGTTGCTGGATGATATGGCTCTTATATTCCTGGTTCAGGGCAACACTGTAAAAAGCAAATAGAATGAAAGAAGTCCATATATGAGGGCTCTGACCATTAGGCAGCCTGTGAGCCTTCACCTGCTGTTGCACAACAAGTCTCAGCATGATCCCGATAAGCAGGAGCTTGGCACAGCATGCTGGTACCAGTTGTTCCATGACAGATGAGCAGCTGCAATTATACCAACTATGCCATCGTGGTGGCGTTAAAGTTTAAACAAGCATACCGTTACATTGTCATACATTACATAGGACTTATATTTTATGTGCCCGGGTAGAGAAGACATAAAAGGAGATTATGTTAAACAGCAGGTGGGCTTTATACAAGTACGTTCAGATATACAGAGGAATACATTATCGTGGATGGAAGACTGAGCTTATTAATGATGATGGTGGAGGCCAAGAAAACGTGACATCACAGATGAGCGCTATATAGAAAGCATATCGATATAGGCGGAATGTGTCAATTCTTCCTAGAAACGTATCTTGCCATGTGGCTATTTCTTGTAGACCAACGCCACCATCATGTTATTCCAAGAGCATTTAACACTTTACATGCCATAGAAACAATGGATATGGGGTGTTCAGTGCATCTGATCAGCAACCCTTTCTAACAATGGACCTGTGACACATCCTTACAGGCCCTAAAAAAAATCCTAAAAAATATCCTTGTCTGTTTAAATGCAAATTGCAACCTTTAACCTTGACGTTTTGTTCCCGCCCAGCAGCGCCCAGGAGAGGAATAATAAGTGAACTCTGACTTCTGTTTGCTGGGGCAAAAGGTTTTGTGGCGTTAAACTCTATAGGAGACTTACTGCCTTCCACATCAGTGGGTGTGCATATATATATATACGTTCCTCGTAGACTGAAAAGAGGGGGAGATTTCTGATGCGTTTTCATGCTTTTATTCTAATTGGGCTAGATCTTTTTGAAGGCCGTAGATGGAATTGTCATATTTGGTCCTTGTGCCAAATCACTAAATCAGCTTTGTTGTATCGAAAAAAAACTTAGCTCTGCCTCATCTGTAATGTTTTGGTCAGTGCTGGACTTTAATACATAGTTTTATTGTATATAGGACTGTGCAAAAGTTTTAGGCAGGTGTGTGTGGGGATGCTGCAAAGTAAGAACGCTCTCAAAAGTAGAAGTGTTAATTTGTCAATTAACAAAATGCAAAGTGTCTAAATCTAAATCACATCAGTATTCGGTGTGACCGTCCTTTGCCTCAGAACAACATCGGTGCTTCAAGGTACACTTGCACACAGTTTTTGAAGGAACTTGACAGGGCGGTTGCTTAAACATCTTGGAGAACTAAGTACACATCTTCTTTGGATGTCGGCTCGCTCCTTATGTCTCTTCATGTAATCCCAGACAGACTGGATGATGTTGAGATCAAGGCTCTCTGGGGCCAAATCATCACTTCCAGGACTCCTTGTTCTTCTTTACTCTGCTTCTTATTAACATTGGCTGGGTGTTTGGGGTTGTTGTCCGACTGCAGAATAAATTTGGAGTCAAGCAGACCCCTTCTATTTTTGAAAAAAAAATCTAACTTTGCAGCATTTTTTTCTACAACCGCCTAAAAATTTTGCTTAGTCCTGCATACAACAATGTTCTTCATATGAACTTCATATTCTGGATTATGTAAGACTTCCTAACAGGCATGGCCTAAATCAGCATGGAAGTGCGCGATGAGATGCTGGAACTCATTGTATACTTAAGACATTTAGACAGCTCTGCCCTTTCAGATCACCTGCTCACTAAGTTCCGGCATATTTTTATTGTTACTATCATTACTTGCTGTCAAGTCTATGTCGACTCAAGCAAATGGCTCAAAAATGTCCCGTCTTCACATTGGATCTACGATCGGACATTGTCGATGGTCGTCTGTTATCTCGTTTCTCTTCGATTTATCTACAAACAATTGGTTCTTCTTTTATGTCGAATGTATTTTCTTTGCCACACATGGCCAATGTTCTACATTTTTGAGAAAAATTTTGATTCTTTCTATTCTTCAAATCCTTGGTCTTAAAATTATGGCGGGAACTTAAATGCATCCGAACCAACTCTATATTTCAAGCCGAATTTGCAATCATGACTAACGCATATGCAACACAGTATTAATCCAAAAAGGCAAACTGGACATCTTTATAGAGGAACACACTTCCAAAAATATAACATTTTTGTATATTATACATCCTACCTCCACTTGCCATATCTAAGTTTAGACATTGCCTTGGGTAAGTCACTAACATTTGCGGTACTGAACGGGTTATTCGTATGCGATTCCGCTCTACGATATCTTTTTAGAATTTAGTTTAAGAGTTGCCAATTATTTTCCTTTATTCCCGATAGAGCCCCAGTGCACCCACGGCCCCCGATTGAGAGCATGAATAGATCCCTGGGCAGATGTGTAACACTTCAATGACTCCGCTTGGCAGGGAGAGGAGATGGTGGACGGGGCTGTGTAGGTGTGTGCCGGAAAAAAAAACATATTTAATTCCGGCAAGCCAAGGAGAAAATCCCCAAAAAAAGAGTATATCACACAGGTTACCGAGTTACTATGGTTGATGTTGACTAGATCTGGTATGGTGGGCAGGAATTGAAATAATATTTGAAGGCTTGGATTACATAGGGTTGTGATTGTCTTCTAAGCTTGCGTCGGTCTACCATCCTTCTATCGAGTATGGGCGAGTCTCTTGGCTTGAATCTTCCGGCTGTCTGTTATATATTGTAATACTCCGAGTCCTGGTTATGCTACAGCGAGCAGGTCAGAGCTGCCAGTATAAATCGATGTAATGTAGCCAATAATTATCTTGTAGACAATAAAATCTGATATAAATCTTTTGCGAATATGAGAATCGCTATCGAGTGGCATTTGCAACGTTATAAAAGATGCGCCCGGAGCTTGGAAAAGTTATCTGTTTGGCGTTGTCTTCATGTGTGGGAGGGGGGGGGGGGCTGGCGGTGACGTTTACTTGGCAAAAATCCTTATACAGTATATTAATTTCTCAGTTAACCCTTTGAATTTTAGAGCAGACGGAAGAGTTTTACAGCTGAAATAAGATGTATAGAGTTCTAGGTAGACAATAGTGAGGAAGGGGTGGATCTCAGTGCTAGAGCGAAAGGGATCCCCATCTCCTCGGTGACTTGTTAAAATTTCGTATCGTGCAGAGGGCTGGCTGTGTTTTAGGGGGTACACACCCATGGCTGTAGCTTTGCGTTGGGGGGTAGAGGGGAGGATCAAACCACAGGGTGGGGCCATGGAAGACTTGTTCTGTGCCTCTGACAATGAGCTGTATTCTCAGCCACACATGCATCTCAGATCCATTCTGCTCAGCTTAGAGGGGTTTTCAATCTCTCCCCTCCTCCTTCCTTCTCTTTTTCTATCCACCTCCTGGGGCTGCCAAACCTAACAATCCTCCTCCTCTGAAACCAGGCGAGAAGAGCTTGGGAGTCTTATTGAATGTCCATTTCCATTAACTCAGCCTATGCAATAGCTAATCCACTGCACTGAAGGCAAGAGGCTAATTAATGACAAGCTTTTACAGTCAAGACTGGCGATAATTGCTTCGGTGTCCTTTATGGTGCCAAGATAAAAATGGACCGGGCCTAACATAAGAGGCACTGTGTACACTGCAAGACAGGAGGACATTAAGAGCTGGCCAACTGAATACGGAGCAGAAAATTACTAATAGACAAGAGATAATGAATAGGCCAGGCAGGCATTCATGGGGAAAAATCCATTTTGTTAGCACGCGAAATGAGGTGCTGGAAAGAGTTTGCTAATTGTCCTCATCTTGTAGCAGGCAGCACTGCTCCCCAATTCATTTCTCTGCTAATTGTGAGCAGGGAAGGGTGCCCACAGCGCCCTGCAGCAATCTGCCTGCCCAGGCTTTTCACTTTTTTTTTCCTGTTGGGTTTTTAATTGTTGCTAATACACCTTTATAATGAAGCTAATGAGGGGGAATTATTGGACAACTTTACGCATGGATGCTAGGAGAGTGCAGTCCAGGGATTATGCATTGATGTGTGCTCTACTCTAACCCATGGATTGGTGTTACCTCTCATCAGGTACAACTTTGACTTCATGTTTTCTTCCCATTTCTCACACTCTGTGATGAGTTAGATGGTGTGTAATGAGTTTCTTCCTGAACGGTTATGAACATTGCTCTGCGGTTACCCTATTATTCGTTTAGAGTCTGTGACTGATTATAATCTTGTTCTGTTTTTTTGGTTTTTTTTGATGTTTTTGAGTATGGATTCTTTGTGACTTTTTTATTTTCTTCTCCTACAGAAAAGCAAACTGAAGCTTTTGCCTCATCGCTTGGAAGAAGAAGACTCCACTAAGTTTATTATCCTCACTCTCATCTCTATCGCCTGTATTATCGGGGTTCTTGCTGGTTCTGGGGTCATCTATTGCCTGCGTCACCGGTCCCACCACAAACTCAAGGAGAAGCTCTCTGCGTTGGGCACTGACAGCCATACAGATGCCACCAGCACTTACCAGGTAACAATGCACTTGCATTTTATATATATATATATCTTTTTGTAGTGCTTCAATGTATCACTTCATGAGAAGTTGTATGCAATGTTGATTATACAAACTATTTAGTATGATTAAACTTTTTGAACATGCTTCGGTGATAAGACAGAAGATTTCCTTTCGAGGAAATAACTAGTAAATCCAGTGTATGATATCTATATTGCCTCCAGCAAGAGAAGAGTTAATGTGGATTCCTTAAAGAAATCTAGAGAAAGCAGTTATTTTTTTTCTTATATTGAAATTATATCAAACTTAAGCTACTCATAAATTATGTGATTTTTGTTAAAATTGTACTTTTTCATATTTGAAATTGAGTGTGATCCTACAATAGCCTATTGGTAATTGCTTTACTATATGGGTCAACTAAAAATGATTCTATTTGTAGTTCTGACGTCCATCGTTGTTATCATTATTATTATTTTGTAGATTTTATATTTAAATTTTAAAATGTATTTTTAATTCAGATCATTTAAAGAAATGATCATTTTTGGTTTTTTTGGGCCTCTGGAAAATTGCTTTGCATTCTATTACAAAGTTTGACTAGACCAAAAAAAAAAAATACAAAATATTAAGAGAATTGCTGTTTTTTTTTCCCATCGAGTCAGATTGTCTGTATTTTGTGCTGATAAATCCATCATGAATTAAATATTTTTTCACAAAGTATTTTCGTTTTTTTTAAGATTTGAGCTTTAAAATCCCCGCCCTTTTCTTCGTAAAACTAATTCCAATTTTTATGTAAAAAGTGGAAGAAAAATAATGTAATTTCCAGTGGCAGCAAAGTGAATAATATACCTAATTAAACTCCAAGCAGGAAAAGAAAAAAATTTGAGTTCTTGTATGTGACCTTTCAAGATATATCTCTTGGGGGCATATTGGTTAAATCGATATTGATTTTATAATGAGTAATGGTGTGCTTAATAATCTGGAAAGTACACACTAGATAAATTGGACTGAATTTATGGTACCGCTGACAGAAAGTGTTACACAAACCTCCAAAAATAATGTTTTTCCGAAAAAAAAAAATAAGTAAAAAAAAATTTAAAAACAAATTATAAAAATTAGAAATGTACAAATTTAAAAAGAGAACCTTTAAGAATATATACATATTTATATAAATTGTCTGAAAAGCGATAAAGGCGACTGTACATGCACGATCATTGGACTTGTTACTATAAATGGTGGAAAATAATTAATGCAATACCAGAATTATTTCTGATTGGTTTATAATAAATGACCGTCACTAACTTTTTTTGTAATTTTTTTCATGTATTTCCTAATAAATGAGTTCATTTAGCACCCTTTTCGCTCGAGTAAATTCCTGTAGTAAAGAAACACAGGAAACACATTGCGTTTTAATTACCATTTTTATTAGCAGACGTGATTCGTTTTATTCCATCGTCTTTTCATTCCTCTTTACTGTTAACGGTATTTTAGGACGCCATAAACACACTCTGGGAGGGTCTTGTAAACACCAGCTCCGAGCTGCACACATGGTACTTGTCACTGTGCCCATTAAAGGTGATTAGAAAAATGCCTTGTGTAACTTGCCTGGGTGATCAGCACCGCTTAGTGCTGCTACATTGGCTACGTAGGATGCACATTTCAACCCATTCTCACCTGACTTACCACCTCAGTAATTTCCCCCACTGCTCCATCATCAGTTTATGACGAGCCAGGGATGAGTATCGGTTAAATACTCAAATTAGAAGAGGTAAAAAAAGGAACCCCATGTAGGAAAAAAAACTTAGCTATACTGACAAAACAGAATAAAAAAATTCAAAAATTTCAAAAAGTCTAAAACTCGAAATACAAAAAAAAACTGCACTTTTTTTTTAATCCTATTACCACTGGATTCCAGGTCTTTGCTCAAAGCCCTTTGTTCTGCTACCATGTCCCCACAATGCATTGTGACAGTCAGCCTTAGATACCCTGCACCCGTGTACTCTCCATGTAGCTACAGCCGATTTTATTAATAATCACTCCGTTAATATTTACAGCTCCTAGTAATGAACCGGAGAGGAGGTTGTTGAGTGAATACATTTTGTTAACAATTATATATGTGTATGTGTCAAAATAAATACTTTCAAAAACTGATTACATTTTTAATGCTTTCCACTTTTTGAACACTTTATGGTTATATATTACAGCAGAGACACCCTCACATCATAGTTAAAATCCATATAGGCAATTTTTGGAGGCAATGTAATATTTTCCCACCCCCTGTCCTACTAAATAGGGCTGCTAAAGTTTGGTGATGCAATGCACAGATCACCCCTCTATTATTTAATAACCTTCTTCATTGATTAGGATTTCAAAACCCTCAATAACTATCTTGTGTGTATAACGTCTTGTCTTCTTTCTTGTTGTGAGGCTTGTAAAAAACATCGAAGTTCCCTCTCCCTACACTGCAGGCCAGCATATGGTGTAAGTGGCCTTTGTTAACCGAAAGGCCAACAGTCAGTAACCCTCGGATTACTGGTCTGTTCAACATATGCTGCCTTTTCTTTTGTTACGCCCTATAATGTATTCAGTTTTATGCCAGTCAGTTGAATTTATGTTTTGCCGAATTACCTATTCTAATGAAGGACTCGTCTTGGATTGCCCTATTCCTGTCGTTAGAGATGTATCTAGCGAGTCTTTATGTCTGTATGAACGTCAAAGCTGTTTACTTGGTGGGTGGAGAATAGTTGCTTGGTAGAACGTATTGTCATCTGTCAGAGGGTCCCCCGACCATACAGTAGCCATGATTATGAATTCAAGGGCCGAATTGTTTTTAACATTAAAGTCAAATGGGTGTGAACTTTGACTAATGTCTCCCCATCCTCCCTTTGTGATGGTCACACAATAGACGACCCGTCCCATCTACAATCTCATTCACTCTTTATTGTTTCTTCTCTCTGAGGGCTTCATATATTGTCCCTTCCCTATGTATTATGTGTTGAGAGAACAGATTTACCGAATGCCTATAACACCAATATATTTATTCTAGTCTCTCATCACATGGCTACAAATGGAAAGAGAAGAAGAAGATGAAATATTTTAGCGAAAAGTTGGGTCTCCAAAGAGCTCCCCTCATTATTCTCCAAATGTCAGGAGACGAGGAACAGTGCAAAGAAAATTCTTTCATGTGTATGAAGCCATCTTCTTTTTCGCTTCTCTCTTTCGCTTTGTTGAGAGCCTTTGATGTTCACATCTCTGCTGAAAATTGTTGTCAGTTTTTTTTTTTTTTGCTTACCAGAGAGCCCAAGACAGAGATGTAGTCACCATAAATACTTCATTAGAGCCCTATAGGGCCATATGTGAACCTCATTTAGATTCTTTTATGCTTTTGGGTCGTTGCTATGGTTTTCACTATAATTTAGCGTATTAACTTTTGTAAATGTCCCCGTAGAATGAATTATTAACACATTGGTAGTGGGCATAGAAGTGATATAACTCATACTGTACTAAGCAATACAGAGGAGGCTTGGCTGACGTTTTAGTTAACAGTTCCAGTATAGTTGAGCACAAGGCAGCAAATAACTGATTGATTTATTATACACCGCACACATCATTATTAAATGATCTGCCGTCATGCCTCATATTACTAATATGTCCTAAGCTTCAATATTAGATAATATACCAAGCACCATCTACTACATAATGTACCATGCGGCATCTACTATGTTATTGATGCACCATATACAGTACTATATTACATCATACATCATCTACAAAGATATTACGTAATACGCCATGCGACATCCACTATGTTATTAAATAATTCACCACGTACAGTACAATACTATTACATAATGCACCATCTACTGCAGTCTTATATAAGACGCCATACGCCATATTATTACATAATGCATCTACTATGTTATTACATAATATACCATGTACAACACCATAATATTATATCATGCATCATCTACTATGTTATTACGTAGTTTACTATCTACAGCCCCATATTATTACAGCATGCATCATCTACTACATAATGTACCATACAACATCTACTATTATTAGATGTTGTATGGTACATTATGTAGTAGATGATGTTATAAGATATTGCACCATATTATTACACATACCTACCCAGTGTCCCTCTTTTGGAGGGACAGTCCCTACTTTTCATCCAAGTCCCTCTTTGTCCATTAAATGTCCTTCTGTCTATAAGGTTCCTCGTTGTATATTAGACCCCAGTGTGTATATTATTCCATCACATCATACAATTTGGATCTTACATTGTATACATTTTTAGGCCAATATTCAAATTATGACTAGTCAAGCGTACGGATATGCATTGAAAGATGAATCTGTGACACAATGAACCATACGTGTCTCTCTCTGACCGTCCAAAAGATTGGGAGGTATGTTGTTGCATAACGCAGCATGCACCATCTACTGTGTTAGCATATAACATACATATGGTACATATATAATAAATACTATATTATTATATAATGCGTTAAGCACCATCCACTAGTTATTACAGATTGCACCATATACCACATTATCATTGCATGCACAATGCGCTATGCTGTTTAGTATTCTACATATTAAGCACAACATACCTAAATAATAGCGTCATGTACCATGCATCATCTGCTACATAATGTAGAATACAACATCTACTACATTATTAGATATTACACCATGTACAACAGCATATTATTACATAATGCAACATACACGATTTACTATAGTATTACAAAACGCGCGCATGCACCATCTACTAGTTATAGCATATTGTACCTTCAATAAATGCAATATGCACCATGCATTATGTTGTTTAGTAATCTACAGACTAAGTACAACATATATCTACTACGTTATTATGTAGTGAAGCACTAAACATCTACTAATTATCACATATTGCACCATATACCACATTATTAGTAAGTGTAGTACGTACCATGTGATTACTTTATGCACCAAATTATTACATAATGCACTGTTATTGATTCAGATACCAAGCGCATAATGCACTATGAACCATATTATTACATGATGCACCATGCACTATGTTAATAATCTACCTGTACATATCAAGGACAACAGATATAAATAATGCACCATCTACTACATTACTGCATAAAGCACCATGTTATTACATGATGCACCATGCCATTATGTCTCACACCATGCACCATGCTATTATATCTCACACCATGTACCATCTACTAAATTATTGCATAAAGCACCATATTATTACATGATGCACCATGCTATTATATCTCACACCATGCACCATCTAATACATTATTGCATAAAGCATCATATCATTACATGATGCATCATGCATCATGCTGTTATATCTTGCACCATGCACCATCTACTACAATATTACCTAAAGCACCATTATATTACATGATACACCATGCACCATGCTATTATATCTCACATCATGCACCATCTAATACATTATTGCATAAAGCATCATATCATTACATGATGCACCATGCTATTATATCTCACACCATGCACCATCTAATACATTATTGCATAAAGCATCATATCATTACATGATGCATCATGCACCATGCTGTTATATCTTGCACCATGCACCATCTACTACATTATTACCTAAAGCACCATAATATTACACGATACACCATGCACCATGCTACTATATCTTGCACCATGCACCATCTACTACATTATTACCTAAAGCACCAAAATATTACACGATTCACCATGCTCTATGCTATTACATCTTGCACCATCTACTACATTTTTACACACTGTTCCATCCACCATATGCAGCATGCACTGTTAATAATTCACATAGCAAGCACAGCACATATAAATAATGCACCATCTACTACATTATTAAATGCACAATATTATTTAATCTTGTACCATGTACCATACATTATGTTATTTAATAACCCATCCTATTCATAACCGCATATTTAATTACTACAGCCAGCGCCATGTATCTGATTACTGAATACCACGCGGTGCACCATGCATTATGCTATAAGACAATACGGCGGGGACCACATTATATAAGACACCGTGCGCCGCATTATTATAATACACCATGTTGTTAAACAGTTATATCGCCGCTACAAACAATCCATTGTAAAACAGAAGGCGCTGAATGCAGAATAGAATGATTTGTTTAGGGGTAAAAAGTTACCAAGTGATGGGTAAAATCATTGGGAATGGCACGCCTGGTATAGGACATTATGTCCTGTTAGCATCAAATTTGAAACCACAGCGCAGCTCTTCCATTTTGATGTTTCACTTGTGAAAAACAATGAGTATCACGCTGAGCTTGTAACCGGCCTGCATGTTGCATGTGACCAAACGTGTCTGCTTTTCATTCATTAGCATCCTGACCGTGGTTGACGTGCTTGAATACCCTGTCACTGTAGGCGTCACAGTTCTGGAGCCTGCCAGTGTATACCATGTAAAGACAAGTCATGCGTTCAATGCATAGTGGCATCAACCCAGAGAAGGCTTCTCATACTGTAGGTGATGGGGAGATGCGATTAGATATTAACCCAAAAAGCCGTATTCAGCAGTGCAGGGGAAATAGGCAACACAACTGCTAGTAAAAAGGGATTTCCATCGCTAATATTTCTGTACCGTCTACCCAGCGCAGAATAGAAGAAGACGCCCACTTTGGTGCCACAATATAATTTCACATTCCTAGCCACCGACACGCTGCTTCCAGCTCCATAGAAAGCCGGTCATGTTTTCAAAGTGTTGGTGTAAATTTGAGTAAACGGAAGAAACCTTGCAAAGACCTTCTGGAATTCCTCCATAAATGGGTTAAATCTATTATGAGAAGTAGGAAGGCTTTCTCCCCTTCGGTTGTCACTACACACCGAGTGGCCACTTCATTAGTGACCCCACCTAGTAGCACGTTGGACTTCCCATGGTCTTCAGAACTGCAGCAATTCATTTTGGCGTAGATTCCACTCATTCTGTAGGAATATCGGCCCCTGCGGACAGGAAGCTTCTTGTAGTTGCTGCAGATTAGATGGAGGTGCTGACATGTTCTGACCAGCTGACAGGAAGGGGTCATCGATTCATGCTGCTTGTGCTAAATTCTGACTTCCCATTGGCATGATGCAACAGAAATCCGGTTTCATCTGGTCAGGAGATGTTTTTCCGCTGCTCGGTGATCCACATTTTGTGCTCTTTTGCCCCCTGGAGTCTCATCTTCCTGTTTCTGTTAGACACAACGGTCGTCTACTGTTATAGCCCATCCGTGCTAAGGAATAATGAGTTGTACTTTCGGATACGTTAGTTGGAGGACCAGTGTTGTATTTGGCTGCTCCTCCCTGTGCAACGCCTGTTGGTCAGAAAAGATTCCTGACATCCTCCTCCGACTCCTTTGGGTGATAAGTTGTTTTCATCCTCAGGATCCCCTTTTGCGGGATGTTTTTCCTCGATTGCACTATCTTGGTTTACTCTCCACATTATTAGACAAGAGAATACCACAAGGTCGGCAGTAAAATCCTGGCCCCGACTAGTCCATCTGACCAGGCCTTGTTGGAAGTCGCTCAGGCCGCTGGATCTTCCCATTTAATATACTCACTGTGAACTTTAGCCTTTTAGACACAAGTCCCATTACACGTTATTACAATGTTAGGGCAGCTATGGACCACCCAAGGGACCTTTCACAAAGGACGAAATATTCTGAAACAACGTTGCGAAATATGTCTTCCTGTGGAATATTCAGCCCCAAAAGCCGCACTGCTAATGAGAACCGAAAATAACAGAATACTGCTGGCAATTCTGCGTCAAAATCCTCGGTTGGCCGTGCAGATTTGGTTGCAGAATTCAGGGACGACACAAAACTCTAAAGGCCCATCGTGTATCAATTACTTGGGTAAATCACGGCTGGACCTGAGACAATCGTTACCTTCTGAAACTTACGTTGAACCTCAAAAGCTCCTCCTATTCTTCTGAGACTTTCCTTCCATACTGTAGTAAAACATGGAGACACCTGGATGCACAATGTAAATTAATAACAGGTCTATGCAATGCCTAAATTAGGGTCACATGCAGCCCACAATGCCGTTCTATGGGCCAGCAGTCATGTGGACTCAGAAATGTCAGTCTGTGTCTGCTCACCCGTAGTCACCATGTCACAGAGAAGAGGAGGCTCAGGGGCTTGGTCAGGCAAGGGTGGTGCACTGGGGAGCCATCATTGGGTTGCACTAAAGTTGTGGTTTTTACAACAATTTGTGCATCAAAATGCAGACGTTTGGCTACAGCTTTCCAGAAACCTTGCCGTTTTACTGCAGTTTTGTGCTAATTGCTGTGTGATTGTCATTAAAAGAGTTTTGGGGATTTTGGGTGTTTTTTTCTATAGATGTCCTATCTACAGGATAGGTCATCAATAGATGATTAGTAGTGGTCTGCTGCTGGGGATCCCCACTACTCAGCTGATTCACAGTACCAATGTCAGCACGAGCAGTGCAGGAAGCAGACTGCGCTGTCCATAGTGCAGTGGTCCAGGTTGGTATTGCAGGCACAGCTCCAATAGAGTTTGATGAGAACTGTTCTTGTAGTACCAAAATAGGCTATTGCAATGCTGTCGGTGCTACCTTCCAACTGACCACATTGACTGTGGCACAGGAAACAGCTGATCAGCTATCCTGTGGATGGGTCATCAATAGAAAAAAACGCCCAAACTCCCAGACAACCCCTTTAACCTATTAGATGGAAATAGCTCTTCAGGTATATCGCTGTCCTGAAGAGTGTTTTGTCCTGTTTTAGTGAGTTCGCCATCACCACATCCTCAGGCAGAGAGTTCCACAGTCTCACTGCTCTTACAGTAAAGAACCCCCTTCTTTGTTGGTCTAAAAACCTTCTTTCCTCTAGACGTTGAGGGCGCCCCCTTGTTACAGTCCTGGGTGTAAATAGATGATGGGAGAGATCTCTGTATTGTCCCCTGTTATATCTATACATGGTTATCATGTCGCCCCTCAGCCATCTTTCTTCTAAATGAAATAATTCCAATTTCGGTAGCCTCTCTGTGTATTGTATTCCGCACACTCTGTTTATTTCTTTAGTTGCCCGCCTTTGTACCCACTCAAGCTCTTTCCACCATATTCCATGTGTGGTCTGACCAGTGACTTGTAAAGAGGAAGAACAATGTTCTCGCCATGTGCCCCTAGACCTCTTCTGATGCACCTCATGATCCTATGTGCCTTGGCAGCAGCTGCCTGACACTGGTTGCTCCAGTTAAGCTTACAGTTAACCAAAATCCCCAAGTCCTTTTCCATGCAAGTGTTACCCAATGGTTTGCATTAGGTAATCAGAAGATTGCAGTGGACATTTTGGAAAACTGAAAACGGGGTGGATCTGAGGAGCGACGGTGCAAAGGATGGCGACAGGTAGTTTAACTTCTCACTGTTCTAGAATATTGTCCCAGGAACAGGGGATCGCTTTAAAGTGGTCATTATTTTCTTTTTCTACATGAAATAAAATACTTTTTAGCCACATTATTGGTGCTGTTACTCAAACCTTTCCCTCATGATTGCAGGGTGCAGGTGCAGCCCGGCAACTAGCGCCAAACTGTGTAATAGCACCCCACTATTTATTTTGATCCTTCGAAGTGGTGGGCTGAACAAGTCTATAGTGAATATTCTGATAAGACTTGGAGAGGTTTTTTTCATCTCTTTGGTTCCACCTTTATTTTAATGTGACAGCCCCCCTCATTTACCTAATCTTGTAGTAAACCCCGGAACAATCATATAGTTGTATGCTTTTTTTTTTGTTTTTGCTTTAGAAATGCTAAGAAGTCCTCCGTAATGTATAACCCATCAAGTCTAGTAATTACCATTGGAAAGCTCAGAGGTTCTTCTACATATATCTTAATTACTAATTCCACGTGGTCCTCCTAGGTGGTAGGCAGTAGAAGTGCTTCTTAATCCAGTTGTAATCTACCCCAGCAGGGCTTGTTTTCCAGATTCTTTCTATTCACAGGTGGAATAATAAGTAGCAGATGTAGTGAACTAATCATTAATTAATGCTCCTGGTAGGAAGTCTGGAGAAGGTTCTCTGCTGGAGGTGACTAAGGACAGGGTAAAGACGCCTTGTTGCAGTTCATACAAGCCAGGAATCTGATAGGCCAACTGTAGCATAGTGTTATCTTGCTATGTCAAACTTAAATCCATGTGTTTTCTGATTTGAAGTGTTATGACTCCCGGTCGTGACCAGCGTTGCCATCACACACCCTTCACTGCCACTGGCTGCTGTCACCAGCGTCCATATCTGTTATGCGGCCCTCACCACATCAACTCTCTTGTTCAGATATGTAGATCAGGCATGCAAGCTTGTTCCACTTCTTGAAGGCCAGCACAAGCACCCAACTTTGCTGTCCCTACCCAATCCAACCACTCCCATGTTATTTAAGGTACTTCCCCCTCACTGGAAGGTTCCTGAGCAGTAGGGTTTTCGTGATCCAGTGAAAAGTGTTCTGAATGTGCTTGTTTCCCAGTTTTAGCTTCAACTTGTATACCCAGCTTTTCCAAACTTTGCCTGTCCTGACCTCAGCCAGTTTTCTGATTATATTTGGCTGATTGCCAACTACCCCAACTTCCTGCCTGTTTACTGTATTTCATGAACTCTACCTGTCATGATGTCGGTTTGTTGTACTGACCACACCTTTGGTTCTCCTTATGGTATCTTTCTTATGCTCTTTTTGGCCCACCTGGGTCAGTTGTCACTGAACTAAGTTTACTCCTGGGAAAGCGACCTGGGGGTTGCCTGCAGTGAAGACCAGACTTCCCAAAAAAGATGGTTCAAGGGTGAAGGCCAAGGGAGCAGCTATTATAGGTTAGTCCAAAGCCGAATCAGTCAGTGACATACTGAGGCCACGTCCATTGTGTCACATTAAATGATAAGCTACATTTTGCCTTCTTTTGACCTTGGTAAGAGGGTACAAATACATTTAAATTGATTTCCATTAAAGGAGTTTTCTGGCACTTGAATATTGATGGAGTCTTTAAAAGGAATTGTCCAAGGACTCAATTTTTCTTCAAAACCGGCCACCATGTTGGATCAACATAGAAAAGCCATACTCACCTCTCCTGCCATTCTGGTAGTGCCAATGCCTGGTCCTCCGCTCGTCTTTACTTCCACATCCAGGAAGCCATAGGTGATGCCACCAACACCAGAGCCATGTGACCACTGCAGCCAATCACTAACTCACTCCGGTCAGTTATTAGCTGCAGTGGTCACATGCCCTGTTGTAGGAACATGATCGCTTTACGGCTGGCAGTGAAGATCAGCATAGAAGCAGGCACTGAAGAAACGGGGGCAGCTGGGGTGTGTATGGCTTTTTTATGTTGATAGGGCATGGTGGGCAGCTTTTGAAAAACAATTGTCTCCAGATAACCCCTTTAAAGAGGTTTTCCAAAAAAGACAACCCCTGTTCATAGGCCTTATTAGGACATATGGACATTAAAAAAATAAATAAAATAAATCTTGGTATTTGTATGGCACCCACTTATTCCGCAGCGCTTTCGGTAATTATTACTTTTTACCCCCCACCAAGCTGGGTTCTCATTTTACCAACCTCGGAAGGATGGAAGGCTGAGTCAACCTTGAGCCGGATACCTGACGCATGTGGGGATCGAACTTGCAACTTTCAGGTCGTACATTATAGAGTTAGGTTCTTGAGGTAGATTTGCGCGCATGCCAGCGCATATTATTGTAGTTTTTGCGCATGCAAGGCCAACACACATGACCTCACCTTTCAAATGGCTTTAGACAACCGTTAGCACAAATACGCTCTCGTATTTGTGCATGAACGATGTTTGACGAGCCGGGTAATGAGGGTGTTGGGCACGTGTCAGTGCTTATTACTGCATGCACAGGACAGTTCACGTGCGAGCGTGCCCCTTCCCATGGAATTGATTGGATTATCAAAGCCTACATGAGGTCCAGCTGTCCTCTTCTTCACATATGTACGTGCGGGTATGCGCATACCCGTGAACGCCAGCACCTCGTTTGGCTTAATAGCTGCTTAAATCGGGGCGGGACGATTCCCCCACCCATGTGAACTGGCGGTGCCTGCGCGAATTCGCACAGTATTGGTGCAGGAAAGACTACTTCACAGCAGAAAAATGTTGCGCTACCATGTGCGTTTTTTTTGCACTTACGCTTATGTAAGGCCGCCCCTTACTGGCCTACATAGCACTCGCCCATGTGAATACAGCCTAATACTACATTTCCCACTCAGCAGGCACTACAGGGAAGATGCCTGGCCCGCCAAAATCAACTGTTTTCTAGGGGTGGTGGGAACGAGACTCGGGGTGGGCAACTGTTCGCATCGGGGACCACATTTTCAAAGGAGGTGTTCCTAATAAGACAACCTCTTTAAAGGGGTATTCCATAGTGGGGGTGTTTCAGTTTTTATCCATCCACTGGATAAGTGAAACTGATAGCTCAGTCGGACCCCCACTAATCCCGAGAACAGGGGCTCCCATTTGCCCCACTTATCGCCATTGCTGTATCAATGCAGCGGCTATTGTACGACTATGTCGCTGCTTGATGATCCTTGTTGATATTTCTCATAGGAAGCTCCAGAAATCTTGGCAATAACCTCCCCGGATTGCGCAGACTTGTACACTGCTGGCCTGAGTGCTGTGCTGATTAAATTGTTTTATTGATTGATACTCTTTAATGGATGTTCATCATGTAGGAGATGAAGCACGTACGTAGTATTCTCCACTTATTACCAGACTTTTATTTACCATGCATCCACCGCAGACTTTATAAGTGCCTACATGATTCACATGGTGTGCTATGTAATATCTCTACAGCAATTGTGGCAACCCAAGACATCACTTACCAATGGCAGATGCCCATTGTCCTGGCCTTGTCCCTTGCTGGTCTTCTGTATTTTTCCACCACTGTAGAAATCATTATTGTGCTCCCCAAGCGGCATCAGCCCAAAGTTCATTTTGTTTACTAGCTGTGGATTTGTCCCCTATGTAACCTGTATTGCCTTGATGGCGGTGCCGCTGTTCTTTATAGTACACTTAGGCCCATGAACGGTACACTCAGCAATATCCAAATGTACTTCCAATCGGAATCACGTTTTGCAACATTTCAAGTTTATTATCACAGAAGTGTTTACCAAATCATTAAAGCGGAGTGCTAGATATATTAACCCCTTCCTGCCACAGGACGTATCCTGAGTGGTAAGTGTTTCCTATGAAATGTTGTATATTTACATCATATGGGCGACGGGGGCAGGAGTTGAGTCTTGGCCACCATACCAACTCTAGCCGGAGCTGGCTGTGACTGACAGCTGGCCTTTCAGCTACATCAGCATAGATCGGTGATAACATGGATTGCCACTGTTAATTCCTTACATGCAGCGATCAGTGTTGATTGTGGCATGTACAAAGTTAACAGAGGGAGGGCACTCCCTCTTTGATGTCATCAGCCCTTCGCCATAAAATCAGGAAGGGCCGATAGGCTGCCATGCAAGCGGACACCAGTCAATAGCATCCGGGTCTGCCATAGCTTCTCATAGGCAGGAGTAGTGATCATACTGTACACTGCAGTACAGAAGTAGTGCAGTGGATTATCTGAGTGATCTTGAGATCACAGGGACATAAAAAATAAAGTCCAAAAATACACTTTTCCCAACTGCAAGGACCTGTATAATAAATTGAACACGGTTTGTTTTACCCGCACAGCAAACACTATGGGAAAAAAACCCAAAAAACAGAATCAAAATGCTTTTTTTGTTCATTTTGCCCTCAAAAAATGCAGTTGAACTGATCAAAAAAGTCACGTTCTGAAAAATGTTGGCAATATAAACTACAGCTTGTCACCCAATAAACAATCCCCCAGAGAGCTCCTTCTATGAAAAAATTAAAAAGTTCTGGGTCTTTGAATGCAGCAATGCAAAATAATCCAAAAAACTTAAATAAAGGTTATGGTCTCTCGTCGTAATTGTACCGAACTGCAGAAAAAAAATACTATTTATCCCACGTAGTGAGCGTTGTAAAAAAAATGGCAGAATTGATGTGTTTTTCACCCTATCCTTCAAAAAAAACCTACAAAATACATTATATGTACTCAAAAATTGTACCCTTAAAACCTACAGATTGCCCAACAAACAATAAGCTCTCATATAGTTATGGTGATAGAAAAATAAAAGAGCCACAGCAAGAATCCTGAAACAGCTGTCTGTACATGAGTATGTTCTCCATTTGGTTGGGTTTATATCCATAGTCATGTTGTAAGTCCTATTAGAAGATTGAACATTGACTCATAGGAAAGCTGACTACCAATAGGTGGCGCAGCAGAGGCATTGTACCACATCCCATTTGCATAGCAAAATTCCCAGGGAGCATTGCATAGCCTATAAGTCTCCTTATGCCTATTATGCTCTCTCCACAAGGAGAAACAGTACCCCATCCTGACCTACTGAAAAGGGAAGCAGTTATACTACTGGCCATACATAGTAGAAAAGAGTAAAGGGAGCAGATATAGAGAAAAACAAACTTCACTTCCTGCTTTCAAAAAATGTGTTTAATTGAAATTAATTTTTGATTTTTCTTTATTTCATTTTCCCTTTGTTGGACATAAATGTAGTTCCCATTGTAGGGAATAGCATAAAAAAATAAGATGGCCATTATTCGCCCTTCCATTGAGCTTCCAGTCCAGCACCACCAACCCAACCCCACCGCTCTGGTCCCCGCTGAAACAGAAAGCCATGACATTACATTGATAATTGACAAGACTGATGCTGCCAATTTTTGACCCTAGTGGTCACGTACCTCTAATGTAGACATAACCAGAGCAGCGATTGGCTGCAGCAGTCATGTAAGTGATGAATATGACATCATCACTTCCTGTTTCAGTGGGGACCAGAGTGGTTGATGGCAGTGGACCAAAGACAAGGTGGAAGGGTGAGTAATGGTGACATTATTTTTATCCCGTTTTTTAAAGGCAAGTTTTCTAAAGGTCAGAAAACCCCTTGAAAGACTAGAATGACACCTATCACAAGTATCACATTAAAAGGACTTGTTCAGGATGAGAAAAAAGGGTTTTTGGGTTCTTTTTGGCCATGGGCTGAGTCTGATAGTACAGCTTATCCCCAATTGGGTCAATAGAGCTAAAATGCAGTACCAGACACAAGCCATGGACAGGAGTGGCCAGACCTTTTTGTCTTACCCTGGACAACTTCATACAGGGGCGTAACTATAGAGGGTGCAGGGGATGCGGTTGCACCCAGGCCCAGGAGCCTTAGGGGGCCCATAAGGCCTCTTCTCCATATAGGGAGCCCAGTACTATGAATAAAGCATTATAGTTGGGGGCCCTGTTACAGGTTTTGCATTGGGGCCCAGAAGCTTCAAGTTATGCCTTTGTGCAGCATGGTTTAGGTATGGGTATGGGTACAGATACAGATAGAGGGGGGGGGGGGGGGCCCAGCTCACCTTTTGCATCAGGGTCCCTGAGCCTTTAGTTACGCCCCTGACATCATATTTTAGCTCAGATTCACACAGGAACTTGGGCACCCAACCGTGTGCTGTCCAATCTCTATGGACTCTGCACATTCTATATCCAACTCTCGTCTCTGAAAACGGACAAGAATAGGTCATGTATAAGATTGTCAGTCTGAAGAGCCTCATAGGCCGTTATGGAGCCATGTGCTATGTCCATGGAATGCTCCGACAACACACGGCCCGAAAATACGGCCATGTGAACGGGCCCAGAATGTGACTTTCGTGTAAATCCAGCTGCCCGGTGTTGTTAACCCCTTATCAATGAAAATAATGGGACTGCTGCCACTTGATACAATTCTCTACGCAACCAGATGTTGGCCAAATGGAGACCCTTACATTGTGCATCTCATTATAAAGGAGCTGGGGGACCTTTCTAATTATGGAGAGCAACAAGCTGGTGTAGGGAGTCTCATATGGGAAAAAGGTATGCAAATACAGGATGGGAAGGCACCTAAGTGGTGATGTAGAGGTGCCACATTGCCATCTAGGTGCCTTCCCCGTAGGGTCCCATTCAAAAATGCCTATTTTGCAGGGCTCACTCACACGGGTATATGCTATTTTGCTCTGTGTAAAATGCACCATTTTCAATGCATATGGTGCATATGTGCTTGTTTCTACATCCATGTTCCATCCAAGTTTGCTTCATATTTCACGTGCGCAAAAAAAAAAAAGCAAGACGGCCCAAGTGATGCCAGTTTTGTCAGAACCCATAGAAAACAGGGTGCGCAAAACAATGCAGTGAGTACAGATGCTGAGGCATATTCACTGGAGTTTTTTAATGCACCCATAGTCTTTAAAGGGGGATTGCGATCTGTGAATATGGACTAAGGGCGGCTTCAGAGGAGCGTGTATGCGCATAAATCTGCGTGCGTAATACGCAACGGATAGAGCCCATTGATATCACCTGGTTTATTCTCAAGTCCCTTTTTTCAAGCAAATCAAAAAATTGATCCTTCTCTATTTTGTGCACATTTGCGCACGCACGTGCCAAGTAAGCGCCTACAGTACACATACATTGAAAACGGTGTCTTTTTCATGCATCAGAATGGCCTACTCCCCCTGTGCGAATGAGCCCTAAGTCAATGTCTGACTTCCAATGGGCTTGGTGATGCTCCGCAGGTACTTTCCCGTCCCCTATTTGCATATCATTATTAAGTAGCGCCCGGGCCAAGTCTGCCGCTCGGTAGGAATATAAGACGCACCAATTCTCCATATGAAAAGGCCGTCCTGCTCCCAGAATAGCACATGCCTGGCAGGTATAACAGGAGCTTTTCTCATTGCCAGCCCAAAAGGGGGATCATCTTCCAGAGTTTCTTTCTTGAATGCCAGTCGTTGGAGTCGGCCTTTGCCCCTCTCTGGATCAGTATGCGCCCCCCTGCCCGCCGTCTCCTACAGTAAGGAAATAATAGTGAAACCCCAATATTCGGTGAATGTGGAGCAGCGGATGTAATCTGCCCGCCGCGCTGCAGAGTATTACAAGTGAGAGTCAAACTGAAAATCAGCTTAGCATTAAACAATCGGATTATGCATAGTGGAGAGAGGATTGCTAATTAAAGGCGAGATTGGTAAGGGGCGAAGGACGGTCCGCTGAGACACTCCACAGGCTGTCTGCCTAAGATGTGACAGGATCAAGCCCGCTTAGTCACAGCACAGCCGACGGATCGCTATGGGGTAAAGTTGGATGGGGCGATGTAACACCGCGTCCACTTGTGGTCCTACGCGCTAATCTCTCTTACGTATTGAAAAAGCTCCAACTGACCCACATAATCCCTAAAACCATTGTCTTCAAGTAACAGGTCAGATTACCACCGCTTCCCATATAGCAATTAGTGATATAGTCAAAGGGGTTGTCCAGTTGTAAACTGCCTATCCCTCCATAATAGATTAGTGGGGGCCTGCCGCCTGGGGTCCTTGCTGATTGAGGGCTCCTCAACACAAGCGTATGTGCAAATGCATATTTCCGCTATGATTTGCGCCCGTGTCTGCGCATTGCATTCTACTTTTTTTTGCATAAAGAGGACCTGTTCATATGCATGTGCAACCCCCCCCCCCTACTTTAAGAGGCTATTTAGCCTATTGTGGTGGAGGGGTTCACAGAATTACGCATAAAATAGAGCATGTCCTATTTTTTTGCGTGCACTAGAAATGCACGCCCAAAAGACAAGGAATAAAAATGAACCCATTGACATCAGTTGGTTCATTTCTCTGCATAATGCGTGTATAAATACTTCCCTCTGAAGGAGCCCTAACTGATGTGTGGAGAAATCAGACAGCTCCGTTCCCACTGTGGTGGCCAGGCTTTGTATTGCAGGCAAAATTCCTACTGAAGTGAAAGGCCTGCAGTACCAGGCTGGGCCACTGCAGTGGGAATGGAGCTGTCTGCTTCCTGCACATATGAGAATGCATGAGGCATGGCTTGGAAGACAATTGATCAGCGGGGCCCTAAGCAGTAGATCACTGTTAATCTACTGTTGATGACCTAACCAGGGGATAGGACATAAATAGTTGAAAGCTGAATAGTCCCTGTACCATAGGGTATTCTGGAATTTCTCAATGACCTACTGGGTCCTCAGGAATGGATGTGAGAACCTCTGTTTTAGATTATATATACATGCTGGTGTCACATAACTCTGGCTGATGTGTAATAGCAGATTGTATCAGCCAATGTCTATACTTTTCGAGTCACACGGCTGAGTTTTACTTACTTTTCAATGCCTTAAAGCAATATAAAACTTATATATTTTTTTACTAATCATAACCAGATAGTGAAACGTTTTTTTTTTTTCATAATCTGCTTTTATTTTCTGATTGTAGATTTTTTTATTGCCTGTACATGACCATGGGGGCGGCCATCTTGCCTGAGCTGCAAATATCAGCATTTAGAGATATGCTTTACAGCAGCCTCATGGGCCATAGACATAATGGGCAGGAAAGAACTCATTGATGTCTATGAAAGAGTGTTGTGAGCATGTTCTATGCCCTGTACAGGGATGGGGAGGAGGTGGGCTGTGACCATCACCTATTGTGAATGGTGGATCCTGTGTTATGCATATATGGGTGTCACTGCTCATTGTAATCTGTGTGTGATGATTTTTAGTATGGCTTTCTGTATGGAACTTGAAGCTCCTGGACCTTAGAGAAGTGTTCCCATCTAGGCTTTTCATGGTTACCAGGCACCGGGCTGGAGGCTACGGAAAGAGCATAGCACAGAGCGCTACAATGTTTTTGGAACTTCCCGAGTTACAGAAACAGCATACTGCGCTGCGCTACACCGTTTCCGTAGTCCCACGCACTTCAATGACAGCTACAGAAACAGCAGTCATCCGAAGTGCTCGGCTCTTTCCGATGGGTGGTTGGGTCAAAGTGCCCAGTTTTTCCATTTCGGCAATGAAAAGCCGAGATTGCAACACCCCTTTCATTCAAAATCTGTTAAAGGGCTCCCTGATTGTTACTCTCCATTTATACTACTGGTCTTATATGTGGAAGAGAAACCTTTTGGGTTTTCTATAGGCTACAAGGCTAAAACCTCTGTGTCCTTACAGTTACCTCACTTGGAAAGACTTTTAAGGCTTTCTACAAATTTTTGAAAATAATGGCACAGGGTAGATAATGGAAAAAATTTATAAATTAATCATCACTCACTCTTCTATATGCCACAATAGCCACAATCAGGTCAGTGATTGGCTGCAGCTGTCACATGAACAATGAATGTGGGGGAAGGGGGGGTGAGCTGGAGAGGAGGGACACTTTCAGGGCGAGTGATGGTTAATTTATTCTATACCATTACCTACTCTGTGCCAATTTTTTCCAAAAATTTCAGTCAACCTTAAGTTTGTTTAGTTAACTGAAATAATAAATGTTAAATAGCATACATATATGATACAAAACCTGTAACAGGGCCTACCACGACGCACCATTTGTGAAACAGATGTCATCTTATATGGCACAGTGGCCTTTGGACCCCTTCAAGCACCAGGGCTGTGGTGTAACCAGTCTTTTATTAGGGTCTTCAACTACACCTAGAAGAACCCTAATTCAATTTTCAGACACCATGGTGTGATCTGTACAGGTCAGCTCAGAAAACAGGTTAAGTGCTTGCCATTTTGAATATCTTTGCTTTTGTGTTTCATTATGTTGACCCCAAAATCAGAATTGCCCAATTATCATGTAAATTCTGTCTTGTGTGCAAGGCTTGGCTTCTATACCTCATAGAGTTCTCCAGGCCTTCCCTTGGGTTTAGGTCTTCATGTGCTGATTGACCTGTTGTCCACCCATTGACATCGCTTCTTTTAGGCTAGTTTGAGGACGCCATCTGAACAATAGGACAAATGGAAGAACCCTCGCTGGCATGAGGCGGCGTGATATGAGACCTATAACATCTGTTATGTTACTCACTATTTGCAAGGGATATAGATTTTTAGCAACAGCTCTAATTCAAAACTATCGAAGAACAAAAGACGAAGCAGAAAGTCTACAGAAAACTAGATTTTCTGCAAAAACATAATAATTTCAGGATAAGGGTATGCAAAAAAAGCTAAATTCTAGTAAATAACATAAAATAATAGATTTTATTACGTTTCTGGGATTTCTGCCCGGCCTTTTTTCATTTTTTTAATATAACACTTTACCAATCACCCACCGGTCCTGATCTGATACTTCTTAGAGTCTCACGCTGGTCTCTGCTCTTCCTTCCCCTTATTGACACAGACATGTGACCACCGCAGCCAATCACTGACCACTGCAATCACCTGTTCAGCCACTGATTGGCTGCAGCGGTCACATGTTAGTGTCAACGAAGACGAGAATGGTCAATGATTGACTGCAGCAGTCACATGTCTATTTCAACAGGGCCAAGAAACCAGAGAAACCAGATGGGAACCCCGAGAAATACCGGAACAGGAGTAATCATTACTTCTTTTATGATTTTAAAGCATTCTGAGCATTTTGTGACAAAACCTAAGCGGCTGGACATCCCTTTAATGTGTTTTCAATTAAAAGCTAAGCTTCATCAAACTATACGACATAGTCAAAAGCTATAGAGGAAAGTTTTTCTAACTTTCATCCATTACTTACTTTTAGACTTTAGAAGAATCCGTCGCGAGGACAAGATCTCTATAGATGAGTTGATATGTTGAATACTATAGAAAAAGATTGTCCATTTCTCTTGTTGAGGCCTCGGTAGAGACCAACACATCACTGCTTTTTCACCACCAGAAACTCCTGAGTGGCCACATATTTTACCAGCACTGGTGAATTTGCCTACCGTAGACAGTACTTTTAGAGCTGAATTAGAGAATAAGCAAAGGGTGCAGTTTCTGTGATGGAGCCTCCACCATCTGCTGTGTATGAATTAGTCAAGCAATTAAAGGTTATCAACTAAAGTAATGTATTAGAAATGTAATGATACCTAATTATTAAAGGGATTGTCAAAGAATCATGCTTTATCACCTATCCTTATCACTGAGACACCCCACCCCCTGTAGTGAGGAGGAGCTTTAATAGTGCTGCAGCTGAACATATGCGGTTCCGCTCAATTCATTTTCAATGGGACTTCTGAAGGTGATTGAGTACATTTGCTCTTTTTAACAGCCCCGTTGAAATAAATGGAGCAGCACCACACATGCTCAGATACTGCTCCATTCACGTTCCTCCTCACTGCTGGGAGTGCAGTGAGGAGCAGAAGGGGACCCCCATTCTTGGGATCAATAGGAGTCTCGGAAATGACACCACCACCCTAAGTAGAGTCTTTGTCTTGGGATCAGCACCAGTCTTAGCACTGAGACCCCCCCAATCAGAGTTCCTGTGGTTAGGCGATAAAACAGATTTGGGGTCAAGCCCTAATAGCTTGTACTCGCCTACTTCCGTCGGCCCCCATTCACATGAGTGGAGCAATACAGTGCACGCTCGACCACCACTCTGTTCAGTCTCACTCAAGTTCAACATACCCCCTGCAGTGAGGAGGAGAGGGGGACGTGAGACCCCTGTTCTCTGGATCGGTAAAGGTCTCAGCAGTGAGACTCCCACCAATCAGCTTTTTAGCACTTATCCTGTAGATGCGTGATTAAAGTCGATTTTGGAAATATGGGGACAGAACCCGGTGTTTAAGTGCTGCATAATATGCATGTGCTATATAAATATTATATGGTCCACTTTTCCTTTAAAAGACAGGCGGGTACGTAATGCTTAGCTAGTGGAGAGAAAGAGCCCTTTAAAAAAGACCTGCCATGTCCTCATATCTTTGCAAGCATTATCTCACTGACTAGATTAAATCCCCAGTCCTTTGAATGTGACAAATGGGCGGTCCCTATCATACATTTGTCAGTGGGTGACATTATAGTAGAGACCGGCCACAAAATCACAGCACAAGAGCCAAATCTAAGAAGAGCCTGAATGGAGTTGAGTATAAACAAAAGATAGACATGGTTGGAGTCATCGGGACTGTAGCTGCAAAGCTATACGGCTGGCCGCCCTGATATGAGGATATGACAGCTCCTCCTGTAGCCTGGGGGGCTCTGCCGTCTGTATCGCGTATTTCCTGTGCTTATAATGTTATAGTGGAAATGTTTCAACATATTTCACTAGCAGAATGACCCCTTGTCGATTTTGCCCGTCCACACAACCCGCGCCCATAGACTGCAGTCATCAATACTTGCGAACATTACCCCGCATCGGCGATTACTCACCAGTACAACGCCGCACTCCTTCTTGGAGGAAATGATGTGATTATTTTTTTGTTCTAGCCGGCTACTGCTTCATGTGTATAATTGGCATCACTGACGGCCTCCAGGCAACAATTTCTTTTAATTAATATCAATATTGCACGCTTTGTCTTTTAAATAGCCGAAATACACAGCGGCTCCAAATGAAGTCGCCCCAGACAAAACAATCACAGGGAAGCGGAACAATAACTTTTTGCTGCAATAACCTCTAGTCTGTTGGGTCATTGAAACTTCTATCGGGAGGTCACACACCGAAGTTCCTGGAAGTAGCTGCACTATTTACGGGTGACTTTTTTCAGTATCTACCCCTGTTAATATTTGGGTCTGCAGTACTAGGTTTAGGAGTACACAGGGGCATAGCTATAGAGGATGCAGGGGATGCGGTTGCACCCGGGCCCAGGAACCTTAGGGGGCCCATAAGGCCTCTCTTCTCCATATAGGGAGCCCAGTACTATGAATAAAGCATTATAGTTGGGGGCCCTGTTACAGCTTTTGCATTGGGGCCCCGAAGCTTCAAGTTATGCCTCTGTGCAGCATGGTTTGGGTATGGGTACGGGTACAGATACAGATAGAGGGGGGGGGGCAGCTCACCTTTTGCATCAGGGCCCCTGAGCCTTTAGTTACGCCCCTGGGAGTACATATACATCCGATGTACATGGGGTTTATATGGAGTGGAGGGAGCTCTGTAGACAGTGGGTCTTGGCTGTAAAATATAGCTGACACCAAGCCACAGTGGCCGGGATCAGAGATAACTTTCAGATGCCACGGTCAGCACTGATTGCTCCCGCTGTTCCCCAAACACCTCCCATGACTAGATCATGTCATGCTAATTGATTGGGTTGGCAACTTATGTCCTGATGAAGGCCTAGATGTTGTCCTATTAAGCCCTGCCTGTGTTGATAGACTCTGTTAAAAGTACAATATACTTTATTGTACAAGTGATCAGACAATCACATGGTCAAGTCCCGTAGTAGGGCACAAAAATATGTTGCATTTATTTCATTTTTACCTCTTTAACATTTTTTAAGGTTTTTCAGTGCATTATACAGTACATTAAATGGTACCACTGAAAAATACAAAGAGCCCCGCACAAACGCGCTACGTCGGCAGAAAAATGATAAAGTCTAGAGATGAGCGAACACGTTCGGCTCCGCCCCTTTTTCGCCCGAACACCGAACTTTGCGAACACTTCAGTGTTCGGGCGAAAAAGTTCGGGGGCCGCCGTGGCAGCGCGGGGGGGTGCGGCGGGGAGTGGGGGGGAGAGGGAGAGAGAGAGGGCTCCCCCCTGTTCCCCGCTACTGCCGCCCGCGCCGCCGCGCATCTCCCCGCCCCCCGGCGGCACCCGGACACTTACGCGCGAACACTGCAGTGTTCGGCAAAGCCGGTGTCCGGGTGCGGATGTGTCCGTAACGGACACGTTCGCTCATCCCTAATAAAGTCATCTTTTTTTGAATAAAAAAAAGTGGAAAATTACTGTCTCCTTAAGGGGTTAACCCTTTCCAGTCCAATTTGTATCCTGGTTTTCCTAGGGGGCTTACTTTTTTTCTGCCGTTATACAATGGCGCTATATGCTGGCTAAAGCCAGTACTGCATGAGGTGACACGTTGGATAGGCTCCGACAGCAGAGAGGCTGGCAATATACAGTAAGGGAACACCGACGGATGTCTACCAACATCGGAGCGGTACAGCCTTAAATCATAATGTCTTCACAGGTCAGACAGTGGATTGGAAAGGGTTAAAGGGCTTTTCCCACTAAAGACATATATCCTCTACTGAGTGTGAGTTCGCACTTATGTGGCGGAGAGGTAGCCAAACACATTGATCGCTTTTCGTCCCATAGAAGTGAATGGAGTGATGGCCACTCATGTTCACTGCCACTCCATCCACATGGAGCACTCAGTTGTGCTACTCTCAACATCACAAGGAGTCTAACCACGGGGACCCCTGGCAATCTCAAGAACAGCACACCCGAGTCCAGGCATTTATTTTCCCATCTCCTGCGATATACAAAGAGATATAGAAGGAAAGTTGATTGAAGACCACAATCTAGGGTTATACATCATCGGCCGTCATGTGGTAGAACAATACAGTTTGGTCCTACTTATCTGCTGACGTACTGATCAGTATGACAAGGAACGGCAAAGTGCCCAAAACACACAATGGATATGTAGAAATTCAGATGGGTCTTGTGACAGTCACAATTCGACTCGGAAAGTAGCACAGATGGTCGGCTTCCTATGAGTCTATCGCAGAGAGGATGTAGAAGTGATGGAGTGGGTGTCTGCTGGAAGGTCTACCAACGATAACACCAACTGTGCACATAGGAAGTATTTATAGAGCTTTGTCAGATGTAATAGATGTACATCGTAAACTCTACTATGGGAAGATACGAGTAATGACGCCGGACTGTTGTGAAGGAGTAAAGGATGAGCCGTTGTACTACAATATGCTGGGAGATATATCAGTATAGTGGGAATCATGGGATGTACTCTTGGGTTCATCATGGCTTCCTGTGGTCCTTATGTAGATGTCGCTCAGATAATGTCAAAGAGTGGGCTCCAGCCGTTGGCAAAACTCTAAACACCTGATAGCCACAGGCTGGGGGTTTTCAGTTTTGCAGTAGTTAGGCATTAACCCTTTCCAATCCACTGTCTGACCTCTGAAGACATTATGATTTAAGGCTGTACAGCTCCGATGTTGGAAGACGTCCGTCGAGGTTCTCTTACTGTATATTGCCAGCCTCTCTGCTGTTGAAGCCTATCCAACGTGTCACCTCATGCAGTACTGGCTTTAGCCAGCATATAGCGCCATTGTATAACAACAAAAAAAGAGTAAGCCCCTAGGAAAACCAGGATACCAATTGGATTGGAAAGGGTTAACAAATTGGGATGACTGAAGTAGAGGCTATTCATCATCTAATTTCACAGACTGATCAGGTCGGCTTTTTGTGCCTCCTTATTTGTGTCTCCGGTTAATAGCTATTGTGTCTGCTTATTAAAAGTTATAGACGTCTTTCCAGGGCAATTTTTTTCACTTACATGTATATATTTTGGCTCGCAATCATCTTTGCAGTAGGGTTTAATTAAAAATGTTGCACTGTTTGTCTTCTGCAGCTTCTACATATCACTGTATATACCAACTGCAGTCTAAGTAAGTTACACTAGAAGATCCATCAGTGAGGCTGGACTAACAGCTTAGTTTCCCTCTACTCTCTCCTCTCCTGCATGTTCTTATCAGCTAATTTATGACTTTGCAATTGATTTTCAGCTCCAAATTCATGCATTTCAGGTTCCCATAGCCTTTAACCCTTTCCAATCCACGGTCTGATGTCTAAAGACATTCTGATTGAAAGCTGTACAGCTCCGATGTCGGAATACGTCCAGCAGGGTATTCTTACTGTATATTACTGGCCGCTCTGTTGTCGGGGGCCATGTCCCATACCGCAGTACTGGCTCTAGCCAGCAGATGGTGCCATTGTATAATGGCAGAAAGAGAAAGCCCCCTAGGCAACCCTGAATCCAAAATTGGATTGCAAAGGGTTAAAAGTGTATATTCCGATGGATGCAGTCTTCCATTCCTTTAGGTCAGCTTTTTCTTTCCATATCTTTGCATTTATGCTCATGGTTGTGAAGAAACTCTTATTATTCTATTATTGTTAGGCCAAGAGGATTGGCAACAAACTACTGCCACCCCCAATGGCATAATGTGGGGTGAAATGGAAAAAAAATGCAATTGTGACACTGTTTTTGAGCTGTCTCCTTTTTATGGAGTTCATGGTACAATATAAATAATGGTTGCGCAGGTCAGTACAATTATGGCAATACCAAATGTATATATTTTTTAATGTTTTATTACTTTTTTGTCATCATATTCTGACCGCTGTAACTTTTTATCTTTAAGTCCGCTGAGCTGCATGAAGGCTTGTTTTTGTGTTGTGAGGGCTTGTAGTTTTGATTGCATCATTTTGGCATACATATAGTTTTTACCTCTATTTTTTTTTCATTTTTTTAGCAGGTTGTATGATCGAAAACAATACATTTCTGCTGCCATTGTGCTTTTTTTCTCACAATGTTAACTGTGCAGGATCAGTGATGTGATATTTTGGACTTTTATGGGCACAATACCAATAGAGATGAGCGAATATACTCATTTCGAGTAATTACTCGATCGAGCACCGCGATTTTCGAGTACTTCTGTACTCGGGGGAAAACATTCAGGGGCGCCGGGGGCGGGGAGAGGTGTGGCGGAGGGGGGGGGTAGCAACAGGGAACAGGGGGGAAGCCCTCTCTCCCTCTTCCCCCCACTCCCCGCTGCAACCCCCCACTCACCCACGGTGAGCAATGATACCAGAAGAATTGCACATGCCAATACG